>NC_135234.1:777371890-777681368 GCF_051348905.1 Ranitomeya variabilis | reverse complement strand
AGTAGAAAAAGCGCTTCTACTGGACACCCGGTGACTGTCAACCTGAGGTGTAAAGATACCGCCAAGAGTAATCGTATAGGTATTATATACTCAGAAAATAACTACTAGTGATGAGCGAGTGTGCATGCTCAGGTGTTCTCTGAGTATTTTGGGCGTGCTCGTAGATTATGCTTGTCGCCGCAGCTGCATGATTTGTGGCTGTTAGACAACCTGAACACATGCAGGGATTGCCTGTTAGTAAATCCCCACATGTATTCAGGCTGTCTAGCAGCCGCAAATCATGCAACTGCAGGGACAAAAACATAATCTATAAGCACGCCCAAGATACTCAGAGAACACCCGAGCATCGTGGGAAATCTCGAGTAACGAGCACACTCGCTCATCACTAATAACTACTCATAATGCTGCACAATGACTGCCTCCTAGCTTCAAAACAAAACTACTATGATACAGCCCCATATATAGAAGAATATAACATCCATAACACTACCCCTATGTACAATAATATAACCGCTATAATACTGCCCCTATGTACAAAAGTATAACTACTATAATACTGCCCCCTATGTACAAGAATATAACTACTATAATACTGCCCCTATGTACAAGAATATAACTACTATAATACTGCTGCTATGTACAAGAATAAAACTACTATAATACTGCCTCTATGTACAAAAGTATAACTACTATAATACTGCCCCTATGTACAAGAACATAACTACTATAATACTGCCCCTATGTACAAAAGTATAACTACTATAATACTGCTCCTATATACAAGAATATAACTACTATAATACTGCTCCTATGTACAAGAATATAACTACTATAATACTGCTCCTATGTACAAGAATATAACTACTATAATACTGCTCCTATATACAAGAATATAACTGCTATAATACTGCTCCTATGTACAGAATATAACTACTATAATACTGCTCCTATGTACAAGAATATAACTACTATAATACTGCTCCTATGTACAAGAATATAACTACTATAATACTGCTCCTATGTACAAGAATATAACTACTATAATACTACCCTTATGTACAAGAATATAACTACTATAATACTGCTCCTATGCACAAAAATATAACTACTATAATACTGCCCCTATGTACAAGAATATAACTACTATAATACTGCTCCTATGCACAAAAATATAACTACTATAATACTGCCCCTATGTACAAGAATATAACTACTATAATACTGCTCCTATGTACAAGAATACAACTATTATAATACTGCCCCTATGTACATGAATATAACTACTATAATACTGTCCCCTATGTACAAAAATATAACTACTATAATACTGCTCCTATGTACAAGAATATAACTACTATAATACTGTCCCCTATGTACAAGAATATAACTACTATAATACTGCTCCTATGTACAAGAATATTACTACTATAATACTGCCCCCTATGTATAAGAATATAACTACTATAATACTGCCCCTATGTACAAGAATATAACTACTATAATACTGCTCCTATGTACAAGAATATAACTACTATAATACTGCTCCTATGTACAAGAATATAACTACTATAATACTGCCCCTATGTACAAGAATATAACTACTATAATACTGCCCCTATGTACAAGAATATAACTACTATAATACTGCCCCTATGTACAAGAATATAACTACTATAATACTGCCCCCTATGTATAAGAATATAACTACTATAATACTGCCCCTATGTACAAGAATATAACTACTATAATACTGTCCCCTATGTACAAGAATATAACTACTATAATACTGCTCCTATGTACAAGAATATAACTACTATAATACTGTCCCCTATGTACAAGAATATAACTACTATAATACTGCTCCTATGTACAAGAATATAACTACTATAATACTGCCCCCTATGTATAAGAATATAACTACTATAATACTGCCCCTATGTACAAGAATATAACTACTATAATACTGCTCCTATGTACAAGAATATAACTACTATAATACTGCTCCTATGTACAAGAATATAACTACTATAATACTGCCCCTATGTACAAGAATATAACTACTATAATACTGCCCCTATGTACAAGAATATAACTACTATAATACTGCCCCTATGTACAAGAATATAACTACTATAATACTGCCCCCTATGTATAAGAATATAACTACTATAATACTGCCCCTATGTACAAGAATATAACTACTATAATACTGCTCCTATGTACAAGAATATAACTACTATAATACTGTCCCTATGTACAAGAATATAACTACTATAATACTGCCCCAATGTACAAGAATATAACTACTATAATACTGCTCCTATGTACAAGAATATAACTACTATAATACTGCTCCTATGTACAAGAATATAACTACTATAACACTGCCCCCTATGTACAAGAATATAACTGCTATAATACTGCTCCTATGTACAAGAATATAACTACTATAATACTGCCCCTATGTACAAGAATATAACTACTATAATACTGCTCCTATGTACAAGAATATAACTACTATAATACTGCCCCTATGTACAGAATATAACTAATATAATACTGCTCCTATGTACAAGAATATAACTACTATAATACTGCTCCTATATACAGAATATAACTACTATAATACTGCTCCTATGTACAAGAATATAACTACTATAATACTGCCCCTATGTACAGAATATAACTAATATAATACTGCTCCTATGTACAAGAATATAACTACTATAATACTGCCCCTATATACAAGAATATAACTACTATAATACTGCCCCTATGTACAAGAATATAACTACTATAATACTGCTCCTATGTACAAGAATATAACTACTATAATACTGCCCCTATATACAAGAATATAACTACTATAATACTGCCCCTATGTACAAGAATATAACTACTATAATACTGCCCCTATGTACAAGAATATAACTACTATAATACTGCCCCTTTGTGCGGTTTTCTTACTTGTATGATTGTGCTCAGTATTATTCCGGTTATGAGGACAGTTGTTGCAGTGTGATCATGTTCTGTAGATGTCGCCTCCATTTTTCTGAACCTGTAATAACACAGACAAGTAGTGGAGACGTCACATTCCGCAGGAGAATCTGGCGGTATAACATTATCTGGTTATATGATTATAATTATCCCCTAAACCTGGATTGAAATGTTGGGTGTGAGGATTTATGGAAACCAGGAAAAGTCAACAATAAATCTCAGCTCATCAATGCCGTGCATGAGACGAAATCAGGGTCACCAGAAATCAGCATCTTTTCTGAACCAATTGGTGGGAATTGTGTCAAGATAATGGATGCCGATGCCCCCAGAAGGATTGTTAAGGGGGAAAAATGTGACCGAAACACAGTCAGGCCATACTGACACAGAGGTTTTTGAAGCAGTTAAAAACCACAAGTTTTTTAAGTGTAAACTTTTTCAATAAATCTTTTTCGGAGGAATTTTGGAACAGTTTCTTTTCTTGAAGTAATTTTGGAAGAGTTTTTTTTACTGTAGCATTTTTTTTCCACAGTGCCAGGTTTGGAGAGGATTCCATCAGGATCTATTTCCATCAGGATCTGCTTCTGCGGCCCCCCAGGGTCTTGGTCATCGCAGTGGTATTGCTTTCTTCTCGGGGAGAGTGATGCTACGTTTGGAGGCAAAGAAGAAGGATAACTGTATCCAGATATCACAAACATGCAACACATTTCACACTTCAGGCCGCCAGGGGGAGCTCCTGCTCCTATTTATTCAGTCACTCCCCACATTGGTAAAACTGGTCGCCTGTAGGGAACGTTAGTCAGTTGCTGGCTGAGCTCAGGTCAGTTAGTTGGTCCCTGGCCAGGGCCGTATTTAGAGTTTCTGCTGCCCTAGGCACTTTTAGTGCTGCCTCCCCCTTTGGTGAGTATGACACTATCGGCAGTGACTTTGGCAAGAATCGCTGATGTGAAAGTCGCCTTTTGCAGCAGATCCGGCAGTTTTTCTGCATCTGCCGCGTAACGGATCACTTACAGCAACACTGCGTTCGGCCTCATTCATTCCCTATGGGATTTGCGGCACTTGCCATGATCTGGCAAATATGGTACCATACCTCCCAACTTTTGAAGAAGGGAAGGAGGTAGAAAGTGTGCGGCGCGCGTAGCACGCCGTGGCAAATTTTAGGCCACGCCTCTGACCACACCCATTTCACAACTAGTCACACCCATATCCACGTCCCAACCACAGCCATTTAGCACTGCTGATCACACTGTTTCATATACAATAATTGTAAACAAAAAATATGGCCACACATGATGCTCCATACTGTATAATGGCCACACATGATGCTCAACACTGTATAATGACCACACATGATGCTCCATACTGTATAATGGCCACACATGATGCTCCATACTGTATAATGGCCCCACATGATGCTCCATACTGTATAATGACCACACATGATGCTCCATACTGTATAATGACCACACATGATGCTCCATACTGTATAATGGCCACACATGATGCTCCATACTGTATAATGGCCCCACATGATGCTCCATACTGTATAATGACCACACATGATGCTCCATACTGTATAATGACCACACATGATGCTCCATACTGTATAATGGCCACACATGATGCTCTATACTGTATAATGGCCGCACATGATGCTCCATACTGTATAACGGCCACACATGATGCTCCATACTGTATAATGACCACACATGATGCTCCATACTGTATAATGGCCACACATGATGCTCCATACTGTATAATGGCCCCACATGATGCTCCATACTGTATAACGGCCACACATGATGCTCCATACTGTATAATGACCACACATGATGCTCCATACTGTATAACGGCCACACATGATGCTCCATACTGTATGATCCCACATGATGCTCCATACTGTATAATGACCACACATGATGCTCCATACTGGATAACGGCCACACATGATGCTCCATACTGTATAACGGCCACACATGATGCTCCATACTGTATAATGACCATACATGATGCTCCATACTGTATAACGGCCACACATGATGCTCCATACTGTATGATCCCACATGATGCTCCATACTGTATAATGACCACACATGATGCTCCATACTGGATAACGGCCACACATGATGTTCCATACTGTATAACGGCCACACATGATGCTCCATACTGTATAATGACCACACATGATGCTCCATACTGTATAATGACCACACATGATGCTCCATACTGTATAATGGCCACACATGATGCTCCATACTGTATAATTGCCCCACATGATGCTCCATACTGTATAATGGCCATTGGCCACACATGATGCTCCATACTGTATAACGGCTACACATGATGCTCAATACTGTATAATGGCCACACACAGTTCTCCATACTGTATAATGACCCCCCTCCTGTATGCATGGCTCATATTCCCCCCTGTATGCATGGCTCATATTCCCCCCTGTATGCATGGCTCATATTCCCCCCCCCTGTATGCATTTCTCATATTCCCCCCCCCCTGTATGCATGGTTCATACTCATGTGGCGTTGGGGCGGGGTCGGTCGGGAGGTGACCCAGCTTTAGAAAAAAAACAAAAAACAACCGAACCTTGCTCAGGTGCCACCCCCTGCATTGTCCCCGCCCTAGGCACGTGCCCTCACGTGCCTAGTGGCAAATACGGCCCTGTCCCTGGCAGGGGTGGGATCCTGTCAGAGAGCAAAGGAGAAGGACACAGCTGTGCATGCCCTCAGAGCTGCAGCTCCTAGAAAGAGACATCGAAGGCAGAACTGTATTGCAGCGAGCGTGCATGGAAGTCGTAGCAAAGGAGTGGATACCAGGAGGGGACCAGCCCTACACAGGCTGCCTCCTTCTGAGGCGCAGATGCCCGGTAGCCGGAACACCGAGGGAGTAACGACCTTTATGCCTTGCTCCAGAGACCGGCAGGACAGCTAATTTCACGTTACCTGTCCGCCCTACACCCAGGATGCATGGTGGCACCCCTAAGAGGCTGTGGCATGATAGAGTCCCTATAAACCGCCTCAAACCACCAGTCATACGGATTTGTCCTATCCGGGGGACAGAGAGAGACATAACATCTACAACAGTTGTGAGGACCTTATGAGAAGCTTAGCAGTAAGGAACTACAACACTGCAGCGCAAGGGAAGGCTACTGATTTCCACCTGGACAAGGGGACTCTGGACTTGCCTCCAAACCGGCCGGACTCTGCCTGCCCTGTGGTCTGGTGCCCTGGACTGTGGATGCTGAAGTCTTCAGTAAAGGTAAAGAGACTGCAACCTTGTGTCCTCGTTCTTCACTGCACCATCCACCATCTACACACCGGGAAGCCCTGGGGATATACTTCACCTGTGGAAAGGTATACCATCTAGCTGCCATAACATCACCCCAGCGGACCCCTTAAAGCAGCGTCGGTCACCCTGACCGAATACCACAGGTGGAGTCACGAACACAAACTTTATCCCTTTAAAGATCTTTTCCTTTTACACGGACGTCCCAGGGCCACGGACCGGGTCAGCCACTGTGACATCCCCCTGTGAACCGCAGGACCCGATACCGAGTACCCCACGGCCCCATGGGGGCGCTCCACTTCCATCAAGATCTATTTCCATCAGGATCTGCTTCCATCAGGATCTATTTCCATCAGGATCTGCTTCCATCAGGATCTGCTTCCATCAAGATCTGTTTCCATCAAGATCGATTTCCATCAGGATCTGCTTCCATCAAGATCTATTTCCATCAGGATCTGCTTCCATCAAGATTTGTTTCCATCAAGATCTATTTCCATCAGTATCTATTTCCATCAGGATCTGCTATTATCAAGATCTATTTCCATCAGGATCTGCTTCCATCAGGATCTGCTTCCATCAAGATCTATTTCCATCAGGATCTGCTTCCATCAGGATCTGCTTCCATCAAGATCTGTTTCCATCAAGATCTATTTCCATCAGGATATGCTTCCATCAGGATCTGCTTCCATCAAGATCTGTTTCCATCAAGATCTATTTCCATCAGGATCTGCTTTCATCAGGATCTGTTTCCATCAGGATCTGCTTCCATCAGGATCTGTTTCCATCAAGATCTATTTCCATCAGAATCTGCTTCCATCAGGATCTGTTTCCATCAAGATCTATTTCCATCAGGATCTGCTTTCATCAGGATCTGTATCCATCAGGATCTGCTTCCATCAGGATCTGTTTCCATCAGGATCTATTTCCATCAGGATCTGCTTCCATCAGGATCTGCTTCCATCAAGATCTGTTTCCATCAAGATCTGCTTCCATCAGGATCTGCTTCCATCAGGATCTGCTTCCATCAGGATCTGTTTCCATCAAGATCTATTTCCATCAGGATCTGCTTCCATCAGGATCTGCTTCTATCAGGATCTGTTTCCATTAGGATCTGCTTCCATCAGGATCTGTTTCCATCAAGATCTATTTCCATCAGGATCTGCTTTCATCAGGATCTGTTTCCATCAAGATCTATTTCCATCAGAATCTGCTTCCATCAGGATCTGTTTCCATCAAGATCTGTTTCCAACAAGATCTATTTCCATCAGGATCTGCTTTCATCAGGATCTGTTTCCATCAAGATCTATTTCCATCAGGATCTGCTTCCATCAGGATCTGCTTCCATCAAGATCTGTTTCCATCAGGATCTGCTTCCATCAGGATCTGCTTCCATCAGGATCTGCTTCCATCAAGATCTATTTCCATCAGGATCTGCTTCCATCAGGCTCTGATCCTTGATGTGATACGCACTATTTTTAAACCAGTCTTTTTCCAAACCGTTGCAGGAAAAAAAAGATTCTTAAAGAACTCTGTAGGAGTATGTTCACACTGAATTTTTTTTACAAAGATTTTGAAGCTGATCCGTTTCAAAATCCACATCAAACTGGATTAAAAACTCTTTGATGTGGGTTTTGGTGCAGATTTGCTTCAAACTCTTTGTAAAAAAAAAAGTGAACACAGCCTATATGAAAAGGAAAGTGGATTTTCCATAAAAATTAACAAATCGAGCTTTACAAGAAATCTGAATTGTGTTTTGAGGAGGATTTTGGAGCAGATCAGCTCAAAAAATCTCTTTGTAAACATTACTGAAGATTCTAGATGAAAACCTGCTGCAGTTCCCAAGAGACCTGTCACCAAAATGTGGATGTCTGGCTCGGAGGGATGAATAGTTATTTATTCTATCATTGTAACTAGTTAAAGGAGTAAAATTAAATATGCTGCACTTTAAAGCGGATCGGTCACTCGTCAGAAATATGTATTTGTTCCCTGGTGTAAATGTCGCCATTCTCCTGAATTCAGCGCTGTATTTCCTTTGTTCCTGCTTCTCACCGTTCTTGAGATATGGTCTCCTCTTCCCTGTATAGAAACCTAGTCTTAGTACCAAGTGGGCGTGGTCCTGAACCCTTCTCTGTGGGTATCTTCTTGAGGACCACACCTCTTTGGCTAACAAGACTAGATGTATGTACAATTCAGAGCTGAGCATATCTCTGGAACGGAAAGGAACAAAAAAAACAACTTTGTCATGGTGATCTGCTGTGAAGATACTGAACTTGAACTGCGGTGACCTCATCACGGGCATTTTCCCACAGTCCTGAGGTCACCGCAGTTCAGCCCAGCCTTGATGACATCACAGCTAGTCACTGAAGCTGCGCTCCCAGCAGCTCATTCACCAGTGGTTTTCAGCTGGCTCGGTCGCATCTTGGCACCATCAAGGTTGAAAACTAATTCTCCCCCAGACATGGATTACAGCGTGCGACACATCGACCGACAGGTATGGTATATTGTTGCTTTTTTATTTTACTTTTATTACAGGAGATCGAGGACATCGGTGGAATTAGGAGCTGTCATAAGTATGGTTTAATTAAGAATATTAAAGGAGTCTGTGTCTTTCAATTAAAAGACTTTTTTCTGGGTGTCTGTGTTTTCTTACAATGTGACTATGGGGTTAGTAATCGGGGTGTCTTATTGATGCCTTTCCATTACTGACCTCAGGGCTTGATGTCACCTGATGGTGATATCAACTCCCCAACTATTATCCCACTTGCCGCCGCTACAGGGCAAGTGGGAAGAGCAAGGCTAAGTGTCAGAATTAGCACATCTTACAGATGCGCTTTTTCTGGGGCGGCTGAGAGCTGATGTTGTTAGTTGGGGGGACAGTATCCATGGCCCCTTCCTAGGCTACTAATATCAGCCCGTAGCTGTCTGCATAGCCTTTGCTGGTTATTATAAGGGGACCCCAAGTCATTTTTTTGGGGGTCCCCCATTTTAATAGATAGTAAAGGCTAAGTATACAGCTGTGAGCTGATATTAATATCCTGGGAAGCTCCATGGGTATTACCCCCTTCCCAGGCTATAAACATCTGCCCGCAGTCATCGGCTTTCCCTCTGCTGGTTACGAAAATTGCACAGGAGCCCATGCCATTTTTTTCTGAAAATTAATATTTTATTAATTAAATACATGTACAGTAAACTGCACACACACTGTACTAATTGTATTTGTCACTGACATCTACAGCTCTGGCAAAAATTAAGAGACCACTGAAAAATTATCAGTTTGTCTGATTTTTCTCTTTATAGGTATATTTTTGAGTAAACTGTAAATTGTTCTTTTATTCTATTAACTACTGAGAACATGTCTCCGAAGTTCCAAGCAATACATTTTGTATTTATTTTCTGAAAATGAGAAATGGTCAAAATAACCAAAAAATGCATTGCTTGCAGACCTCAAATAATGCAAAAAAACAAGTTCATAATCATTTAGAAACAACAATACTAATGTTTTACCTCAGGAAGAGTTCAGACATCAATATTGTGTGGAATAACCATGACTGTTAATCCCAGCTTTCATGCCTCTTGGCAGCTTTCCTCCAGTCTCTCACACTGCTCCTGGGTGACCTTATGCCACTCCTGGTACAATAATGTCAGCCGTTCTTCTGTGTTTGATGGCTTGTGACTATCCATCTTCCTCTTGACTACATTCCAGAGGTTTTCAGTGGGGTTCAGGTCTGGAGATTGGGCAGCCATGACAGGGATGTGATGTGGTGGTCCTTCATCCACACCTTGATTGACGTAGCTGTGTGGCATGGCGCATTGTCTTGCTGGAAATACCAGTCCTCAGAGTTGGGGAACATCGCCTGAACAGAAGGAATCCACTGTTTTTCCAGGATATTGTATGTGGTGTAGGGATTTGCTCTGGTAGGCAGTGGCAGGGCCACAGTGATGAGGCAACACACAGGCTTAGAGTCCAAACTTCAGTGGTTTATTAACACTTCAAACAGTCGGTGGCAGAAAGTAAGAGAAAAAAACACAAACATACTCCAGCTTGGAGAACCACTGGTCTGAGACTCACCCTTGCATGGGACAGTGTTGTGAATTTGCTTTTTGCTCCCTCTAGTGGTTACTAGTTTTTTGACTCTGGTTTTTCTGTCATTCCTTTTATCCGCACCTGGGTCGTTAGTTAGGGGTGTTGCTATATAAGCTCCCTGGACCTTCAGTTCAATGCCTGGCAACGTAGTTATCAGAGCTAGTCTGCTGTGCTCTTGTCTACTGATCCTGGTTCCAGTTATATCAGCTAAGTCTGCCTTTTGCTTTTTGCTATTTGTTTTGGTTTTGTATTTTTGTCCAGCTTGTTCCAAATCTATATCCTGACCTTTGCTGGAAGCTCTAGGGAGCTGGTGTTCTCCCCCCGGACCGTTAGACGGTTCGGGGGTTCTTGAATTTCCAGTGTGGATTTTGATAGGGTTTTTGTTGACCATATAAGTTACCTTTCTTTATTCTGCTATCAGTAAGCGGGCCTCTCTGTGCTAAACCTGGTTCATTTCTGTGTTTGTCATTTCCTCTTACCTCACCGTCATTATTTGTGGGGGGCTTCTATCCAGCTTTGGGGTCCCCTTCTCTGGAGGCAAGAAAGGTCTTTGTTTTCCTCTACTAGGGGTAGCTAGATTCTCCGGCTGGCGCGTGTCATCTAGAATCAACGTAGGAATGATCCCCGGCTACTTCTAGTGTTGGCGTTAGGAGTAGATATATGGTCAAACCAGTTACCACTGCCCTATGAGCTGGATTTTTGTATTCTGCAGACTTCCACGTTCCTCTGAGACCCTCGCCATTGGGGTCATAACAGTTTGCCAGGACAGTATTAAATGTTTAATGCATTACAGAAGAGGGATTATAAGAAAGAAGATTCTGAGTTGTTTTTTTTTTCTTCTTCCCCTTTACCTCAGAGTGGCTATGCTTGCTGCAGACATGAATGTCCAGACCTTGATTACAAGTGTGGACCAGCTGGCTACTCGTGTGCAGGGCATACAAGACTATGTTATCAGAAATCCTAGGTCAGAACCTAAAATACCGATTCCTGAACTGTTTTCCGGAGACAGGTTTAAGTTTAGGAATTTCGTGAATAATTGTAAATTGTTTTTGTCCCTGAGACCCTGTTCATCTGGAGATTCTGCTCAGCAAGTAAAAATTGTTATTTCGTTCTTACGGGGCGACCCTCAGGATTGGGCTTTTTCGCTGGCGCCAGGAGATCCGGCATTGGCTGATCTTGATGCGTTTTTTCTGGCGCTCGGTTTACTTTATGAGGAACCCAATCTTGAGATTCAGGCAGAAAAGGCCTTGCTGGCTATGTCTCAGGGGCAGGACGAGGCTGAAGTGTATTGCCAAAAATTTCGGAAATGGTCCGTGCTGACACATTGGAACGAGTGTGCACTGGCCGCTAATTTTAGAAATGGCCTTTCTGAAGCCATTAAAGGGAACCTGTCACCACGTTTTTGGAAGATGGGATAAAAATAGCGTTAAATAGGGGCAGAGGTGGGCGTTACATTAGTGTGTGTGTTATGCGTTTATTACCCACCTAAGTTGCCGAAATAACTTTGCAAAGTCTCCGTTTTCGCCTGTCAATCAGGCTGGTCAGGTCACATGGGCGTGGTGTCTTCACCCAGATTTGGCGTAGTTTTCCGTTGGTGGCGTAGTGGTGTGCGCATGCCCAAAGTCCGGAATCCTCTTCCAGGGGATTTAAAATAGCGCGGTGTTCGTTATTGCATTGGTGATCGGTGGGCGCGGCCATCTTCCTTTGGCCGCGCGTGCGCAGAAGCGGCGCTCTGCTGGCCGCGGCTTCAGGAAAATGGCCGCGGGATGCCGCGCGTGCGCAGATGGATATCGCGGCGGCCATTTTCCTGAAGCCGCGGCCAGCAGAGCGCCGCTTCTGCGCACGCGCGGCCAAAGGAAGATGGCCGCGCCCACCGATCACCAATGCAATAACGAACACCGCGCTATTTTAAATCCCCTGGAAGAGGATTCCGGACTTTGGGCATGCGCACACCACTACGCCACCAACGGAAAACTACGCAAAATCTGGGGGAAGACAACGCCCATGCGACCTGACCAGCCTGATTGACAGGCGAAAACGGAGACTTTGCAAAGTTATTTCGGCAACTTAGGTGGGTAATAAACGCATAACACACACACTAATGTAACGCCCACCTCTGCCACTATTTAACGCTATTTTTATCCCATCTTCCAAAAACGTGGTGACAGGTTCCCTTTAAGAATGTTATGGTGGGTTTTCCCATTCCCATAGGTCTGAATGATACTATGGCACTGGCTATTCAAATTGACCGGCGGTTGCGGGAGCGCAAAACCGCAAATTCCCTCATGGTGTTGTCTGAACAGACACCTGATTTAATGCAATGTGATAGAATCCTGACTAGAAATGAGCGGAAAATTCATAGACGCCGGAATGGCTTGTGCTACTACTGTGGTGATTCTACACATGTTATCTCAGCATGCTCTAAACGTATAGCTAAGGTTGTTAGTCCTGTCACCGTTGGTAATTTGCAACCTAAATTTATTCTGTCTGTAACTTTGATTTGCTCACTGTCATCTTATCCTGTCATGGCGTTTGTAGATTCAGGTGCTGCCCTGAGTCTCATGGATCTCTCATTTGCTAAGCGCTGCGGTTTTACTCTTGAACCATTAGAAAATCCTATTCCTCTTAGGGGTATTGATGCTACACCATTGGCAGCAAATAAACCGCAGTATTGGACACAGGTTACCATGTGCATGATTCCTGAACACCGCGAGGTGATACGTTTCCTGGTTTTACATAAAATGCATGATTTGGTTGTTTTAGGGCTGCCATGGTTACAGACCCATAATCCAGTCCTGGACTGGAAGGCTATGTCAGTCTCAAGTTGGGGCTGTCGTGGTATTCATGGGGATTCCCTGCCTGTGTCTATTGCTTCTTCTACGCCTTCGGAAGTTCCGGAGTATTTGTCTGATTATCAGGATGTCTTCAGTGAGTCTGAGTCCAGTGCACTGCCTCCTCATAGGGACTGTGACTGTGCTATAGATTTGATCCCAGGCAGTAAATTTCCTAAGGGAAGACTGTTTAATCTGTCGGTACCTGAACATACCGCTATGCGTTCATATATCAAGGAATCTCTGGAGAAAGGACATATTCGTCCGTCTTCTTCCCCTCTTGGTGCGGGATTCTTTTTTGTGGCAAAAAAGGACGGATCTTTGAGACCTTGTATTGATTATCGGCTTTTAAATAAGATCACTGTCAAATTTCAGTATCCTTTACCGCTGTTGTCTGACTTGTTTGCCCGGATTAAGGGTGCCAAGTGGTTCACCAAGATAGACCTTCGTGGTGCGTACAACCTTGTGCGCATTAAGCAAGGTGATGAATGGAAAACCGCATTCAATACGCCCGAAGGTCATTTTGAGTACTTGGTGATGCCTTTTGGGCTCTCCAATGCGCCTTCAGTTTTTCAGTCCTTTATGCATGACATTTTCCGGAAGTATCTGGATAAATTTTTGATTGTTTATCTGGATGATATTTTGGTTTTTTCTGATAATTGGGATTCGCATGTGGAGCAGGTCAGGTTGGTCTTTAAAATTTTGCGTGAAAATTCTTTGTTTGTCAAGGGCTCAAAGTGTCTCTTTGGTGTACAGAAGGTTCCCTTTTTGGGGTTCATTTTTTCTCCTTCTGCTGTGGAGATGGACCCAGTCAAGGTCCGAGCTATTCTTGATTGGACTCAGCCCTCGTCAGTTAAGAGTCTTCAGAAGTTCTTGGGCTTCGCTAACTTCTACCGTCGTTTTATCGCTAATTTTTCTAGCATTGTGAAACCTTTGACGGATATGACCAAGAAGGGCTCCGATGTAGCTAACTGGGCTCCTGCTGCCGTGGAGGCTTTCCAGGAGTTGAAACGCCGGTTTACTTCGGCGCCTGTTTTGTGCCAACCTGACGTCTCACTTCCCTTTCAGGTTGAGGTGGATGCTTCGGAGATTGGGGCAGGGGCCGTTTTGTCGCAGAGAGGCCCTGGTTGCTCTGTTATGAAACCTTGTGCCTTTTTCTCTAGGAAGTTTTCGCCTGCCGAGCGAAATTATGATGTGGGCAATCGGGAGTTGTTGGCCATGAAATGGGCATTTGAGGAGTGGCGTCATTGGCTCGAGGGTGCTAAGCATCGTGTGGTGGTCTTGACTGATCACAAAAATCTGATGTATCTCGAGTCTGCTAAACGCCTTAATCCGAGACAGGCCCGCTGGTCATTGTTTTTCTCCCGCTTTGATTTTGTTGTCTCGTATTTACCAGGTTCAAAGAATGTGAAGGCCGATGCTCTTTCTAGGAGCTTTGTGCCTGATGCTCCTGGAGTCGCTGATCCTGTTGGTATTCTTAAAGATGGAGTTATCTTGTCAGCTATTTCTCCGGATCTGCGACGTGTGTTGCAGAGATTTCAGGCTGATAGGCCTGAGTCTTGTCCACCTGACAGACTGTTTGTCCCGGATAAGTGGACCAGCAGAGTCATTTCCGAGGTTCATTCCTCGGTGTTGGCAGGTCACCCGGGAATTTTTGGCACCAGAGATCTGGTGGCCAGGTCCTTTTGGTGGCCTTCCTTGTCAAGGGATGTGCGGTCATTTGTGCAGTCCTGTGGGACTTGTGCTCGAGCTAAGCCTTGCTGTTCTCGTGCCAGCGGTTTGCTCTTGCCTTTGCCTGTCCCGAAGAGACCTTGGACGCATATCTCCATGGATTTCATTTCTGATCTTCCGCTATCTCAGGGCATGTCCGTTATCTGGGTGATATGTGATCGTTTCTCCAAGATGGTCCATTTGGTTCCTTTGCCTAAGCTGCCTTCATCTTCCGATCTGGTTCCTGTGTTTTTCCAGAACGTGGTTCGTTTGCACGGCATCCCTGAGAATATTGTGTCAGACAGAGGATCCCAGTTCGTTTCCAGGTTCTGGCGATCCTTTTGTAGTAGGATGGGCATTGATTTGTCGTTTTCGTCTGCTTTCCATCCTCAGACTAATGGACAGACGGAGCGAACCAATCAGACTTTGGAGGCTTATTTGAGGTGTTTTGTCTCTGCTGATCAGGACGATTGGGTGACATTCTTGCCGTTGGCTGAGTTTGCCCTTAATAATCGGGCTAGTTCCGCCACCTTGGTTTCGCCTTTTTTCTGCAACTCTGGTTTCCATCCTCGCTTTTCTTCGGGTCATGTGGAGCCTTCTGACTGTCCTGGGGTGGATTCTGTGGTGGATAGGTTGCAGCAGATCTGGAATCATGTGGTGGACAACTTGAAGTTGTCACAGGAGAAGGCTCAGCGCTTTGCCAACCGCCGCCGCGGTGTGGGTCCCCGACTACGCGTTGGGGATTTGGTGTGGCTTTCTTCCCGCTTTGTTCCTATGAAGGTCTCCTCTCCCAAATTTAAACCTCGTTTTATTGGGCCTTACAAGATATTGGAAATCCTTAATCCTGTATCTTTTCGTCTGGATCTTCCTGTGTCGTTTGCTATTCACAATGTATTTCATAGGTCCTTGTTGCGGCGGTACATTGTGCCTGTAGTTCCTTCTGCTGAGCCTCCTGCTCCGGTGTTGGTGGAGGGCGAGTTGGAGTACGTGGTGGAGAAGATCTTGGATTCTCGCCTCTCCAGGCGGAGGCTTCAGTACCTGGTCAAGTGGAAGGGCTATGGTCAGGAGGATAATTCCTGGGTGGTCGCCTCTGATGTTCATGCGGCCGATTTGGTTCGTGCCTTTCATGCCGCTCATCCTGATCGCCCTGGTGGTCGTGGTGAGGGTTCGGTGACCCCTCACTAAGGGGGGGGTACTGTTAGAGTCCAAACTTCAGTGGTTTATTAACACTTCAAACAGTCGGTGGCAGAAAGTAAGAGAAAAAAACACAAACATACTCCAGCTTGGAGAACCACTGGTCTGAGACTCACCCTTGCATGGGACAGTGTTGTGAATTTGCTTTTTGCTCCCTCTAGTGGTTACTAGTTTTTTGACTCTGGTTTTTCTGTCATTCCTTTTATCCGCACCTGGGTCGTTAGTTAGGGGTGTTGCTATATAAGCTCCCTGGACCTTCAGTTCAATGCCTGGCAACGTAGTTATCAGAGCTAGTCTGCTGTGCTCTTGTCTACTGATCCTGGTTCCAGTTATATCAGCTAAGTCTGCCTTTTGCTTTTTGCTATTTGTTTTGGTTTTGTATTTTTGTCCAGCTTGTTCCAAATCTATATCCTGACCTTTGCTGGAAGCTCTAGGGAGCTGGTGTTCTCCCCCCGGACCGTTAGACGGTTCGGGGGTTCTTGAATTTCCAGTGTGGATTTTGATAGGGTTTTTGTTGACCATATAAGTTACCTTTCTTTATTCTGCTATCAGTAAGCGGGCCTCTCTGTGCTAAACCTGGTTCATTTCTGTGTTTGTCATTTCCTCTTACCTCACCGTCATTATTTGTGGGGGGCTTCTATCCAGCTTTGGGGTCCCCTTCTCTGGAGGCAAGAAAGGTCTTTGTTTTCCTCTACTAGGGGTAGCTAGATTCTCCGGCTGGCGCGTGTCATCTAGAATCAACGTAGGAATGATCCCCGGCTACTTCTAGTGTTGGCGTTAGGAGTAGATATATGGTCAAACCAGTTACCACTGCCCTATGAGCTGGATTTTTGTATTCTGCAGACTTCCACGTTCCTCTGAGACCCTCGCCATTGGGGTCATAACAGGACAGGCTTAACTAAGCGGCTTCCTGGTCAGTGGCGTCCGCCAGGTGCCATTCCCAGGGTTGCTATGAGTCTTGTCGCAAACCTTTGCAGCATGTGTAATCTGACAAAACAAATTCAGGCTAACTCCAGCCTAGCTCCTCACACCTTGTACCTTGCATAGAGCATAACCACATGCACAGGTGAGGTACCTATCACATGGGCTGATCACGTGATCGTAACATCACTGCAGGTCCTCAACCTTAGGGAAAACCCAGGCCAAATCTTATGCTGCTGGGAGAAATATATCTTCCATCCAGCACTACAACTTTCACTGCACCACATAGGCTGGATTCATACGTCCTTCACAAAGAACAACCTGCCCAATTCCAATTCCAGATCATCACCGATCCTCCAGTAAATTTCACAGTCGGAGCAAGACACTGTGGCTTGTTTGCCTCTCCATGTCTCCGTCTAACCATTAGACGACCAGGTGTTGGGCAAAGCTGAAAATTACACTCATCAGAGAAGATTACCTTACTCCAGTCCTCTATGGTCCAATCCTTATGGTCTTTGGCAAACCTCAGCATGGCTCTCCTTTGCTTCTCATTGATAAAAGGCTTTTCCTACCTTTATATGACTTGAGTCCTTCCTCTAGGAGCCTGATACAAACTGTTCTTGCTGTGCACTTCACCCCAGCTGCCATTTGCCAGTCCTTTTGTAGGTCACTTGATGTCATCCTGAGGTTGCTGAGTGACATTCGAATAAGATGATGGTCATCCCAGTCAGTGGAGAGTCATTTTCGCCCTCTGCCAGTCTGTAGCTTTGTTGTCCCCAATGTCTGCTGCTTGACCTTGTTGTAATGGACTGCCGTCTTAGAAATTTTAAGGATGGAGGCAACATGACGCTCACTGTGTCCCTCTGCTAGTAAAGCCAGAATTGAGCCCTTCTTTTCCACACTCAAGACTTTTCTTTTAAAAGGTTAAGTTCACACAGGGCGTTTTTGCTGCGTTTTTTTATGCTAATTTTCAGCTGCTTTTTACAGTACCAGCAAAGCCTATAACATTTCAGAAATCTCATGCACACACATTGGTTTTTGTGTGGTCAGTATTGTGTGCTTTGCAGCGTTTTTTTTGACATGGTGCATGTCACTTCTTTCAGCGTTTTTTCAGCGTTTTCACCCATTGACTTGAATGGGTGGTGAAAAAACGCTGCAAATATGCTAGGTTGACTTTTCTTGCAGCGTATACAGCCGGATGTGACGTCACACTTGGCTCTGCTACATCTAGATGGCAGGCTGCATGATGCGTCCATGCAGCCTGTCATCCATCCCTTGAATGGGGGGTCCGACATTAGTTTTTGACACGCTGTCATATGCATGACAGCGCGGGAAACACCAGAAGACAACAGGAGCGCTCAGCTGTAATCACAGGTATAAACTTCACCTCTGATCACTGGTGTCAGCTGATGGGACAACTGCTCCCATCATCTGACACCTATAGCCGCTAATTACAGTGACAGCAGGAGCTGCGGATGGGAGTTTTCATCTGCCGCTACTGCGCTATAAGCATTAAAAAAAACGGCGTAGGTTCCCCCCTAATTTTGATAACCAGCCAGACAAAACTCACCGCTGGGGGCTGCAACAATCAACTGTCAGCAAGGCTAGTTATTAACCCCTTCATGACCTTGCCGTTTTTTGCAATTCTGACCAGTGTCCCTTTATGAGGTAATAACTCAGGAATGCTTCAACGGATCCTAGCGATTCTGAGATTGTTTTTTCGTGACATATTGGGCATCATGTTAGTGGTAAATTTAGGTCGATAATTTCTGAGTTTATTTGTCAAAAAAAACGGAAATTTGGCAAAAATTTGAAAATTTCGCAATTTTCACATTTCGAATTTTTATTCTGTTAAACCGGAGAGTTATGTGACACAAAATAGTTAATAAATAACATTTCCCACATGTCTACTTTACAGCAGCACAATTTTGGAAACAACATTTTTTTTGCTAGGAAGTTATAAGGGTTAAAATTTGACCACTGATTTCTCATTTTTACAACAAAATTTACAAAACCATTTTTTTTAGGGACCACCTCACATTTGAAGTCAGTTTGAGGGCACGAACGTTGTTGTCCAATTTGTCCTAAGTACGCTGATACCTCATATGTGGGGGTAAACCACTGTTTGGGCGCACGGCAGGGCTCGGAAGGGAAGGAGCGCCATTTGACTTTTTGAATGAAAAATTGGCTCCAATCTTTAGCGGACACCATGTCGTGTTTGGAGAGCCCCCGTGTGCCTAAACATTTGAGCTCCCCCACAAGTGACCCCATTTTGGAAACTAGACCTCCCAAGGAACTTATCTAGAAGCATAGTGAGCACTTTAAACCCCCAGGTGCTTCACAAATTGATCCGTAAAAATGAAAAAGTAGTTTTTTTCACAAAAAAATTCTTTTAGCCTCAATTTTTTCATTTTCACATGGGCAACAGGATAAAATGGATCCTAAAATTTGTTGGGCAATTTCTCCTGAGTACACCGATACCTCATATGTGGGGGTAAACCACTGTTTGGGCACATGGTAAGGCTCGGAAGGGAAGGAGCGCCATTTGACTTTTTGAATGAAAAATTATCTCCATCGTTAGCGGACACCATGTCGCGTTTGGAAAGCCCCTGTGTGCCTAAACATTGGAGCTCCCCCACAAGTGACCCCATTTTGGAAACTAGACCCCCCAAGGAACTTATGTAGAAGCATAGTGAGCACTTTAAACCCTCAGGTGCTTCACAAATTGATCCGTAAAAATGAAAAAGTACTTTTTTTTCACACAAAATTTCTTTTAGCCTCAAATTTTTCATTTTCACATGGGCAACAGGATAAAATGGATCCTAAAATTTATTGGGCAATTTCTCCTGAGTATGTCGATACCTCATATGTGGGGGTAAACCACTGTTTGGGTGCACAGCAAGACTCGGAAGGGAAGGCGCGCCATTTGACTTTTTGAATGGAAAATTAGCTCCAATCGTTAGTGGACACCATGTCGCGTTTGGAGAGCCCCTGTGTGCCTAAACATTGGAGCTCCTCCACATGTGACCCCATTTTGGAAACTAGACCCCCCAAGGAACTTATCTAGATGCATAGTGAGCACTTTAAACCCCCAGGTGCTTCACAGAAGTTTATAACGCAGAGCCGTGAAAATAAAAAATAATTTTTCTTTCCTCAAAAATGATTTTTAGCCTGGAATTTTTTATTTTCCCAAGGGTAGCAGGAGAAATTGGACCCCAAATGTTGTTGTCCAGTTTGTCCTGAGTACGATGATACCCCATATGTGGGGGTAAACCACTGTTTGGGCGCACGTCAGGGCTCGGAAGGGAAGGCACGCCATTTGGCTTTTTGAATGGAAAATTAGCTCCAATCATTAGCGGACACCATGTCGCGTTTGGAGAGCCCCTGTGTGCCTAAAAATTGGAGCCCCCCACAAGTGACCCCATTTTGGAAACTAGACCTCCCAAGGAACTAATCTAGATGTGTGGTGAGCACTTTGAACCCCCAAGTGCTTCACAGAAGTTTATAACGCAGAGCCATGAAAATAAAAAATAATTTTTCTTTTCTCAAAAATGATATTTTAGCCCACAATTTTTTATTTTCCCAAGGGTAACAGGAGAAATTGGACCCCAAAAGCTGTTGTCCAGTTTCTCCTGAGTACGCTGATACCCCATATGTGGGGGTAAACCACTGTTTGGGCACACGTCGGGGTTCGGAAGGGAAGTAGTGACGTTTTGAAATGCAGACTTTGATGGAATGGTCTGCGGGCGTTACGTTGCGTTTGCAGAGCCCTTGATGTGCCTAAACAGTAGAAACTCCCCACAAGTGACCCCATTTTGGAAACTAGACCCCCAAGGGAACTTATCTAGATGTGTGGTGAGCACTTTGAACCCCCAAGTGCTTCACAGAAGTTTACAATGCAGAGCCGTGAAAATAAAAAATCATTTTTCTTTCCTCAGAAATGATGTTTTAGCAAGCAATTTTTTATTTTCACAAGGGTAACAGGAGAAATTGGACCCCAAAAGTTGTTGCCCAGTTTGTCCTGAGTACACTGATACCCCATATGTGGGGGTAAACCACTGTTTGGGCACAAGTCGGGGCTCGGAAGGGAAGTAGTGACATTTTGAAATGCAGACTTTGATGGAGTGGTCTGCGGGCGTCACATTCCATTTGCAGAGCCCCTGATGTGCTTAAACAGTAGAAACCCCCCACAAGTGACCCATTTTGGAAACTAGACCCCAAAGGAACTTATCTAGATGTGTAGTGAGCACTTAGAACCCCCAAGTGCTTCATAAAAGTTTACAATGCAGAGCCATGAAAATAAAAAATAATTTTTCATTCCTCTGAAATTATGTTTTAGTAAGCAATTTTTTATTTTTGCAAGGGTAACAGGAGAAATTGGACCCCAATAATTGTTGCCCAGTTTGTCCTGAGTATGCTGGTACCCCATATGTGGGGGTAAAACACTGTTTGGGCGCACGTCGGGGCTCGGAAGGGAGGGAGCACCATTTGACTTTTTGAACGCAAGATTCGCTGGAATCAATGGTGGCGCCATGTTGCGTTTGGAGACCCCTGATGTGCCTAAACAGTGGAAACCCCTCAATTCTAACTCCAACACTAACCCCAACACACCCCAAACCCTAATCCCAACTCTAGATATATCCCTAACCTCAACACACCCCTAACCACAACCCTAACCCAACATACCCCTAATCCTAATCCCAACCCTAACCCTAATCCCAACCCTAACCACAACACACCCCTAACCCTAACCACAAGCCTAATCTTAACCCTATTTCCAACCCTAGCCCTAATTCCAACCCTAACTCTAATTCCAACCCTAACCCTAAGGCTATGTGCCCACATTGCGGATTCGTGTGAGATTTTTCTGCACCATTTTTGAAAAATCCGCAGGTAAAAGGCACGGCATTTTACCTGCGCATTTACCGCGGATTTCCAGTGTTTTTTGTGCGGATTTCACCTGCGGATTCCTATTGAGGAGCAGGTGTAAAACGGAATCCGCACAAAGAATTGACATGCTGCGGAAAATACAACATAGCGTTTCCGCGCGGTATTTTCCGCACCATGGGCACAGCGGATTTGGTTTTCAATAGGTTTACATGGTACTGTAAACCTGATGGAAAACTGCTACAAATCCGCAGTGGCCAATCCGCTGCGGATCCGCAGCCAAAACCGCACCATGTGTGCACATAGCCTAATCTAACCCTAACTCTAGTTCTAACCCTAATTCTAACCCTAACCCTAACCCTAGCCCTAACCCTAACCCTAGCCCCAACCCTAACCCTAGCCCCAACCCTAACCCTAGTGAGGGAAGAAAAAAATATATATTTTCTTTATTTTTATTATTGTCCCTACCTATGGGGATGATAAAGGGGGGGTTCATTTACTATTTTTTTTATTTTGATCACTGTGATAGGTTTTATCACAGTGATCAAAATGTACCTGGCACTGCGCATACGCCCGCCATTTTGGAAGATGGTGGCGCCCATGAAGAAGACGGACGGACACCACGAGGCTCAGTAAGTATGAGGGGGAGAGATCGGCGCACGGGGGGATCAGAGCATGGGGGGGTGGATCAAAGCACGGGGGGAGCGGACAGGACGGGGGAGCGGACAGGAGGACGGAGGGGAGCGGACCACAGTACGGGGCAGAAACGAGGACAGGGGAGGCGATCGGTGGCAGTGGGGGGGGGGCAGATTAGGTTTTCCAGCCATGGCCGATGATATTGCAGCATCGGCCATGGCTGGATTGTAATATTTCACCATTTTCATAGGTGAAATATTACAAATCGCTCTGATTGGCTGTTTCACTTTCAACAGCCAATCAGAGCGATCGAAGCCACGTGGGGGCAAAGCCACCCCCCTGGGCTAAAGTACCACTCCCCCTGTCCCTGCAGATCGGGTGAAATTGGAGTTAACCCTTTCACTCGATCTGCAGGGACGCGATCCCTCCATGACGCCACATAGGCGTCACAGGTCGGATTGGCACCGACTTTCATGACGCCTACATGGCGTCACAGGTCGGGAAGGGGTTAAGAATAGAGGAGTCCTCATGCTTTTTAAAAAAAAATATTTAAATAATTTAAAAAAACGGAGTGGGGTCCCCCCCATTTTTGACAACCAGCCTTGCTAAAGCAGACAGCTGGGGGCTGGTATTCTCAGGGTGGTAAGGGGCCATTGACATAGCCACTCAGCCTAAAAATAGCAGCCCGCCGCTGCCCAGAAAAGGCACATCTTTTAGATACCCCAATTCTGGCGCTTTGCCCAGCTCTTCCCACTTGCCCTGTACCGGTGGCAAGCGGGGTAATGAGGGGTTAATGTCTCCTTCCTATTGTAAGGTGACATTAAGCCTGTCAATAAGACACCTATCCATTACTAATCCTAGAGCAGCTAAAGGGATAAATAAACACACACACATGCAGAAAAAAGTCTTAATGAAATAAAACAACACACGGTTTTGACCATCTTTTTATTGTTCTGCCATTCTAAAATGAAGCCATCGATCTTCTGTAATAAAAATAAAATAAGGCAAAAGTATACTCCCTGATCAGTCGTAGTCCAATATAACGAGTGTCCCACGCAGTATCTGGGGGAGATAAAGCTTACAACCAGGAGCGCTGCTAATGCGACCACAAGTGACTGGGGAAAGAAGGAGACGGAGCGGGCGCAGGCTCAGTAACCAGCGATGACATCACCGAGCCTGCGCTCCCTCACTGCCTGACTGGAGGTAACCTCTGCACCGCGGGAAAATGTATTCATTCTATCTATCTATATTCTATCTATTCTATCAATCTATCTACAGGAAGTTGTTTTTTTTCTCTGTGTGCACTCAACTTTATTGGCATGCAAAAAGAGGAAAAAAAAAGCACCAAAAACGCTGCAAAAAACGCACCAAAAACGCACCTAAACCTGTGTTTTTGGTGCAGCTTCTTTCCTGCCAAGATGATCAGGTTTTGCTGCAGGAAAAAAACGCAGCAAAAATGCCCTGTGTGAACTTACCCTTACTCCTTTGGATGGTTAAAAGTTATTTTTTCATTCCTATTACTTTTGGGATATTACTAGCACTTGTTTGGCCACCCAGCTTGTCCTATTGCAGGAGGATTGTGAACACCACAGCAGTTTTTTAGACTTTCTTTCATTAAATAAGATTTAGTTCAGGTGATCACCTAATCATAGTAACACAGTAACATACTGTAGTTAGCAAGGCCGAAAAAAGCCATGTGACCATCCTGTTCAGCCTATATTCCATCAGAATAAATCCAAAGATTGTCACGGAGAGACTAGGTGAGCGAGAGCTTATAACCCGGGCCCCTGCAATTTCCCTAAGACTAGGGAAATACTGTCTGGCCCTCTACCTGAAGTTTACACTGATGGTGTGCATGTCCAGGCCTCCACCCTCACCCTGCCTCCTGATACAACCCTGAGCTGGAAACCTCCGCCCTCCACCCAGTGAATGCAATACACCAGTACCCACAGTTAGCACAGACAAGGATAAAGGAAAATATACATCACGCTGCAGTCACTCAGGAATACACTATAAATGTGCAGGGCAAAATAAACACAAATATAGGAAGGAGTAAATAAGACAAGGGAAAATACACCACCAGCAACGATACTCCAACGACCAGCTCTCCACTCCAGACCGAGATAACAACGCACAAGACAGAAGCTATAATCGGCGACGCCCAATGAACAGGAGAACTATTTAAAGGCCATGGGCATGGCCCAGCCTCCAATCCGAGGATCAGGTAAATTAACCCCGGAACAGCTAGACAAAATCTAGCCGACGCCAATGAGCAAATAGTGGTCAAAAGCGGAACTACCGCTGTCTGTCGGATGACCTGGTCTGAACAGCGTCCGACATGACAGTACCCCGCCTTCTACGAGGGACCCCAGGGCCCTCACGGCTTATAGGACCCGGCTTGTCCGGATGACGACGATGAAAAAACTGATCAGCCGATCCGCATGAATGTCTGAGGCTGGTACCCAGGACCTCTCCTCAGGCCCATAACCATGCCAGTGTACCAAGTACTGTAAAGTGCGGCGAACTACACGAGAGTCAACCACCTTGGAGACTTCAAATTCCAGGTTACCATCCACCAAGACTGGAGATGGCATAGGCGCTGCGTCCACAGAACCCACCACCTTCTTAAGAAGAGACCTGTGGAACACGTTGTGTATCTTATACACCATAGGGAGCTCCAATCGGTACGCTACTGGGTTAATGATGGCAGTGACCCTAAATGGACCAATAAACCGTGGACTCAATTTAAGGGACGGAATTTTGAGTCTTATGTTTTTTGTGGATAACCACACCCAGTCATCCACACTCAGGTCCGGACCTGGCACACGCCTACTGTCAGCCGCACGTTTGTACCTAGCACCCACACTCAACAGGCGCTGTTTAACGCTCCTCCAGACTGACGACAATTGTGCTCCTAAGCGGTCCTCCTCCGGAACGCCAGAAGAACCCCTTTGACTCAAAGTACAAAATTGAGGATGTAGCCCGTAAACACAAAAAAACGGAGACTCCCCAGATGACTCCTGGCGATGATTATTGATGGCAAACTCAGCCAAAGGAAGAAAGGTAGACCACTCCTCCTGATTATCAGAGACAAAGCAGCGTAAGTACTGTTCCAAATTTTGGTTCATACGCTCAGTCTGACCATTTGACTGAGGATGAAATGCCGATGAATGAGACAACTTGATCCCCAGCCGTGAGCAAAATGCTTTCCAAAATTTTGCCACAAACTGAGACCCCCTATCAGACACGATGTCAATGAAGTCTGACCACCTCCTGCACAAATACCTGCGCCAGAGTCTTAGCGTTAGGCAACGAAGGCAAAGACACAAAGTGCGACATTTTTGAGAACCGATCAACAATCACCAAGATGACCGTGTTCCCAGCTGATGAGGGCAAATCAGTGATGAAATCCATGGAGATTTCTGTCCATGGCTTACTAGGTACCTCAAGAGGAAGTAGTGTGCCAACAGGACGGGAGTGAGGCGTCTTAGCCCTAGCGCACGTGGTACAAGCTGACACGTATGAGACCACGTCCTGTCGGATCTTGGGACACCAAAACCGACGTGACACCAACTCCAAGGTACCTCTAACCCCTGGGTGGCCAGCCAGGACAGCATCATGATGCTCCGCCAAAACCTTTAAGCGTAGATGAAGCAGTACAAAAGATTTGTTGATAGGAAGCTCAGATGGTACCTCCTCCTGAGCCTCGGCAATCTCAGCCTCAACCTCGGTAGTGAGAGCCGAAACCACAACACCCTTTTGGAGGATGGGTACTGGATCCTCCCGAGGTTCTCCCCCCAGAAAACACCTGGACAGAGCATCTGCCTTAGTGTTTTTAGACCCCGGTCTGTAGGTGACAACAAAATTGAACCGCGAGAAAAACAATGCCCAGCAAGACTGCCTGGGAGACAGACGCTTGGCAGACTCCAAATAAAGCAAATTCTTATGGTCGGTAACAACAGTGACCTGATGAATCGACCCCTCCAAGAAGTGTCGCCATTCCTCAAAGGCCAATTTGATTGCCAACAACTCTCTGTTGCCGATATCGTAGTTACGTTCGGCGGGCGACAATTTTTTGGAAAAATAGGCGCACGGACGCAAACCGCTCAACGATGAGCCTTGTGACAGCACCGCCCCCACACCAACCTCAGATGCATCGACTTCCACCACAAAAGGTTTCGATACATCTGGCTGCACCAGAATGGGGGCGGAAACAAACCTGTTTTTAAGAGATTCGAATGCGCACACAGCAGCCTCAGGCCAAACGGAGAAATTGGTACCCTTTTTAGTCATGTCAGTTAGCGGTTTAGCAATGGTGGAAAAATCCTTGATAAATTTCCTATATTAGTTAGAAAACCCAAGGAACCGCTGAAGTGCTTTCAGGTTATCAGGACGTTCCCAATGCAACACCGCTTGCACCTTAGCGACGTCCATTTTAAAACCAGAAGCAGACACGATATAGCCCAAGAAAGGCAACTCCTGTACCGAAAATACACATTTCTCAAGTTTAGCATAGAGCTTATTCTCTCTGAGAAGCTGTAACACCTGCCTGACGATCTAAATGAGCATCACGGTCGCAAGAATATATGAGAATGTCATCTAGGTACACGATAACGAATTTCCCCAAAACATGCGAGGACACATCATTTATGAAATGTTGGAACACTGCAGGTGCGTTTGTCAACCCAAATGGCATCACCAAATTTTCAAAATGACCCTCAGGGCTATTAAAAGCCGTCTTCCACTCATCACCTTGACGGACTCTTATGAGGTTGTACGCCCCCCTGAGGTCAAGCTTGGTAAACCACTTAGCACCTGCCACCTGGTTGAACAAATCCGGTATCAATGACATAGGGTATGGATCACGAACCGAAATCTGGTTTAACTCCCGGAAATCCAGACACGGGCGTAATCCGTCATCTTTCTTCTTCACGAAGAAGAACTCTGCTGCCACCGGCGAGGATGACGGCCTGATGTGCCCTTTGCTCAAACTTTCAGCAATGTAATCCTTTAGCGCTTGTCTCTCCGGACCGGAGATGTTAAACATTCTTGCTTTGGGCAATTTAGCCCCTGGTTTAAACCTGATAGTACAGTCATAGGGACGATGTGGTGGCAACTCTGAACAACCCTTCTCAGAGAACACATCCACAAAATCCAGAAGTGACTCCGGAACGCTTGAAGTCACCGCAGCCACACATGTGGCCAGGCAATTCTCCTGGCAGCACTCGCTCCACTGAATTATGTCCTGAGTTTTCCAGTCTATCACCGGGTTGTGTGTAGACAACCATGGAAAACCCAGAACCAATGGTGCCGGAAGACTCTTGAGCACCTTACATGTAACCTGCTCAGAATGAAGAACTCCAATGTGGAGTTTAATCTCAGACACAAACTCAGTAATCTCCCCCTGTGGGAGAGGAGCAGAATTGATAGCGACCACGCAGATAGGATGAGGCAGTTTTTCGATCCTAAAACCAGCAGTGCGCGCAAACTCCTCATCAATGAGATTTGTGGCAGAACCACTATCCACAAAAACAGTGATTGGCAGCTCTCTGCCTGCGATAACAACTTTGGCAGGGAGCATGCACTGAGATACCATCATGGAGGACATACACAAGCACAGATTGGACTCCTCCACACCCTCTGAGTTTAGAAGTCTTTCCGCCGTTGCATTTTTCTTTGACAGTAGAGGACAGATATTAATAAAATGACCAGTTTTACCGCAGAAAAAACAGGCTCCCTGCTTCCCAAGTAAAGGAGCCTGATGCTTAACATGTGATACCCCTGCGATTTGCATAGGTTCCGTGGGCTCACCTGCAGCAACCTCACGTAAACCCAAACCTCCTCCCACAGATGACGTCACATGCTCTCCCAGACGCAAACGGCGATCAATACGGACAACCAGACTCATAGCGGAATCTAGTGAAGTAGGAGTCTCGTACATCAGGAGGGCTTTTTTAACCCTGTCAGAAACTCCATGAATAAAATGACTCCGCAGCGGGGAATCATTCCACTGAGTGTCGACCGCCCAGCGGCGGAATTCAGAACAGTAATCCTCTGTTACTCGCTCCCCCTGGCAAATAGTGCGTATCTTAGATTCTGCAAGAGCCATTCTGTCAGGCTCGTCGTAGATGTTTCCAAGTGCAGAAAAAAAACTCTCCACAGAGTCAAAGGCAGCAGAATCAGATGGCAAAGAAAACACCCATGCTTGGGGATCCCCGCTTAATAATGACAACACCAGGCCCACACGCTGAGCCTCATTAGCAGAGGAAGTCGGACGCATCCGAAAATATAGTTTGCAAGCCTCACGAAAAGTAACAAATTTACTGCGTTCCCCAGCAAATTTTTCAGGCAACGGATACTTAGGTTCTGCGACTTTATCTGTAACAACGGCTTGCACATTAGATACTGCTACTCCCTGTTGCTGCACTGCCCCCCTCAACTCAGTGACCTGTAGGAACAGCGCCCTCAACTGGCGGTTTATGGAAATCATGGGATCCATGGAAATAATGTTGGCCGATTATAATGTCACGGAGAGACTAGGTGAGCGAGAGCTTATAACCCGTGCCCCTGCAATTTCCCTAAGACTAGGGAAATACTGACTGGCCCTCTACCTGAAGTTTACACTGATGGTGTGCATGTTCAGGCCTCGAACCTCATCCTGCCTCCTGATACAACCCTGAGATGGAAACCTCCGCCCTCCACCCAGTGAATGCAATACACCAGTACCCACAGTTAGCACAGACAAGGATAAAGGAAAATATACATCACGCTGCAGTCACTCAGGAATACACTATAAATGCGCAGGGCAAAATAAATACAAATATAGGAAGGAGTAAATAAGACAAGGGAAAATACACCACCAGCAACGATACTCCAACGACCAGCTCTCCACTCCAGACCGAGATAACAAATGCGCAAGACAGAAGCTATAATCGGCGACACCCAATGATCAGGAGAACTATTTAAATGCAATGGGCATGGCCCAGCCTCCAATCCGTGGATCAGGTAAATTAACCCCGGAACAGCTAGACAAAATCTAGCCGACGCCAATGAGCAAATAGTGGTCAAAAGCGGAACTACCGCTGTCTGTCGGATGACCTGGTCTGAACAGCGTCCGACATGACAAAGATCTTCTAAAGATCCTAATAATTGAAAGATATTGTTACGCTCCAGGAAGACATCCAGGCCTCTCTTTACCCCTCGACTGAGTTCGCCATCACCACCTCCTCAGGGAAGGAATTCCAGATTCTCACTGCCCTAACAGAAAAGAATCCTCTTCTATGTTGGTGGAAAAACCTTCTCTTCTCCAGACGCAGAGAATGCCCCCTTGTGACCGTCACCCTCCTTGGTATAAACAGATCCTCGGAGAGATATTTGTATTGTCCCCTTATATAATGGTTATTAGATCGCCCCTCAGTTGTATTTTTTCTAGAGTAAATAATCCTAATTTTGCTAATCTCTCTGGGTATTGTAGTTCCCCATCCCCTTTTTGCCCTCCTTTGTACTCGATCTAGTCCATTATATCCTTTCTAAGCACCGGGGCTCAAAACTGTACACAGTACTCCATGTGCGGTCTAACCAGGGATTTGTACAGAGGCAGTATAATGCTCTCATCATGTGTATCCAGACTTCTTTTAATGCACCCCATGATCCTGTTTGCCTTGTCGGCACTGGCTGCTCCAGGTAAGTTCATCATTAACTAGGATCCCCAAGTCCTTCTCCATGTCAGATTTACCCAGTGGTTTCCCGTTCAGTGTGTAATGGTGATATTGATTTCTTCTTCCCATGTGTATAACCTTACATTTATCATTGATAAACCGCATCTGCCACCTCTCGGCCCAAGTTTCCAACTTATCCAGATCCATCTGTAGTAGAATACTATCTTCTCTTGTATTGACTGCTTTACATAGTTTTGTATCATCTGCAAATATCGATATTTTACTGTGTAAACCTTCTACCAGATCATTAATGAATATGTTGAAAAGAAAAGGTCTCAACACCGACCCCTGCGGTCCCCCAATGGGCTTTTCTTCTATCTATCTTTCTATACGTATATATATACACTGCTCAAAAAAATAAAGGGAACACTTAAACAACAGAATATAACTCCAAGTAAATCAAACTTCTGTGAAATCAAACTGTCCACTTAGGAAGCAGCACTGATTGACAATCAATTTCACATGATGTTGGGCAAATGGAATAGACAGATGGAAATTATTGGCAATTATCAAGACCCCCTCAATAAAGGAGTGGTTCTGCAGGTGGGGACCACAGACCACATCTCAGTACCAATGCTTTCTGGCTGATGTTTTGGTCCCTTTTGAATGTTGGTTGTGCTTTCACACTCGTGGTAGCATGAGACGGACTCTACAACCCACAAAAGTGGCTCAGGTAGTGCAGCTCATCCAGGATGGCACATCAATGTGAGCTGTGGCAAGAAGGTTTGCTGTGTCTGTCAGCGTAGTGTCCAGAGGCTGGAGGCGCTACCAGGAGACAGGCCAGTACACCAGGAGACGTGGAGGGGGCTGTAGGAGGACAACAACCCAGCAGCAGGACCGCTACCTCAGCCTCTGTGCAAGGAGGAACAGGAGGAGCACTGCCAGCACCCTGCAAAATGACCTCCAGCAGGCCACAAATGTGCATGTGTCTGCACAAACGGTTAGAAACCGACTCCATGAGGATGGTCTGAGTGCCCGACGTCCACAGATGGGGGATGTGCTCACAACCCAACACTGTGCAGGACGCTTGGCATTTGCCACAGATCACCAGGATTGGCCAATTCACCACTGGCGCCCTGTGCTCTTCACAGATGAAAGCAGGTTCACACTGAGCACATGTGGCAGACGTGACCGAGTCTGGAGACGCCGTGGAGAGCGATCTGCTGCCTGCAACATCCTTCAGCATGACTGGTTTTGGCAGTGGGTCAGTAATGGTGTGGGGTGGCATTTCTTTGGAGGGCCGCACAGCCCTCCATGTGCTCGCCAGAGGTAGCCTGAATGCCATTAGGTACCGAGATGAGATCCTCAGACCCCTTGTGAGACCATATGCTGGTGCGGTTGGCCCTGGGTTCCTCCTAATGCAGGACAATGCCAGACCTCATGTGGCTGGAGTGTGTCAGCAGTTTCTGCAAGATGAAGGCATTGAAGCTATGGACTGGCCCGCCCGTTCCCCAGACCTGAATCCGATTGAGCACATCTGGGACATCATGTCTCGCACCATCCACCAACGTCACGATGCACCACAGACTGTCCAGGAGTTGGCGGATGCTTTAGTCCAGGTCTGGGAGGAGATCCCTCAGGAGACCATCCGCCGCCTCATCAGGAGCATGCCCAGGCATTGTAGGAAGATCATACAGGCACATGGAGGCCACACACACTACTGAGCATCACTTCCTTGTCTTGAGGCATTTCCACTGAAGCTGGATCAGCCTATAATTTTATTTTCTACTTTGAATTTGAGTATCGTTCCAAATCCAGGCCTTCATTGGTTAATAAATTTGATTTCCATTGATGATTTTTGTGTGATTATGCTGTCAACACATTCAACTTTGTACAGAACAAAGTATTCAATGAGAATATTTCATTCATTCAGATCTAGGATGTGTTATTTGAGTGTTCCCTATTCTTTTGAGCAGTGTATATATATATATATATATATATATATACTGTACATATATATATATATATATATATATATATATATATATACTGTATGTGTGTGTTTTTATTAATATTTCCTTTGAAAACGATGTGTTAAAATCAAATAGCAATCACACTGCATACAGATGTCATATGTGCAGTATACATAGATGCGAGGAAGTCAAAACAGCGCATTGCAAACGGATTACACACTCGTGTGACTCTCGGCAGGGAGACTCGGACCGATTTTCCATACGGTAAGTGTGACCATGGCCTTATACAGATGGGAAAATGTCCAGAACAGCAGAGGTGTGAATATTTTATAATGGTGCCAAAATAAATAAAACATAGACAGAATGTACCACATGGCAGGTATGGTGACTGATTAATAGGCTTGGGGACGTGGACCTAGCTACAATGAAGCAGAGTGCCTATCTGTGTCTGTGCAAGCAAAAGGGCAGCCTGGTAGCCCAACATTGAGATGTCAGTGCAGCGCCCCAGAGTCCTGGTCGTTGCAGTAATGTCGCTCTTCCACAAGGGGGAGTGATGGTACGTCTGATGGCACTAAAGGAGTTCACCTGACCAGGTATCACAGTCACACATTACACTTCACTAGGGTTGAGCGAAACGGGTCGGCCATTTTCAGAAGTCGCCGACTTTTGGTAAAGTCGGGTTTCATGAAACCCGACCCGACCCCTATGTGGGGTCGGCCATGAGGTCGGCGATCTTCTGAATCTGGTATCGGAATTCCGATACCGAGTTCCGATATGTTTGCGATATCGGAAATCGGTATCGGAATCCATATTTAAGTGTAAAATATAGAATCAAAATAAAGAATATTGATATACTCACCCTCGGACGCGCCCTGGTACTAACTGGCAGCCTTCCTTCCTAAGAATGAGCGCGTGAATGACCTGCGGTGACGTCGCGGCCGCCCATGTGACCGCTCACGCGACCAATCACAAGCCGTGACGTCATCTAAGGCCCTTCACGCGCTCATTCTTAAGAAGGAAGGCTGCCGGAAAGAAGCAGGGCGCGTCCAAGGGTGAGTATAAACCTAATAGGAAAATACTCACCCTCGGCTTCTTTCCGGCAGCCTTCCTTCCTAAGAATGAGCGCGTGACGGGCCTTAGATGACGTCACGGCTTGTGATTGGTCACGGCCGCCCATGTGACCGCTCACGCGACCAATCACAAGCCGTGACGTCACCGCAGGTCATTCACGCGCTCATTCTTAGGAAGGAAGGCTGCCAGTTAGTACCAGGGCGCGTCCGAGGGTGAGTATATCAATATTTTTTATTTTGATTCTTTATTTTACACTTAAATATGGATCCCAGGGCCTGAAGGAGAGTTTCCTCTCCTTCAGACCCTGGGAACCATAGTATCCCATTGCACTGCATTGGGTTTCGTGTTTCGTCCGACCCCGACTTTTTTATAGGATCGGCCGATTTCACTCGACCCGACTTTTGAGAAAGTCGGGTTTCGTGAAACCCGACCCGATCCTATAAAAATAAAAGTCGCTCAACCCTACACTTCACACTCCAGCCACCAGGGGGAGCAAAAGGTTCTATGTATTAGGCCGCTCCTCACACTCTGGAAAAACTGGGAGTCGGATAGGAAGTTAGAGAGAAGCTGACTGGGTTTTGCCCAGGTAACATCTGGTGAGAAAAGAGCGTTGCTTGGGAAGATTCAGGGGGGTCCCTGTCAGGGGTGGGATCCTGGCAGAGGCCTAGCGAAAAGGACAGATCGTTACGGAGCCGTGCCTGCACCTCATTGCGGCAGCATCCTAAGAAAGGACACGAAGCAAAGTATTTTGTGGAGAAGTGAGAAACGAGATCACAGCACAAAAGAGATAACACCAGGAGGAGTCGTGCCCCGAGATCGGCAACATCCTACTGAGGCGCGTAGCCGGTGGCCGGAACGCCGAGGAAGTAATAGACTCTACACATTACTTTGAACTACGGCAGGACAGTTAACTCTAGGTTGGTTGTCTCACCTTTTACACCTAATGAAGACAACGGAGGCAATTGTGGGAGAGGGGCGTCTCTAGGGTCCCTATAAAATAACTCCAGGCCTACCCCGTCATACGGGTGCATCCTATCCATATCATCTGGGGGACGGAGAGAGAAAGAACAGAAACATACACGACAGTTGTGAGGACTATCCCGTGGTGCTCAGCAGGGAAGTACTACAACACCCAGGCGCTAGTAGGTAGGCCACTGATTTCCACGTGTAAAGGGAACTCTGGATGTGCCTTCGGACCGGCCGGTCTCAGACAGCCCTGTTAGCAGTGCTCTGGACTGCGGATGCCGAAGCCTTCAGTAAAGAGGTAAAGAGACTGCAACCTTGTGTCCTCGTTATTTACTGCCACCTACACCATCTACTCATCAAGGGAAGCCCTGGGGACATACTTCACCTGTGGGAAGTTACACCATCTGGCTGCCATTCCATCACCCCAGCGGACCCCTAGCAGCGTCAGTCGCCCTGACCGAACACCACAGGTGGCGTCACGAACACTTGACAAACTCTCATCTACACCTTTAATTGGGCGCCCCTTAGCAGGGCCATGGACCGGGTCAGGCCACCGTGACATCCCCAGAAATGAGACAGAAGGGACCCGGTACCGAGTACCCCACTGCCCTGCGTTTGGGGGCAGCTCCATCATCATCCTAACTTGACTAGTAGATTTTAAATCACTGGAGAAAATATTGGATTTGTGGCCCCCAAAGGCTGCAATATCCCCCTGACTACATGCACTATGTAAACCTTTTCACCTAAATGACATTGTCACCCATCAGTCATCAAAAACCTACAGGTATCACTCATCCATCCTCCAAAACCTACAAGTATCACTCATCCAGCATCAGAACCAACAAGGGTTACTCATCCAGCATCAGAACCAACAAAAGTTAATCATCCAGCATCAGAACCAACAAGGGTTACTCATACAGCATCAGAACCAACAAGGGTTAATCATCCAGCCTTGATACCAACATAAGTTACTCATCCATCTGCAGAACATACAAGTATCATTCATCCATCCTCAGAATCTACAAGTGTCACTCATCCATCGTCAGAACCTACAAGTGTCACTCATTCATCCTCCAGAACCTACAAGTGTCACTCATTCAACCTCCAGAACCTACAAGTGTCACTCATCCATCCTCCAGAACCAGCAAGTATCACTCATCCATCCTTCAGAACCTACTTTTATCACTCATCTGTGCTCTGAACCCACAGGAGTCATGTATCCATTATACAGAGCCTACAAGTATAGCTCATTCATCCTCCCGAACCTACAAGTGTCCCTCAACCATCATCCAGAACCTACAAGTGTCATTCATCCATTCTCAGAACCAATAAGTGTCACTCATCCATCCTCCAGAATCAACAAATATCACTCATCCATCATCAGGAACCTACACATATCACTCATTCCTCTTCAAAACTTACAAGTGTCATGCATCCAACCTCTAGAACCTACATGTATCACTCATCCATCCTGAGAACAAGTGTTAGGGCTCCTTTTCACTTGCGAGACATACGGCCGTGTCTCGCAGGTTAAAACCCTCCTCTGGCGCCGGCAATCCAGAGCGGAGCGTGCGGCTGCATAGCAACATATGGAGCTGCACGCTCCGCTCCCAAGTGCCGGACCAGAGGAGGGTTTTAACCTGCGAGACTCGGCCATATGTCTCGCAAGTGAAAAGGAGACCTTACTCTTCCATCCTCCGAACCTACAAGTGTCACTCATGTATCTTCAGGACCTACAATTGTCACTCATTCATCCTCAGAGCCTACAAATCTCACTCATCCATCTTCCAGAACCTACAAGTGTCACTCATCCAACCCTCAGAACCCACATGTTACTCATCCATGCTTCAGAACCTACAAATGCTACCCATCCATCCTCAGAACCTACAAGTGTCACACATCCAACCTCCAGAACCCACATGTCACTCATCCATGCTTCAGAACTTACAAATGTCACCCATCCATCCTCAGAACCTACAAGTGTCACACATCCAACATCTAGAACCTACATGTATCACTCATCCCTTCTGAGAACAAGTGTTACTCTTCCATCCTCCGAACCTACAAGTGTCACTCATGTATCTTCAGGACCTACAAATATCACTCATCCATGCTTCAGAACCTACAAATGTCACCCATCCATCCTCAGAACCTACAAGTGTCACACATCCAACATCTAGAACCTACATGTATCACTCATCCATTCTGAGAACAAGTGTTACTCTTCCATCCTCCGAACCTACAAGTGTCACTCATGTATCTTCAGGACCTACAAATATCACTCATCCATGCTTCAGAACCTACAAGTGTCACTTTCCTTGCACATTTCTGGTGGCATCATTCCTAGATAAGATTGTTGATAAAACTACAGCTATTGATTGGCCGAATTCTGATTGATCATCATATGAGTACTTTTAGCAGAAGGTGGATGTCAGAACAATGTGCACAGGGATATAACCCGCAGTGCAGAATCTATCACTGAGGAAACATGATGGTGGGCACCATGCTACTGGGTGGCCAATGATGTGCACAGCAGCCCATGTCCCATGCCCATGGCAGACACAGATACGAGTCGTCTATAGCCACGATATGTAAGGTTTACCCGAACCACCTGCACTTGGTTTTGCAAAGTGTAAGGATTCTAATAAGTGACCATCCGGCTGCGGGTGCTGCCCGCCTGTCCCCCCAAAATGACCACTCTCGTCAGACACATATGTTTACCTGCTGTCGGAGCCTATAGACCCTCTGCCGTCTGTGACGCCGGACCTGGCACGGATATTTAAGAAGCCTGACAGCCTGATCTTATTATAGACACACAGGGACAACTGCTTCCTGTCAAATGTCACAGACGGCCACCATCAGTCAGTGTAATGGGCTGAGCCCTGGACCATGCACAGTTCTGAGAAAGGGGGTAACAGAAAGGTCCAAGACCCGGACCAAACAGCCCTGAGATAGGAAGTAGCGGAATGGGCTAAGAACTGCACCAAACAGCCCTGAGAAAGGGGGTAACAGAAAGGTCCAAGACCCAGACCACAAATAGCCCTGAGATAGGGGGTAACAGAACGGGCTGAGCCCCAAGCCATGAACAGACCTGAGATAGGGGGTAACAGAACAGGCTGAGAACGGCACCAAACAGCCCTGAGATAGGGGGTAACATAACGGGCTGAGAACTGCACCAAACAGCCCTGAGATGGGGGTAACAGAACGGGCTGAGCACCGAACCATGCACAGTTCTGAGATAGGGGGTAACAGAAAGGTCCAAGCCCCGGACCAAACAGCCCTGAGATAGGGGGTAACAGAACAGGCTGAGAACGGCACCAAACAGCCCTGAGATGGGGGTAACAGAACGGGCTGAGCACCGAACCATGCACAGTTCTGAGATAGGGGGTAACAGAAAGGTCCAAGCCCCGGACCAAACAGCCCTGAGATAGGGGGTAACAAAACAGGCTGAGAACGGCACCAAACAGCCCTGAGATAGGGGGTAACAGAACGGGCTGAGAACTGCACCAAACAGCCCTGAGATAGGGGGTAACAGAATGGGCTGAGAACTACCATCGCCTACCATCGAAACCTTCAAAAAGAGCCTGAAGACCCACCTCTTCCGACAAGCCTACAACCTGCAGTAACCACCGATCGACCAAACCACTGCAAGACCAGCTCTATCCTCACCTACTGTATCCTCACCCATCCCTTGTAGATTGTGAGCCCTCGCGGGCAGGGTCCTCTCTCCTCCTGTATTCTCACCCATCCCTTGTAGATTGTGAGCCCTCGCGGGCAGGGTCCTCTCTCCTCCTGTACCCTCACCCATCCCTTGTAGATTGTGAGCCCTCGCGGGCAGGGTCCGCTCTCCTCCTGTATTCTCACCCATCCCTTGTAGATTGTGAGCCCTCGCGGGCAGGGTCCTCCTCCTCCTGTACCAGTTATGACTTGTATTGTATAAGATTATTGTACTTGTTTTTATTATGTACACCCCTCCTCACATGTAAAGCGCCATGGAATAAATGGCGCTATAATAATAAATAATAATAAAGAAAGGTCCAAGCCCTGGACCACACATAGTCCTGAGATAGGGGGTAACAGAACGGGCTGAACCCCAGACCATGCACAGTTCTGAGATAGAAGGATAACAGAACGGGCCAAACCTTGGACCACACACAGCCATGAGATAGGGGGTAACAGAACAGGCTGATAACCGGGCCATACACGGCCCCGAGATGGGGGGGGGGGTAACAGATCGGGCTGAGTCCAGGACCAAACACAGCCCGAATATATGGCACAGGCCAAACAACGGACCATACTCAGCAGGGCCGGACTGGCCATCGGGCACTTCTGGCAAATGCCAGAAGGGCCGGTGCCAGTGGTGGGCCGCTCAATCCGCCGCCCCCGCCGTCGCATTCAACTATACCGGCGTATAGACGCCGGTACAGTTGAATGCACTGATGGAGGAGAGAGCGTCTACAGACGCTCCTCTCCCATCATTCCCCGCTCTGCCTCTGACACTGCGGGTGCGCGATGATGTCATATCATCGCGCACCTGCTGTGTCCCGGGCAGACTGCAGCTGCTGAGACAGGAGCAGGAACCAGGAAGCAACGCTGGGCACGAGGAGAGGTGAGGAGAGTTTGTTTTTTTTCTGGACTGTGGGGCCATTCTCGGAGGAGGTGAGGGGAGGAAGAGAAGAGATGTGGGCTGTATATAGTTCTCTGTGGGCTGTGCTCTGTGCTGTATACTGCTGTGGGCTGTATATAGTTCTCTGTGGGCTGTGCTCTGTGCTGTATACTGCTGTGGGCTGTATATAGTTCTCTGTGGGCTGTGCTCTGTGCTGTATACTGCTGTGGGCTGTATATAGTTCTCTGTGGGCTGTGCTCTGTGCTGTATACTGCTGTGGGCTGCATATAGTTCTCTGTGGGCTGTGCTCTGTGCTATATATAGCTCTCTGTGGGCTGTGCTCTGTGCTGTATACTACTGTGGGCTGTATATAGCTCTCTGTGGGCTGTGCTCTGTGCTGTATACTACTGTGGGCTGTATATAGTTCTCTGTGGGCTGTGCTCTGTGCTGTATACTACTGTGGGCTGTATATAGCTCTCTGTGGGCTGTGCTCTGTGCTGTATACTGCTGTGGGCTGTATATAGTTCTCTGTGGGCTGTGCTCTGTGCTGTATACTGCTGTGGGCTGTATATAGTTCTCTGTGGGCTGTGCTCTGTGCTGTATACTGCTGTGGGCTGTATATAGTACTCTGTGGGCTGTGCTCTGTACTGTATACTACTGTGTGCTGTATATAGCTCTCTGTGGGCTGTGCTCTGTGCTGTATACTGCTGTGGGCTGTATATAGTTCTCTGTGGGCTGTGCTCTGTGCTGTATACTGCTGTGGGCTGTATATAGCTCTCTGTGGGCTGTGCTCTGTGCTGTATACTGCTGTGGGCTGTATATAGTTCTCTGTGGGCTGTGCTCTGTGCTGTATACTGCTGTGGGCTGTATATAGTTCTCTGTGGGCTGTGCTCTGTGCTGTATACTACTGTGGGCTGTATATAGCTCTCTGTGGGCTGTGCTCTGTGCTGTATACTACTGTGGGCTGTATATAGTTCTCTGTGGGCTGTGCTCTGTGCTGTATACTGCTGTGGGCTGTATATAGTTCTCTGTGGGCTGTGCTCTGTGCTGTATACTGCTGTGGGCTGTATATAGTTCTCTGTGGGCTGTGCTCTGTGCTGTATACTACTGTGGGCTGTATATAGTTCTCTGTGGGCTGTGCTCTGTGCTGTATACTACTGTGGGCTGTATATAGCTCTCTGTGGGCTGTGCTCTGTGCTGTATACTGCTGTGGGCTGTATATAGTTCTCTGTGGGCTGTGCTCTGTGCTGTATACTGCTGTGGGCTGTATATAGTTCTCTGTGGGCTGTGCTCTGTGCTGTATACTGCTGTGGGCTGTATATAGTTCTCTGTGGGCTGTGCTCTGTGCTGTATACTACTGTGGGCTGTATATAGTTCTCTGTGGGCTGTGCTCTGTGCTGTATACTACTGTGGGCTGTATATAGCTCTCTGTGGGCTGTGCTCTGTGCTGTATACTACTGTGGGCTGTATATAGTTCTCTGTGGGCTGTGCTCTGTGCTGTATACTACTGTGGGCTGTATATAGCTCTCTGTGGGCTGTGCTCTGTGCTGTATACTGCTGTGGGCTGTATATAGTTCTCTGTGGGCTGTGCTCTGTGCTGTATACTACTGTGGGCTGTATATAGCTCTCTGTGGGCTGTGCTCTGTGCTGTATACTACTGTGGGCTGTATATAGTTCTCTGTGGGCTGTGCTCTGTGCTGTATACTGCTGTGGGCTGTATATAGTTCTCTGTGGGCTGTGCTCTGTGCTGTATACTGCTGTGGGCTGTATATAGTTCTCTGTGGGCTGTGCTCTGTGCTGTATACTACTGTGGGCTGTATATAGTTCTCTGTGGGCTGTGCTCTGTGCTGTATACTACTGTGGGCTGTATATAGCTCTCTGTGGGCTGTGCTCTGTGCTGTATACTGCTGTGGGCTGTATATAGTTCTCTGTGGGCTGTGCTCTGTGCTGTATACTGCTGTGGGCTGTATATAGTTCTCTGTGGGCTGTGCTCTGTGCTGTATACTGCTGTGGGCTGTATATAGTTCTCTGTGGGCTGTGCTCTGTGCTGTATACTACTGTGGGCTGTATATAGTTCTCTGTGGGCTGTGCTCTGTGCTGTATACTACTGTGGGCTGTATATAGCTCTCTGTGGGCTGTGCTCTGTGCTGTATACTACTGTGGGCTGTATATAGTTCTCTGTGGGCTGTGCTCTGTGCTGTATACTACTGTGGGCTGTATATAGCTCTCTGTGGGCTGTGCTCTGTGCTGTATACTGCTGTGGGCTGTATATAGTTCTCTGTGGGCTGTGCTCTGTGCTGTATACTACTGTGGGCTGTATATAGCTCTCTGTGGGCTGTGCTCTGTGCTGTATACTACTGTGGGCTGTATATAGTTCTCTGTGGGCTGTGCTCTGTGCTGTATACTACTGTGGGCTGTATATAGCTCTCTGTGGGCTGTGCTCTGTGCTGTATACTGCTGTGGGCTGTATATAGTTCTCTGTGGGCTGTGCTCTGTGCTGTATACTACTGTGGGCTGTATATAGTTCTCTGTGGGCTGTGCTCTGTGCTGTATACTACTGTGGGCTGTATATAGTTCTCTGTGGGCTGTGCTCTGTGCTGTATACTACTGTGGGCTGTATATAGTTCTCTGTGGGCTGTGCTCTGTGCTGTATACTGCTGTGGGCTGTATATAGTTCTCTGTGGGCTGTGCTCTGTGCTGTATACTACTGTGGGCTGTATATAGTTCTCTGTGGGCTGTGCTCTGTGCTGTATACTACTGTGGGCTGTATATAGTTCTCTGTGGGCTGTGCTCTGTGCTGTATACTGCTGTGGGCTGTATATAGTTCTCTGTGGGCTGTGCTCTGTGCTGTATACTGCTGTGGGCTATATATAGTTCTCTGTGGGCTGTGCTCTGTGCTGTATACTGCTGTGGGCTGTATATAGTTCTCTGTGGGCTGTGCTCTGTGCTGTATACTACTGTGGGCTGTATATAGTTCTCTGTGGGCTGTGCTCTGTGCTGTATACTGCTGTGGGCTGTATATAGTTCTCTGTGGGCTGTGCTCTGTGCTGTATACTGCTGTGGGCTGTATATAGCTCTCTGTGGGCTGTGCTCTGTGCTGTATACTACTGTGTGCTCTGTGCTATATATAGTTCTCTGTGGGCTGTGCGCTGTGCTGTATACTGCTGTGGGCTGTATATAGTTCTCTGTGGGCTGTGCTCTGTGCTGTATACTACTGTGGGCTGTATATAGCTCTCTGTGGGCTGTGCTCTGTGCTGTATACTACTGTGGGCTGTATATAGTTATCTGTGGGCTGTGCTCTGTGCTGTATGCTACTGTGGGCTGTATATAGTTCTCTGTGGGCTGTGTTCTGTGCTGTATATAGTTCTCTGTGGGCTGTGCTCTGTGCTGTATACTGCTGTGGGCTGTATATAGCTCTCTGTGGGCTGTGCTCTGTGCTGTATACTACTGTGTGCTCTGTGCTATATATAGTTCTCTGTGGGCTGTGCGCTGTGCTGTATACTGCTGTGGGCTGTATATAGTTCTCTGTGGGCTGTGCTCTGTGCTGTATACTACTGTGGGCTGTATATAGCTCTCTGTGGGCTGTGCTCTGTGCTGTATACTACTGTGGGCTGTATATAGTTATCTGTGGGCTGTGCTCTGTGCTGTATGCTACTGTGGGCTGTATATAGTTCTCTGTGGGCTGTGCTCTGTGCTGTATATAGTTCTCTGTGGGCTGTGCTCTGTGCTGTATACTACTGTGGGCTGTATATAGTTCTCTGTGGGCTGTGCTCTGTGCTGTATGCTACTGTGGGCTGTATATAGTTCTCTGTGGGCTGTGCTCTGTGCTGTATATAGTACTCTGTGGGCTGTGCTGTATATAGTACTCTGTGGGCTGTGCTGTATATAGTACTCTGTGGGCTGTGCTGTGTATAGTACTCTGTGGGCTGTGCTGTATATAGTACTCTCTGGGCTGTGCTGTATATAGTACTCTATGGGCTGTGCTGTATATAGTACTCTCTGGGCTGTGCTTTATATAGTACTCTGGGCTGTGCTGTATATAGTACTCTGGGCTGTGCTTTATATAGTTCTCTGTGGGCTGTGCTGTATATAGTTCTCTGTGGGCTGTGCTGTATATAGTTCTCTGTGGGCTGTGCTGTATATATTACTTTGTGGGCTGTGCTGTATATATTACTTTGTGGGCTGTGCTGTATATATTACTCTGTGGGCTGTGCTGTATACTACTGTGTGGACTGTGCTGTATACTTCTACGTGGGCTGTGCTGTATACTACTGTGTGGTCTGTGCTGTATACTACTGTGTGGTCTGTGCTGAATACTGCTGTGTGGGCTGTGTTATCTACTACGCGAGCTGTGCTATAGTATGCAGGCTGTGCTGTATACTATGCGGTTTGTGCTATATAATATGCGGGCTTTGCTATATACTATGGGGAGTATATTATATTCTATGGGGGAGGCCATGTTATGTACTATGTGGCTGTGTTATATACTATTGTGGGGGTATATTATATTCTATGGGGGAGGCTGCGTTATATACTATGGGGGGCTGCATTATATTCTATTGGGGGCTACATTATATATTATGGGGAGGTGGGCTGTATTATATTCTATGGGGGTTACATACTCTGGGGTGGCTGCATTATACTCTGTGGGGTGGCTGCATTATACTCTGGGGTGGCTGCATTATACTCTGGGGTGGCTGCATTATACTCTGGGGTGGCTGCATTATACTCTGGGGTGGCTGCATTATACTATATGTGGGCTGCATTATACTGTATCGAGGACTATGGGGAATACGTTATACTATATGAAGAACTATGGGGTGCATTATACTATGGGAAGTGAATTGTACTACATGGATGACTGTGGCGGTGCATTATACTATATGGAGCACTATGAGGATTGTATTATGCTATATGGAGGACTATGAGGATTGTATTATGCTATATGGAGGACTATGAGGAGTGTATTATACTATGTGGAGGACTGAGCAGTGTATTTTAATATATGGAGGACTATAGGGAGTGTATTATACTATATGGAGGACTATGGAGCACATTATAATATATGGAGGACTATGGGGTGTATTTTACTAAACAAGTAAAATGCTGCATATTCGGATTGTTTTTGCTGGAACAAAAAGCCTTGTTGTCAGCAGCACATTGCCAGTGTAAACTGTAGATGTGCTGCTGAAAACATGATACTGTATGGTGATCTATTAGTGATCGTTCTGTCTCATCATTATTCCTCAGCTGGTGGAAAAAGGCCGGGAAACAAGCGTTGAACAACTTCAGTATTGTCGATCAAACTCGTTTAGCGGCCTGAACTCAGCGCACGTAAATACAACAGAAAGGCTTCTGTGTGATGTGCAATATGTTAGCATTTGGGGACCCATTTTAAACTTTGCCTAGGGCCCCACTTTGCCTAAAACCGGCCCTGCCTACAAGTGTACAAAGATATTATACAGTCACCATGTGACAAGTGGGCCTGTGTAACTTCAAATGCCAGGGCTGAATTTTAGTCCCAGTCCGGCCCTGATACTCAGATAAAGGGAGTAAGAGAATGGGCCGAGCCCCGGACCACACATAGTAACATAGTAAGGCCTAAAATACCACGTGTCCATCCAGTTCAGCCTATATTCCATCAGAATAAATCCCCAGATCTACATCCTTCTAAAGATCCCAATAATTGTAAGATCCAACATTGTTCTGCTCCAGGAAGACATCCAGGCCTCTCTTTACCCCTCGACTGAGTTCGCCATCACCACCTCCTCAGGGAAGGAATTCCAGATTCTCACTGCTCTAAGGGTATGTGCACATGTCAGGATTTCTTGCAGAAATTTTCCTGACAAAATACGGACATTTCTGCCAGAAATCCGCATGCGGTTTTTTTTTGCGCGGTTTTTTTGCGTTTTTTTTGTGCGGATTTTTTGCGTTTTTTTCCAGACACTCCAATTTCATGGGAAATCCGCAAAAAATCTGAAAAAATAATGAACATATTGCTTCTTTTTCCGGATTGCGTTTTTTGGGCGGAAAAAAAACGCAACATTTGCACAAAAAATGCGGAATGTATTCTAAATGATAGGATGCATAATGTATGCGTTTTTTGTGCAGAATTATAGTGTTTTTATCGGGGAAATCCGCAAAAAAAAAACCCCAAAAATCCTGAAGAAATCCTGACGTGTGCACATACCCTAACAGTAAAGAATCCTCTTCTATGTTGGTGGAAAAACCTTCTCTCCTCCAGACGCAAAGAATGCCTCTTGTGCCCGTCACCTTCCTCCAGACGCAGAGAATGCCCCCTTGTGCCCGTCACCTTCCTCCAGACGCAGAGAATGCCCCCTTGTGCCCGTCACCTTCCTCCAGACGCAGAGAATGCCCCCTTGTGCCCGTCACCTTCCTTGGTATAAACAGATCCTCAGCGAGATATTTGTATTGTCCCCTTATATACTTATACATGGTTATTAGATCGCCCCTCAGTCTTTTTTCTAGACTAAATAATCCTAATTTTTCTAATCTCTCTGGGTATTGTAGTTCCCCCACCCCCTTTATTAACTTTGTTGCCCTCCTTTGTACTCGCTCTAGTTCCATTATATCCTTCCTGAGCACCGGTGCCCAAAACAGTACAACACAGAACGGGCCGAGCCCCGGACCACACACAGCCCTGAGATATAGGGGGTAACAGAACGGGCCGAGCCCCGGACCACACACAGCCCTGAGATATAGGGGGTAACAGAACGGGCAGAGCCCCGGACCACACCCAACCCTGGAGATAGGGGGTAACAGAACAGGCCGAGCCCCGGACCACACCCAGCCCTGAGATAGGGGGTAACAGAACGGGCCGAGCCCCGGACCACACCCAGCCCTGGAGATAGGGGGTAACAGAACGGGCAGAGCCCCGGACCACACACAGCCCTGAGATATAGGGGGTAACAGAACGGGCAGAGCCCCGGACCACACACAGCCCTGAGATATAGGGGGTAACAGAACGGGCCGAGCCCCGGACCACACCCAGCCCTGAGATAGGGGGTAACAGAACGGGCAGAGCCCCGGACCACACCCAACCCTGGAGATAGGGGGTAACAGAACAGGCCGAGCCCCGGACCACACCCAGCCCTGAGATAGGGGGTAACAGAACGGGCCGAGCCCCGGACCACACCCAGCCCTGGAGATAGGGGGTAACAGAACGGGCAGAGCCCCGGACCACACACAGCCCTGAGATATAGGGGGTAACAGAACAGGCCGAGCCCCGGACCACACCCAGCCCTGAGATATAGGGGGTAACAGAACGGGCCGAGCCCTGGACCACACACAGCCCTAAGATATAGGGGGTAACAGAACGGGCCGAGCACCGGACCACACCCAGCTCTGAGATAGGGGGTAACAGAACGGGCCGAGCACCGGACCACACCCAGCTCTGAGATAGGGGGTAACAGAACGGGCAGAGCCCTGGACCACACACACCCCTGAGATAGGGGGTAACAGAACGGGCAGAGCCCTGGACCACACACACCCCTGAGATATAGGGGGTAACAGAACGGGCCGAGCCCTGGACCACACACAGCCCTAAGATATAGGGGGTAACAGAACGGGCCGAGCCCCGGACCACACCCAGCTCTGAGATAGGGGGTAACAGAACGGGCCGAGCCCCGGACCACACCCAGCTCTGAGATAGGGGGTAACAGAACGGGCCGAGCCCCGGACCACACACACCCCTGAGATAGGGGGTAACAGAACGGGCCGAGCCCCGGACCACACCCAGCTCTGAGATAGGGGGTAACAGAACGGGCCGAGCCCCGGACCACACACACCCCTGAGATAGGGGGTAACAGAACGGGCCGAGCCCCGGACCACACCCAGCCCTGAGATAGGGGGTAACAAAACGGGCAGAGCCCCGGACCACACACAGCCCTGAGATAGGGGGTAACAGAACGGGCCGAGCCCTGGACCACACACACCCCTGAGATATAGGGGGCAACAGAACGGGCCGAGCCCTGGACCACACACAGCCCTAAGATATAGGGGGTAACAGAACGGGCCGAGCCCCGGACCACACCCAGCTCTGAGATAGGGGGTAACAGAACGGGCCGAGCCCCGGACCACACCCAGCCCTGAGATAGGGGGTAACAGAACGGGCAGAGCCCCGGACCACACACAGCCCTGAGATAGGGGGTAACAGAACGGGCTGAGCCCCGGACCACACCCAGCCCTGAGATAGGGGGTAACAGAACGGGCAGAGCCCTGGACCACACACAGCCCTAAGATATAGGGGGTAACAGAACGGGCCGAGCCCCGGACCACACCCAGCCCTGAGATATAGGGGGTAACAGAACGGGCAGAGCCCCGGACCACACACATCCCTGAGATAGGGGGTAACAGAACGGGCAGAGCCCCGGACCACACACACCCCTGGAGATAGGGGGTAACAGAACAGGCAGAGCCCCGGACCACACCCAGCCCTGAGATATAGGGGGTAACAGAACGGGCCGAGCCCTGGACCACACACAGCCCTAAGATATAGGGGGTAACAGAACGGGCCGAGCACCGGACCACACCCAGCTCTGAGATAGGGGGTAACAGAACGGGCAGAGCCCTGGACCACACACACCCCTGAGATATAGGGGGTAACAGAACGGGCCGAGCCCTGGACCACACACAGCCCTAAGATATAGGGGGTAACAGAACGGGCCGAGCCCCGGACCACACACAGCCCTGAGATAGGGGGTAACAGAACGGGCCGAGCCCTGGACCACACACAGCCCTGAGATATAGGGGGTAACAGAACGGGCCGAGCCCTGGACCACACACACCCCTGAGATATAGGGGGCAACAGAACGGGCCGAGCCCTGGACCACACACAGCCCTAAGATATAGGGGGTAACAGAACGGGCCGAGCCCCAGACCACACCCAGCTCTGAGATAGGGGGTAACAGAACGGGCCGAGCCCCGGACCACACACAGCCCTGAGATAGGGGGTAACAGAACGGGCAGAGCCCCGGACCACACACAGCCCTGAGATATAGGGGGTAACAGAACGGGCCGAGCCCCGGACCACACACACCCCTGAGATAGGGGGTAACAGAACGGGCCGAGCCCCGGACCACACCCAGCCCTAAGATAGGGGGTAACAGAACGGGCAGAGCCCCGGACCACACACAGCCCTGAGATAGGGGGTAACAGAACGGGCAGAGCCCTGGACCACACACAGCCCTGAGATAGGGGGTAACAGAACGGGCCGAGCCCCGGACCACACACAGCCCTGAGATAGGGGGTAACAGAACGGGCAGAGCCCCGGACCACACCCAGCCCTGAGATAGGGGGTAACAGAACGGGCCGAGCCCCGGACCACACCCAGCCCTGAGATAGGGGGTAACAGAACGGGCTGAGCCCCGGACCACACCCAGCCCTGAGATAGGGGGTAACAGAACGGGCAGAGCCCTGGACCACACACAGCCCTAAGATATAGGGGGTAACAGAACGGGCCGAGCCCCGGACCACACCCAGCCCTGAGATAGGGGGTAACAGAACGGGCCGAGCCCCGGACCACACCCAGCCCTGAGATAGGGGGTAACAGAACGGGCAGAGCCCCGGACCACACCCAGCCCTGAGATAGGGGGTAACAGAACGGGCAGAGCCCCGGTCCACACACAGCCCTGAGATAGGGGGTAACAGAACGGGCAGAGCCCTGGACCACACACAGCCCTAAGATATAGGGGGTAACAGAACGGGCCGAGCCCCAGACCACACCCAGCCCTGAGATAGGGGGTAACAGAACGGGCTGAGCCCCAAGCCATGAACAGACCTGAGATAGGGGGTAACAGAACAGGCTGAGAACGGCACCAAACAGCCCTGAGATAGGGGGTAACAGAACGGGCTGAGCACCGAACCATGCACAGTTCTGAGATAGGGGGTAACAGAAAGGTCCAAGCCCCGGGCCAAACAGCCCTGAGATAGGGGGTAACAGAACAGGCTGAGAACGGCACCAAACAGCCCTGAGATAGGGGGTAACAGAACGGGCTAAGAACTGCACCAAACAGCCCTGAGATAGGGGGTAACAGAATGGGCTGAGAACTACCATCGCCTACCATCGAAACCTTCAAAAAGAGCCTGAAGACCCACCTCTTCCGACAAGCCTACAACCTGCAGTAACCACCGATCGACCAAACCGCTGCATGACCAGCTCTATCCTCACCTACTGTATTCTCACCCATCCCTTGTAGATTGTGAGCCCTCGCGGGCAGGGTCCTCTCTCCTCCTGTATTCTCACCCATCCCTTGTAGATTGTGAGCCCTCGCGGGCAGGGTCCTCTCTCCTCCTGTATTCTCACCCATCCCTTGTAGATTATGAGCCCTCGCGGGCAGGGTCCTCTCTCCTCCTGTATTCTCACCCATCCCTTGTAGATTATGAGCCCTCGCGGGCAGGGTCCTCTCTCCTCCTGTACCAGTTGTGACTTGTATTGTATAAGATTATTGTACTTGTTTTTATTATGTACACCCCTCCTCACATGTAAAGCTCCATGGAATAAATGGCGCTATAACAATAAATAATAATAAAGAAAGGTCCAAGCCCTGGACCACACATAGTCCTGAGATAGGGGGTAACAGAACGGGCTGAACCCCAGACCATGCACAGTTCTGAGATAGAAGGATAACAGAACGGGCCAAACCTTGGACCACACACAGCCATGAGATAGGGGGTAACAGAACAGGCTGATAACCGGGCCATACACGGCCCCGAGATGGGGGGGGGGGTAACAGATCGGGCTGAGTCCAGGACCAAACACAGCCCGAATATATGGCACAGGCCAAACAACGGACCATACTCAGATAAAGGGAGTAAGAGAATGGGCCGAGCCCCGGACCACACATAGTAACATAGTAAGGCCTAAAATACCACGTGTCCATCCAGTTCAGCCTATATTCCATCAGAATAAATCCCCAGATCTACGTCCTTCTAAAGATCCCAATAATTGTAAGATCCAATATTGTTCTGCTCCAGGAAGACATCCAGGCCTCTCTTTACCCCTCGACTGAGTTCGCCATCACCACCTCCTCAGGGAAGGAATTCCAGATTCTCACTGCTCTAAGGGTATGTGCACATGTCAGAATTTCTTGCAGAAATTTTCCTGACAAAATACGGACATTTCTGCCAGAAATCCGCATGCGGTTTTTTTTTGCGCGTTTTTTTTGCGGTTTTTTTGTGCGGATTTTTTGCGTTTTTTTCCAGACACTCCAATTTCATGGGAAATCCGCAAAAAATCTGAAAAAATAATGAACATATTGCTTCTTTTTCCGGATTGCGTTTTTTGGGCGGAAAAAAAACGCAACATTTGCACAAAAAATGCGGAATGTATTCTAAATGATAGGATGCATAATGTATGCGTTTTTTGTGCAGAATTATAGTGTTTTTATCGGGGAAATCCGCAAAAAAAAACCCCAAAAATCCTGAAGAAATCCTGACGTGTGCACATACCCTAACAGTAAAGAATCCTCTTCTATGTTGGTGGAAAAACCTTCTCTCCTCCAGACGCAAAGAATGCCTCTTGTGCCCGTCACCTTCCTCCAGACGCAAAGAATGCCCCCTTGTGCCCGTCACCTTCCTCCAGACGCAGAGAATGCCCCCTTGTGCCCGTCACCTTCCTCCAGACGCAGAGAATGCCCCCTTGTGCCCGTCACCTTCCTTGGTATAAACAGATCCTCAGCGAGATATTTGTATTGTACCCTTATATACTTATACATGGTTATTAGATCGCCCCTCAGTCTTTTTTCTAGACTAAATAATCCTAATTTTTCTAATCTCTCTGGTTATTGTAGTTCCCCCACCCCCTTTATTAACTTTGTTGCCCTCCTTTGTACTCGCTCTAGTTCCATTATATCCTTCCTGAGCACCGGTGCCCAAAACAGTACAACACAGAACGGGCCGAGCCCCGGACCACACACAGCCCTGAGATATAGGGGGTAACAGAACGGGCCGAGCCCCGGACCACACCCAGCCCTGAGATAGGGGGTAACAGAACGGGCAGAGCCCCGGACCACACCCAACCCTGGAGATAGGGGGTAACAGAACAGGCCGAGCCCCGGACCACACCCAGCCCTGAGATAGGGGGTAACAGAACGGGCCGAGCCCCGGACCACACCCAGCCCTGAGATAGGGGGTAACAGAACGGGCCGAGCCCCGGACCACACCCAGCCCTGGAGATAGGGGGTAACAGAACGGGCAGAGCCCCGGACCACACACAGCCCTGAGATATAGGGGGTAACAGAACGGGCCGAGCCCCGGACCACACCCAGCCCTGAGATAGGGGGTAACAGAACGGGCTGAGCCCCGGACCACACCCAGCCCTGAGATAGGGGGTAACAGAACGGGCAGAGCCCTGGACCACACACAGCCCTAAGATATAGGGGGTAACAGAACGGGCCGAGCCCCGGACCACACCCAGCCCTGAGATAGGGGGTAACAGAACGGGCCGAGCCCCGGACCACACCCAGCCCTGAGATAGGGGGTAACAGAACGGGCAGAGCCCCGGACCACACCCAGCCCTGAGATAGGGGGTAACAGAACGGGCAGAGCCCCGGTCCACACACAGCCCTGAGATAGGGGGTAACAGAACGGGCAGAGCCCTGGACCACACACAGCCCTAAGATATAGGGGGTAACAGAACGGGCCGAGCCCCAGACCACACCCAGCCCTGAGATAGGGGGTAACAGAACGGGCTGAGCCCCAAGCCATGAACAGACCTGAGATAGGGGGTAACAGAACAGGCTGAGAACGGCACCAAACAGCCCTGAGATAGGGGGTAACAGAACGGGCTGAGCACCGAACCATGCACAGTTCTGAGATAGGGGGTAACAGAAAGGTCCAAGCCCCGGACCAAACAGCCCTGAGATAGGGGGTAACAGAACAGGCTGAGAACGGCACCAAACAGCCCTGAGATAGGGGGTAACAGAACGGGCTAAGAACTGCACCAAACAGCCCTGAGATAGGGGGTAACAGAATGGGCTGAGAACTACCATCGCCTACCATCGAAACCTTCAAAAAGAGCCTGAAGACCCACCTCTTCCGACAAGCCTACAACCTGCAGTAACCACCGATCGACCAAACCACTGCAAGACCAGCTCTACCCTCACCTACTGTATCCTCACCCATCCCTTGTAGATTGTGAGCCCTCGCGGGCAGGGTCCTCGCTCCTCCTGTATTCTCACCCATCCCTTGTAGATTGTGAGCCCTCGCGGGCAGGGTCCTCTCTCCTCCTGTATTCTCACCCATCCCTTGTAGATTGTGAGCCCTCGCGGGCAGGGTCCTCTCTCCTCCTGTATTCTCACCCATCCCTTGTAGATTATGAGCCCTCGCAGGCAGGGTCCTCTCTCCTCCTGTACCAGTTGTGACTTGTATTGTATAAGATTATTGTACTTGTTTTTATTATGTGCACCCCTCCTCACATGTAAAGCTCCATGGAATAAATGGCGCTATAACAATAAATAATAATAAAGAAAGGTCCAAGCCCTGGACCACACATAGTCCTGAGATAGGGGGTAACAGAACGGGCTGAACCCCAGACCATGCACAGTTCTGAGATAGAAGGATAACAGAACGGGCCAAACCTTGGACCACACACAGCCATGAGATAGGGGGTAACAGAACAGGCTGATAACCGGGCCATACACGGCCCCGAGATGGGGGGGGGGGTAACAGATCGGGCTGAGTCCAGGACCAAACACAGCCCGAATAAATGGCACAGGCCAAACAACGGACCATACTCAGATAAAGGGAGTAAGAGAATGGGCCGAGCCCCGGACCACACATAGTAACATAGTAAGGCCTAAAATACCACGTGTCCATCCAGTTCAGCCTATATTCCATCAGAATAAATCCCCAGATCTACGTCCTTCTAAAGATCCCAATAATTGTAAGATCCAACATTGTTCTGCTCCAGGAAGACATCCAGGCCTCTCTTTACCCCTCGACTGAGTTCGCCATCACCACCTCCTCAGGGAAGGAATTCCAGATTCTCACTGCTCTAAGGGTATGTGCACATGTCAGGATTTCTTGCAGAAATTTTCCTGACAAAATACGGACATTTCTGCCAGAAATCCGCATGCGGTTTTTTTTTGCGCGTTTTTTTTGCGTTTTTTTGTGCGGATTTTTTGTGTTTTTTTCCAGACACTCCAATTTCATGGGAAATCCGCAAAAAATCTGAAAAAATAATGAACATATTGCTTCTTTTTCCGGATTGCGTTTTTTGGGCGGAAAAAAAACGCAACATTTGCACAAAAAATGCGGAATGTATTCTAAATGATAGGATGCATAATGTATGCGTTTTTTGTGCAGAATTATAGTGTTTTTATCGGGGAAATCCGCAAAAAAAAAACCCCAAAAATCCTGAAGAAATCCTGACGTGTGCACATACCCTAACAGTAAAGAATCCTCTTCTATGTTGGTGGAAAAACCTTCTCTCCTCCAGACGCAAAGAATGCCCCCTTGTGCCCGTCACCTTCCTCCAGACGCAGAGAATGCCCCCTTGTGCCCGTCACCTTCCTTGGTATAAACAGATCCTCAACAGAACGGGCCGAGCCCCGGACCACACCCAGCCCTGAGATATAGGGGGTAACAGAACGGGCCGAGCCCCGGACCACACACAGCCCTGAGATAGGGGGTAACAGAACGGGCCGAGCCCCGGACCACACCCAACCCTGGAGATAGGGGGTAACAGAACGGGCCGAGCCCCGGACCACACCCAACCCTGGAGATAGGGGGTAACAGAACGGGCCGAGCCCCGGACCACACACAGCCCTGAGATAGGGGGTAACAGAACGGGCCGAGCCCCGGACCACACCCAACCCTGGAGATAGGGGGTAACAGAACGGGCCGAGCCCCGGACCACACACAGCCCTGAGATAGGGGGTAACAGAACGGGCCGAGCCCCGGACCACACCCAACCCTGGAGATAGGGGGTAACAGAACGGGCCGAGCCCCGGACCACACACAGCCCTGAGATATAGGGGGTAACAGAACGGGCCGAGCCCCGGACCACACACAGCCCTGAGATATAGGGGGTAACAGAACGGGCCGAGCCCCGGACCACACACAGCCCTGAGATATAGGGGGTAACAGAACGGGCCGAGCCCCGGACCACACACAGCCCTGAGATATAGGGGGTAACAGAACGGGCCGAGCCCCGGACCACACACAGCCCTGAGATATAGGGGGTAACAGAACGGGCAGAGCCCCGGACCACACACAGCCCTGAGATATAGGGGGTAACAGAACGGGCAGAGCCCCGGACCACACACAGCCCTGAGATAGGGGGTGTCATAGACAACATTACAATCCAGAACACATCTCCAGGGAGGGGACACTCACCGCCCTCCTCTCTCACACAGAATCTCTCAAAGAGACAGAGCTTGCAATCTAAGAGCCTCCTTGAAGTAGAATCACATGTTAACACAGGGAAGTGAGGAAATTACGTAAGGGTACCGTCACACAGTGACATTTTGATCGCTACGACGGTACGATTCGTGACGTTCTAGCGATATCGTTACGATATCGCAGTGTCTGACACGCAGCAGCGATCAGGGATCCTGCTGAGAATCGTACGTCGTAGCAGATCGTTTGTAACTTTCTTTCGTTGCTGGATCTCCCGCTGACATCGCTGGATCGTTGTGTGTGACAGCGATCCAGCGATGTGTTCGCTTGTAACCAGGGTAAACATCGGGTAACTAAGCGCAGGGCCGCGCTTAGTAACCCGATGTTTACCCTGGTTACCAGCGTAAACGTAAAAAAAACAAACAGTACATACTTACATTCCGGTGTCAGTCCTCCGGCGTCTCAGCTTCTCTCCACTGTGAGCGCCTGCCGGCCGGAAAGCGAGCACAGCGGTGACATCTGACGTCACCGCTCTGCTTTCCGGCTATGGCGCTTACACAGTGGAGAGAAGCAGAACGCCGGGGACAGACACCGGAATGTAAGTATGTACTGTTTGTTTTTTTTACGTTTACGCTGGTAACCAGGGTAAACATCGGGTTACTAAGCGCGGCCCTGCCCTTAGTTACCTGATGTTTACCCTGGTTACCCGGGGACTTCGGCATCGCTCCAGCGCCGTGATTGCAACGTGTGACCGCAGTCTACGACGCTGGAGCGATAATCATACGATCGCTGCGACGTCACGGATCGTGCCGTCGTAGCGATTAAAATGGTACTGTGTGACGGTACGCTAAGGCTGGGAAGTGATAAAACTAATTAAAACTCCTTTTGGAAGCCCAGGCTCTCTAGTGTGGACAGGTAATTAAGTAGAATGGACATGATGTCTAGGGTTTGTTTGATTAAGGGAGGTTCAGTGGGCTCTTCTGCAGGATGAGCGGCTAGAGTGAAAGAACTTCCCCAAGACTTTGTGTCTCCAATGTGCAGTTATGAATATTGGGGTTTGTATAAATCTGATATTGATGGGACATACATTCAGCTTAAGGAATAATAGGGGAAGAATAGGCATATTTGTACATAACTGTGACACCTGCCTTTACGCACCAAATCACAAGTGGCCAGATCTCTGACAACAGCCATGCCATGTTTCCTATCTATGAAAAGTTAAAATCCCGATAAAAAATATGAAGGCGACATCTAATGCCTGTGATCGTCAGGAGTGAAGATAATGTGAATGTTGGGAAGATCATAATTTTCTGAAGCCGCATTCCATGACCAGCCCTGTTATAAGTCATCAAGGACAAGGCAAATTATGATCTGGGTTCGTGTAGAGACATACATATCAGTGTAGGCGTGATTCACTGGATGTTTCTGATCGAATTGCTCAGCTTCACTAAGCTGAGTCGTCTTTGTGGCCAGCGTAATAAGATTCTCTGTTAATCCATTTTATTTTATGTAACTGTATATGCTGCATTGTTTTGTCCCCTTTGTAAAATCTTTTGTATATTTTTATAAACACTGCCTATCGCTTTGGATTAAATATAACATTTAATAGTTCTGTTCTTTTTGTTCTGTAAAATAGAAATGTATAAGGTGATAACCCCAAATTAGTATTTAACAGAAATTTAACCAAGAACTAATTTAAACAATATCTTTATTATAATATTAGGATAAATAAACCAACACAACCCCTTAAAAAACCCTTCTATTGTAGACAGGGTTACCTGGTATGTGTGTACACGGGCAGAGGGGTAGGGTACCTATGTAAGATCTGACACCTATGCGTCCCTATAGTGTCCCCTACCTATTTGCGGAGGTTGGCACCCTCTTGGACGCAATGTGGCGCCCCCGCTCCTCGACGACTGACCCTTAATGCCCTATGGATCCCTGGTACACCGTAATTAGGGACACCTAACGACTGCCCACACTTAGGGCCCACACCTAACAAAACACATACCAAATGAAATTTTCACCCAAATACCACAATGTCAAAAAGATACGCCGTAACAAAAACTTATACGGCACAATAGACAGTCTATTCTAAACCTCCTTCACCGGCTATTATACCCTTGTGCGTCCCTATCCGCACTGCCCTGCCTAACAGCGGAGGTTGGCACCCTCTTGATCGCAAAGTGGCGCCCCCGCTCCTCGGCGGCTGTCCCTTGGATGCCCTTAATAGGTCCCTACAGATAATTGAGTCCCCCTAGGGAAAGGTGCCTATGGGGCTATATTAGTGGGCTATACTCTGAGCACAAGGTCATTGCAGTACCAAAAAGCACAGTGAAGGAGACCTAGTGTCCGCATATACCAGCTATACTAATGATTTATTCACACAAAACAAAAAATATATAACAATATTCTCTACGTACCAAAGATGCATATACACATTAATGGCATTGCTATATCAAATAATATATGGTGAAAAGATCAAGATATTAAATAATTAAAAACTCTGGTGCACTTATCTGTGCCCGGATCTCGCCTCTACGCGTTTCCCCCCCATGATATGGTTCCTCAGGAGGCACATGGGAAAAAGAACCGTGTGTTACCACATCGGTGATATGCTGTGCCTGGTTGTAGGTGCACTTAATGTGTATATGCATCTTTGGTACGTAGAGAATATTGTTATATATTTTTTGTTTTGTGTGAATAAATCATTAGTATAGCTGGTATATGCGGACACTAGGTCTCCTTCACTGTGCTTTTTGGTACTGCAATGACCTTGTGCTCAGAGTATACCCCACTAATATAGCCCCATAGGCACCTTTCCCTAGGGGGACTCAATTATCTGTAGGGACCTATTAAGGGCATCCAAGGGACAGCCGCCGAGGAGCGGGGGCGCCACTTTGCGATCAAGAGGGTGCCAACCTCCGCTGTTAGGCAGGGCAGTGCGGATAGGGACGCACAAGGGTATAATAGCCGGTGAAGGAGGTTTAGAATAGACTGTCTATTGTGCCGTATAAGTTTTTGTTACGGCGTATCTTTTTGACATTGTGGTATTTGGGTGAAAATTTCATTTGGTATGTGTTTTGTTAGGTGTGGGCCCTAAGTGTGGGCAGTCGTTAGGTGTCCCTAATTACGGTGTACCAGGGATCCATAGGGCATTAAGGGTCAGTCGTCGAGGAGCGGGGGCGCCACATTGCGTCCAAGAGGGTGCCAACCTCCGCAAATAGGTAGGGGACACTATAGGGACGCATAGGTGTCAGATCTTACATAGGTACCCTACCCCTCTGCCCGTGTACACACATACCAGGTAACCCTGTCTACAATAGAAGGGTTTTTTAAGGGGTTGTGTTGGTTTATTTATCCTAATATTATAATAAAGATATTGTTTAAATTAGTTCTTGGTTAAATTTCTTTTTGTTCTGTAAACCACACTCCTGAAAGCCGTACACTACCAGAAACCAGGCGTCCAATCGGCCTATATAAAATGATTGGAGGTGGCAGCGAGAAGTTCGTGGGTTATCATGGGGGTTAACATTGACCATACCGGGGTATATATATATATATTCCATGCTAAGATCTTTTACAGTGGTTAACAGAACGGGATGAGCCCCGGACCACACACAGCCATGAGATGGGGGTAACAGATCCGGCAGAGCCTCGAATCATACACAACATTGAGATGGGGGGTAACAGAAAGGCTGAGCCGCAGACCACACACAGCCTGGACATAGAGAGTAACAGAACGGGCTGAGCCCAGGACCACACACAGCCCGAATATAGAGAGTAACAGAACAGGCTGAGCCGCAGACCACACACAGCCCGAATATAGAGAGTAACAGAACGGGCTGAGCCCAGGACCACACACAGCCTGGATATAGAGAGTAACAGAACGGGCTGAGCCGCAGACCACACACAGCCCGAATATAGAGAGTAACAGAACAGGCTGAGCCCAGGACCACACACAGCCCGAATATAGAGAGTAACAGAACAGGCTGAGCCCAGGACCACACACAGCCTGGATATAGAGAGTAACAGAACAGGCTGAGCCCAGGACCACACACAGCCCGAATATAGAGAGTAACAGAACAGGCTGAGCCGCAGACCACACACAGCCTGGATATAGAGAGTAACAGAACAGGCTGAGCCCAGGACCACACACAGCCCGAATATAGAGAGTAACAGAACGGGCTGAGCCCAGGACCACACACAGCCTGGATATAGAGAGTAACAGAACGGGCTGAGCCGCAGACCACACACAGCCCGAATATAGAGAGTAACAGAAAGGCTGAGCCGCAGACCACACACAGCCTGGATATAGAGAGTAACAGAAAGGCTGAGCCCAGGACCACACACAGCCTGGATATAGAGAGTAACAGAACAGGCTGAGCCCAGGACCACACACAGCCCGAATATAGAGAGTAACAGAACAGGCTGAGCCCAGGACCACACACAGCCTGGATATAGAGAGTAACAGAAAGGCTGAGCCCAGGACCACACACAGCCTGGATATAGAGAGTAACAGAACAGGCTGAGCCCAGGACCACACACAGCCCGAATATAGAGAGTAACAGAAAGGCTGAGCCCAGGACCACACACAGCCTGGATATAGAGAGTAACAGAAAGGCTGAGCCCAGGACCACACACAGCCTGGATATAGAGAGTAACAGAACAGGCTGAGCCCAGGACCACACACAGCCTGGATATAGAGAGTAACAGAAAGGCTGAGCCCAGGACCACACACAGCCTGGATATAGAGAGTAACAGAACAGGCTGAGCCCAGGACCACACACAGCCTGGATATAGAGAGTAACAGAACAGGCTGAGCCCAGGACCACACACAGCCCGAATATAGAGAGTAACAGAACAGGCTGAGCCCAGGACCACACACAGCCCGAATATAGAGAGTAACAGAACAGGCTGAGCCCAGGACCACACACAGCCTGGATATAGAGAGTAACAGAACAGGCTGAGCCCAGGACCACACACAGCCTGGATATAGAGAGTAACAGAAAGGCTGAGCCCAGGACCACACACAGCCCGAATATAGAGAGTAACAGAACAGGCTGAGCCCAGGACCACACACAGCCTGGATATAGAGAGTAACAGAACAGGCTGAGCCCAGGACCACACACAGCCCGAATATAGAGAGTAACAGAACAGGCTGAGCCCAGGACCACACACAGCCTGGATATAGAGAGTAACAGAAAGGCTGAGCCCAGGACCACACACAGCCTGGATATAGAAAGTAACAGAAAGGCTGAGCCCAGGACCATACACAGCCTGGATATAGAGAGTAACAGAACGGGCTGGGTCTCAGACCACACACAGCCCGAATATAGAGAGTAACAGAAAGGCTGAGCCCAGGACCATACACAGCCTGGATATAGAGAGTAACAGAACAGGCTGAGCCCAGGACCACACACAGCCTGGATATAGAGAGTAACAGAAAGGCTGAGCCCAGGACCATACACAGCCTGGATATAGAGAGTAACAGAACAGGCTGAGCCCAGGACCACACACAGCCTGGATATAGAGAGTAACAGAACAGGCTGAGCCCAGGACCATACACAGCCTGGATATAGAGAGTAACAGAACAGGCTGAGCCCAGGACCACACACAGCCCGAATATAGAGAGTAACAGAACAGGCTGAGCCCAGGACCACACACAGCCTGGATATAGAGAGTAACAGAACAGGCTGAGCCCAGGACCATACACAGCCTGGATATAGAGAGTAACAGAAAGGCTGAGCCCAGGACCATACACAGCCTGGATATAGAGAGTAACAGAACAGGCTGAGCCCAGGACCACACACAGCCTGGATATAGAGAGTAACAGAACGGGCTGGGTCTCAGACCACACACAGCCCGAATATAGAGAGTAACAGAACAGGCTGAGCCCAGGACCACACACAGCCTGGATATAGAGAGTAACAGAATGGGCTGAGCCCAGGACCACACACAGCCTGAATATAGAGAGTAACAGAACAGGTTGAGCCCAGGACCACACACAGCCTGAATATAGAGAGTAACAGAACAGGTTGAGCCCAGGACCACACACAGCCTGGATATAGAGAGTAACAGAAAGGCTGAGCCCAGGACCACACACAGCCTGGATATAGAGAGTAACAGAATGGGCTGGGTCTCAGACCACACACAGCCTGGATATAGAGAGTAACAGAACAGGCTGAGCCCAGGACCACACACAGCCTGGATATAGAGAGTAACAGAACAGGCTGAGCCCAGGACCACACACAGCCTGAATATAGAGAGTAACAGAACAGGTTGAGCCCAGGACCACACACAGCCTGGATATAGAGAGTAACAGAAAGGCTGAGCCCAGGACCACACACAGCCTGGATATAGAGAGTAACAGAACAGGCTGAGCCCAGGACCACACACAGCCTGGATATAGAAAGTAACAGAACGGGCTGGGTCTCAGACCACACACAGCCTGGATATAGAGAGTAACAGAACAGGCTGAGCCCAGGACCACACACAGCCTGGATATAGAGAGTAACAGAAAGGCTGAGCCCAGGACCACACACAGCCCGAATATAGAGAGTAACAGAACAGGCTGAGCCCAGGACCACACACAGCCTGGATATAGAGAGTAACAGAACGGGCTGGGTCTCAGACCACACACAGCCTGGATATAGAGAGTAACAGAACAGGCTGAGCCCAGGACCACACACAGCCTGGATATAGAGAGTAACAGAAAGGCTGAGCCCAGGACCACACACAGCCTGGATATAGAGAGTAACAGAACGGGCTGGGTCTCAGACCATACACAGCCTGGATATAGAGAGTAACAGAACAGGCTGAGCCCAGGACCACACACAGCCTGGATATAGAGAGTAACAGAACAGGCTGAGCCCAGGACCACACACAGCCTGGATATAGAGAGTAACAGAAAGGCTGAGCCCAGGACCACACACAGCCTGGATATAGAGAGTAACAGAACGGGCTGGGTCTCAGACCATACACAGCCCGAATATAGAGAGTAACAGAACAGGCTGAGCCCAGGACCACACACAGCCTGGATATAGAGAGTAACAGAACAGGCTGAGCCCAGGACCACACACAGCCTGGATATAGAGAGTAACAGAACGGGCTGGGTCTCAGACCACACACAGCCCGAATATAGAGAGTAACAGAACAGGCCAAGTCCCAGACCACACACAGCCATGAGATGGACGGGTAAGAGAATGGGCCAAGCTCCGGACCACACACAGCCTGGACAGAGGGATGGACACAATATGGGGGCACACACAGGGATCCAGGCACCACCTATAACACAGGTGTACAGTGAGGGGACACCAGAGAGCGACGCCCGTGCACTATAGACGGTAATGACCACAGGGTCTGATCTGGGATTGAACGTGGTTTTTTAATGACCAGGTCGTGTAGAATCGGCTGCAGGGTCCGGGGGTCTCCTTGGGGGCTGGACTGTTCTCGGAGGCGGCGTCCATTCTGGATGATCCGGATGTTTTCAGTGACTCACTTTTATGTCTCTCATTCACCTAACCGATGTCTGAAAGAGAAAAGGAAACCGATAAAAATTAAAGATCAGATACAACGAGGACGTCATGGGGGTCTCATGTGCTGCAGGGGGTCACATGGGGCCAAACCTCAGGACATCACCAAGATACGTTACTGCAAACGGCACATGAATACTCTCTGCTGTTCTCACTGTACGGCCTGGTTCAGATGTTAGACGAGTGGTCCGCACCAAAACTAGGGGGGCTGTCCAAATCATACCCACAATGGAAGTCCAGGGGTACATAAGAAAATAATCGGGCAGCACCTGGATGTCCCCGTGTGCTGCATGACCCCCCTCTGTGTGCTGGATGACCTCCCCGAATCCTGGATGGCCCCGTGTTTTGGAATGCCCTCTCCCTCGTGTGCTGAATGCCCCCCTCCGTGCTCGATGCCCGTGTTGAGCAGATTTTTTGGCACACAATAAAAACTGATTAAAATCTGAGAACATCGAGGACAGAAAAATCACTGACTCCTGAATAATCCCCAACAGTAAAAATCCCAATCCCCCCAGACCAGGACCCTAAAATGTATTCAGACCCCAGACCAGGACCCTGAAATGTATTCAGACCCCAGAGCAGGACCCTAACATGTATTCAGACCCCAGAGCAGGACCCTGAAATGTATTCAGACCCCAGACCAGGACCCTGAAATGTATTCAGACCCCAGAGCAGGACCCTAACATGTAGTCAGACCCCAGACCAGGACCCTGAAATGTCTTCAGACCCCAGACCAGGACCCTGAAATGTATTCAGACCCCAGAGCAGGACCCTAACTGTTGTGAATTTGCTTTTTGCTCCCTCTAGTGGTTACTAGTTTTTTGACTCTGGTTTTTCTGTCATTCCTTTTATCCGCACCTGGGTCGTTAGTTAGGGGTGTTGCTATATAAGCTCCCTGGACCTTCAGTTCAATGCCTGGCAACGTAGTTATCAGAGCTAGTCTGCTGTGCTCTTGTCTACTGATCCTGGTTCCAGTTATATCAGCTAAGTCTGCCTTTTGCTTTTTGCTATTTGTTTTGGTTTTGTATTTTTGTCCAGCTTGTTCCAAATCTATATCCTGACCTTTGCTGGAAGCTCTAGGGGGCTGGTGTTCTCCCCCCGGACCGTTAGACGGTTCGGGGGTTCTTGAATTTCCAGTGTGGATTTTGATAGGGTTTTTGTTGACCATATAAGTTACCTTTCTTTATTCTGCTATCAGTAAGCGGGCCTCTCTGTGCTAAACCTGGTTCATTTCTGTGTTTGTCATTTCCTCTTACCTCACCGTTATTATTTGTGGGGGGCTTCTATCCAGCTTTGGGGTCCCCTTCTCTGGAGGCAAGAAAGGTCTTTGTTTTCCTCTACTAGGGGTAGCTAGATTCTCCGGCTGGCGCGTGTCATCTAGAATCAACGTAGGAATGATCCCCGGCTACTTCTAGTGTTGGCGTTAGGAGTAGATATATGGTCAACCCAGTTACCACTGCCCTATGAGCTGGATTTTTGTATTCTGCAGACTTCCACGTTCCTCTGAGACCCTCGCCATTGGGGTCATAACAGTTTGCCAGGCCAGTATTAAATGTTTAATGCATTGCAGAAGAGGGATTATAAGAAAGAAGATTCTGAGTTTTTTTTTTTTTCTTCTTCCCCTTTACCTCAGAGTGGCTATGCTTGCTGCAGACATGAATGTCCAGACCTTGATTACAAGTGTGGACCAGCTGGCTACTCGTGTGCAGGGCATACAAGACTATGTTATCAGAAATCCTAGGTCAGAACCTAAAATACCGATTCCTGAACTGTTTTCCGGAGACAGGTTTAAGTTTAGGAATTTCGTGAATAATTGTAAATTGTTTTTGTCCCTGAGACCCTGTTCATCTGGAGACTCTGCTCAGCAAGTAAAAATTGTTATTTCGTTCTTACGGGGCGACCCTCAGGATTGGGCTTTTTCGCTGGCGCCAGGAGATCCGGCATTGGCTGATATTAATGCGTTTTTTCTGGCGCTCGGTTTACTTTATGAGGAACCCAATCTTGAGATTCAGGCAGAGAAAGCCTTGCTGGCTATGTCTCAGGGGCAGGACGAGGCTGAAGTGTACTGCCAAAAATTTCGGAAATGGTCCGTGCTGACACATTGGAACGAGTGTGCACTGGCCGCTAATTTTAGAAATGGCCTTTCTGAAGCCATTAAGAATGTTATGGTGGGTTTTCCCATTCCCACAGGTCTGAATGATACTATGGCACTGGCTATTCAAATTGACCGGCGGTTGCGGGAGCGCAAAACCGCAAATTCCCTCATGGTGTTGTCTGAACAGACACCTAATTCGGTGCAATGTGATAGAATCCTGACTAGAAATGAGCGGAAAATTCATAGACGCCGGAATGGCTTGTGCTACTACTGTGGTGATTCTACACATGTTATCTCAGCATGCTCTAAACGTATAGCTAAGGTTGTTAGTCCTGTCACCGTTGGTAATTTGCAACCTAAATTTATTCTGTCTGTAACTTTGATTTGCTCACTGTCATCTTATCCTGTCATGGCGTTTGTAGATTCAGGTGCTGCCCTGAGTCTCATGGATCTGTCATTTGCTAAGCGCTGTGGTTTTACTCTTGAACCATTAGAAAATCCTATTCCTCTTAGGGGTATTGATGCTACGCCATTGGCAGCAAATAAACCGCAGTATTGGACACAGGTTACCATGTGCATGACTCCTGAACACCGCGAGGTGATACGTTTCCTGGTTTTACATAAAATGCATGATTTGGTTGTTTTAGGGCTGCCATGGTTACAGACCCATAATCCAGTCCTGGACTGGAAGGCTATGTCAGTCTCAAGTTGGGGCTGTCGTGGGATTCATGAGGATTCCCTGCCTGTGTCTATTGCTTCTTCTACGCCTTCGGAAGTTCCGGAGTATTTGTCTGATTATCAGGATGTCTTCAGTGAGTCTGAGTCCAGTGCTCTGCCTCCTCATAGGGACTGTGACTGTGCTATAGATTTGATCCCAGGCAGTAAATTTCCTAAGGGAAGACTGTTTAATCTGTCGGTACCTGACCATACCGCTATGCGTTCATATATCAAGGAGTCTCTGGAAAAAGGACATATTCGTCCGTCTTCTTCCCCTCTTGGTGCGGGATTCTTTTTTGTGGCAAAAAAGGACGGATCTTTGAGACCTTGTATTGATTATCGGCTTTTAAATAAGATCACTGTCAAATTTCAGTATCCTTTACCGCTGTTGTCTGACTTGTTTGCCCGGATTAAGGGTGCCAAGTGGTTCACCAAGATAGACCTTCGTGGTGCGTACAACCTTGTGCGCATTAAGCAAGGTGATGAATGGAAAACCGCATTCAATACGCCCGAAGGTCATTTTGAGTACTTGGTGATGCCTTTTGGGCTCTCCAATGCGCCTTCAGTTTTTCAGTCCTTTATGCATGACATTTTCCGGAAGTATCTGGATAAATTTTTGATTGTTTATCTGGATGATATTTTGGTTTTTTCTGATAATTGGGATTCGCATGTGGAGCAGGTCAGGTTGGTCTTTAAAATTTTGCGTGAAAATTCTTTGTTTATCAAGGGCTCAAAGTGTCTCTTTGGTGTACAGAAGGTTCCCTTTTTGGGGTTCATTTTTTCCCCTTCTGCTGTGGAGATGGACCCAGTCAAGGTCCGAGCTATTCTTGATTGGACTCAGCCCTCGTCAGTTAAGAGTCTTCAGAAATTCTTGGGTTTCGCTAACTTCTACCGTCGTTTTATCGCTAATTTTTCTAGCATTGTGAAACCTTTGACGGATATGACCAAGAAGGGCTCCGATGTAGCTAACTGGGCTCCTGCTGCCGTGGAGGCTTTCCAGGAGTTGAAACGCCGGTTTACTTCGGCGCCTGTTTTGTGCCAGCCTGATGTCTCACTTCCCTTTCAGGTTGAGGTGGATGCTTCAGAGATTGGAGCAGGGGCCGTTTTGTCGCAGAGAGGCCCTGGTTGCTCTGTTATGAAACCTTGTGCCTTTTTCTCTAGGAAGTTTTCGCCTGCCGAGCGAAATTATGATGTGGGCAATCGGGAGTTGTTGGCCATGAAATGGGCATTTGAGGAGTGGCGTCATTGGCTCGAGGGTGCTAAGCATCGTGTGGTGGTCTTGACTGATCACAAAAATCTGATGTATCTCGAGTCTGCTGAACGCCTTAATCCGAGACAGGCCCGCTGGTCATTGTTTTTCTCCCGCTTTGATTTTGTTGTCTCGTATTTACCGGGTTCAAAGAATGTGAAGGCCGATGCTCTTTCTAGGAGCTTTGTGCCTGATGCTCCTGGAGTCGCTGATCCTGTTGGTATTCTTAAAGATGGAGTTATCTTGTCAGCTATTTCTCCGGATCTGCGACGTGTGTTGCAGAGATTTCAGGCTGATAGGCCTGAGTCTTGTCCACCTGACAGACTGTTTGTCCCGGATAAGTGGACCAGCAGAGTCATTTCCGAGGTTCATTCCTCGGCGTTGGCAGGTCACCCGGGAATTTTTGGCACCAGAGATCTGGTGGCCAGGTCCTTTTGGTGGCCTTCCTTGTCAAGGGATGTGCGGTCATTTGTGCAGTCCTGTGGGACTTGTGCTCGAGCTAAGCCTTGCTGTTCTCGTGCCAGCGGTTTGCTCTTGCCCTTGCCTGTCCCGAAGAGACCTTGGACACATATCTCCATGGATTTCATTTCTGATCTTCCGCTATCTCAGGGCATGTCCGTTATCTGGGTGATATGTGATCGCTTCTCAAAGATGGTCCATTTGGTTCCTTTGCCTAAGCTGCCTTCCTCTTCCAATCTGGTTCCTGTGTTTTTCCAGAACGTGGTTCGTTTGCACGGCATCCCTGAGAATATTGTGTCAGACAGAGGATTCCAGTTCGTTTCCAGGTTCTGGCGATCCTTTTGTAGTAGGATGGGCATTGATTTGTCGTTTTCGTCTGCTTTCCATCCTCAGACTAATGGACAGACGGAGCGAACCAATCAGACTTTGGAGGCTTATTTGAGGTGTTTTGTCTCTGCTGATCAGGACGATTGGGTGACATTCTTGCCGTTGGCTGAGTTTGCCCTTAATAATCGGGCTAGTTCCGCCACCTTGGTTTCGCCTTTTTTCTGCAACTCTGGTTTCCATCCTCGCTTTTCTTCGGGTCATGTGGAGCCTTCTGACTGTCCTGGGGTGGATTCTGTGGTGGATAGGTTGCAGCGGATCTGGAATCATGTGGTGGACAACTTGAAGTTGTCACAGGAGAGGGCTCAGCGCTTTGCCAACCGCCGCCGCGGTGTGGGTCCCCGACTACGCGTTGGGGATTTGGTGTGGCTTTCTTCCCGCTTTGTTCCTATGAAGGTCTCCTCTCCCAAATTTAAACCTCGTTTTATTGGGCCTTACAAGATATTGGAAATCCTTAATCCTGTATCTTTTCGTCTGGATCTTCCTGTGTCGTTTGCTATTCACAATGTATTTCATAGGTCCTTGTTGCGGCGGTACATTGTGCCTGTAGTTCCTTCTGCTGAGCCTCCTGCTCCGGTGTTGGTTGAGGGCGAGTTGGAGTACGTGGTGGAGAAGATCTTGGATTCTCGCCTCTCCAGGCGGAGGCTTCAGTACCTGGTCAAGTGGAAGGGCTATGGTCAGGAGGATAATTCCTGGGTGGTCGCCTCTGATGTTCATGCGGCCGATTTAGTTCGTGCCTTTCATGCCGCTCATCCTGATCGCCCTGGTGGTCGTGGTGAGGGTTCGGTGACCCCTCACTAAGGGGGGGGGTACTGTTGTGAATTTGCTTTTTGCTCCCTCTAGTGGTTACTAGTTTTTTGACTCTGGTTTTTCTGTCATTCCTTTTATCCGCACCTGGGTCGTTAGTTAGGGGTGTTGCTATATAAGCTCCCTGGACCTTCAGTTCAATGCCTGGCAACGTAGTTATCAGAGCTAGTCTGCTGTGCTCTTGTCTACTGATCCTGGTTCCAGTTATATCAGCTAAGTCTGCCTTTTGCTTTTTGCTATTTGTTTTGGTTTTGTATTTTTGTCCAGCTTGTTCTAAATCTATATCCTGACCTTTGCTGGAAGCTCTAGGGGGCTGGTGTTCTCCCCCCGGACCGTTAGACGGTTCGGGGGTTCTTGAATTTCCAGTGTGGATTTTGATAGGGTTTTTGTTGACCATATAAGTTACCTTTCTTTATTCTGCTATCAGTAAGCGGGCCTCTCTGTGCTAAATCTGGTTCATTTCTGTGTTTGTCATTTCCTCTTACCTCACCGTTATTATTTGTGGGGGGCTTCTATCCAGCTTTGGGGTCCCCTTCTCTGGAGGCAAGAAAGGTCTTTTGTTTTCCTCTACTAGGGGTAGCTAGATTCTCCGGCTGGAGCGTGTCATCTAGAATCAACGTAGGAATGATCCCCGGCTACTTCTAGTGTTGGCGTTAGGAGTAGATATATGGTCAACCCAGCTACCACTGCCCTATGAGCTGGATTTTTGTATTCTGCAGACTTCCACGTTCCTCTGAGACCCTCGCCATTGGGGTCATAACACCTAACATATTCAGACCCCAGACCAGGACCCTGAAATGTATTCAGACCCCAGAGCAGGACCCTAACATGTATTCAGACTCCAGAGAAGAACCCTGAAATGTATTCAGACCCCAGAGCAGGACCCTAACATGTATTCAGACCCCAGACCAGGACAATGAAATGTATTCAGACATCATACCAGGGCACTAAACTGTATTCAGAACTCAGACCAAGACAATGAAATGTATTCAGACCCCAGACCAGGACCCTCAAATGTATTCAGACCCCAGAGCAGGACCCTGAAATGTATTCAGACCCAATACCAGGACACTGCAATGTATTCAGACCCCAGACCAGGACCCTAAAATGTATTCAGACTCCAGAGCAGGACCCAAAAATGTATTCAGACCCAATACCAGGACCCTGAAATGTATTCAGACCCCAGACCGGGACCCTAAAATTTATTCAGACCCCAGACCACGACCCTAAAATGTATTCAGACCCCAGACCAGGACCCTGAAATAAATTCAGACCTCATACCAGGACACTAAAATGTATTCAGACCCTAGACCATGACCCTAAAATGTATTCAGACATCATACCAGGGCACTATACTGTATTCAGACCTCAGACCAAGACCCTGAAATGTATTCAGACCCCAGACCAGGACCCTGAAATGTATTCAGACCCCTGAGCAGGACCCTGAAATGTATTCAGACCCCAGAGCAGGACCCTGAAATGTATTCAGACCCAATACCAGGACCATGAAATGTATTCAGACCCCAGACCAGGACCCTAAAATGTATTCAGACTACAGAGCAGGACCCTAAAATGTATTCAGTCCCTATTCCATGACCCTGAAATGTATTCAGACCCCAGACCAGGACCCTAAAATGTATTCAGACTCCAGAGCAAGACACTAAAATGTATTCAGACCCTATACCAGGACCCTGAAATGTATTCAGACCCCAAAGCAGGACCCAAAAATGTATTCAGACCCAATACCAGGACACTGCAATGTATTCAGACCCCAGACCGGGCCCCTAAAATGTATTCAGACCCCAGACCACGACCCTAAAATGTATTCAGACCCCAGACCAGGACCCTGAAATGTATTCAGACCCCAGACCACGACCCTAAAATGTATTCAGACATCATACCAGGGCACTAAACTGTATTCAGACCTCAGACCAAGACCCTGAAATGTATTCAGACCCCAGACCAGGACCCTGAAATGTATTCAGACCTCATACCAGGACACTAAAATGTATTCAGACCCCAGACCACGACCCTAAAATGTATTCAAATAGATCAATGGCTGCACTCAAAATTTACTGTGCTAAGGCAAGGAAATGCGTAATACATGAAATGTGAATAGCATAATGGCTTGTGAAATTTATGAAAAAACACATGAGATTCTTAGCACAAGATTTGGCCAAAAGTTGTGAGCCCATCCACCAAACGTCATGGTAATCTCAAAACGGATGGGTACCTACACTAGGCAGTCAGCTCAGGTACCCATCCGTTTTGAGATTACCATGACGTTTTGTGGATGGGCTCACAACTTTTGGCCAAATCTTGTGCTAAGAATCTCATGTGTTTTTTCATAAATTTCACAAGCCATTATGCTATTCATATTTCATGTATTGCACATTTCCTTGCCTTAGCACAGTAAATTTTGAGTGCAGCCATTGATCTATTTGCTATATGACTTTTCTGGTTATGCACCAGTTCAGACTATATGGTTGTTCAGTCAGTTTTCTTATATTTCCTAAAATGTATTCAGACATCATACCAGGACACTAAACTGTATTCAGACCTCAGACCAAGACCCTGAAATGTATTCAGACCCCAGACCAGGACCCTGAAATGTATTCAGACCCCAGAGCAGGACCCTGAAATGTATTCAGACCCCAGACCAGGACCCTGAAATGTATTCAGACCTCATACCAGGGCACTAAACTGTATTCAGACCTCAGACTAGGACCCTAAAATGTATTCAGAGGCAAAAGCAGACCTACAGTGCCTTACGAAAGTATTCGGCCCCCTGGAACTTTTCAACCTTTTCCCACATTCATGCTTCAAACATAAAGATTCCAAATGTAAATTTTTGGTGAAGAATCAACAACAAGTGGAACAGAATTGTGAAGTTGAGCTAAATTTATTGGTTATTTTAAATTTTTGTGGAAATTCAAAAACTGAAGAGTGGGGCGTGTAATATTATTCGGCCCCTGTAACTTAATACTTTGTTGCGCCTCCTTTTGCTACGATTCCAAGTCTCTTGGGGTTTGTCTCTATCAGTTTTGTACATCGAGAGACTGAAATTCTCGCCCGTTCTTCCTTGGCAAACAGCTCGAGCTCAGTGAGGTTTGATGGAGGTCGTTTGTGAACAGCAGTTTTCAGCTCTTTCCACAGATTCTCGATTGGATTGAGGTCTGGACTCTGACTTGGCCATTCTAACACCTGGATACGTTTATTTGTGAACCATTCCATTGTAGATTTTGCTTTATGTTTGGGATCATTGTCTTGTTGGAAGACAAATCTCCGTCCCAGTCTCAGGTCTTCTGCAGACTCCAACAGGTTTTCTTCAAGAATGGTCCTGTATTTGGCTCCATCCATCTTCCCATCAATTTTATCCATCTTCCCTGTCCCTGCTGAAGAAAAGCAGGCCCAAACCATGATGCTGCCACCACCATGTTTGACAGTGGGGATGGTGTGTTCAGGGTGATGAGCTGTGTTGCCTTTACGCCAAACATATCGTTTGGCATTGTTGCCAAAAAGTTCGATTTTGGTTTCATCTGACCAGAGCACCTTCTTCCACATGTTTGGTGTCTCCCAGGTGGCTTGTTGTTTATGGATATCTTTGAGAAATGGCTTTCTTCTTGCCACTGTTCCATAAAGGCCAGATTTGTGCAGTGTACGACTGATTGTGTCCTATGGACAGACTGTCCCACCTCAACTGTAGATCTCTGCAGTTCATCCAGAGTGATCATGGGCCTCTGCACAGAGCAGGTGCATTTATACGGAGACTTGATCACACACAGGTGGATTATATTTATCATCATTAGGCGTTTAGGACAACATTGGATCATTCAGAGATCCACAATGAACTTCTGCACTGAAAGTTACAGGGGCCGAATAATATTGCTCGCCCCACTTTTCAGTTTTTGAATTTCCACAAAAATGTAAAATAACCAATAAAATTCATTTAACTTCACAATTGTGTTCCACTTGTTGTTGATTCTTCACCAAAACTTTACATTTGGAATCTTTATGTTTGAAGCGTGATATGTGGGAAGATGTTGGAAAGTTCCAGGGGGCCGAATACTTTCACAAGGCACTGTAGAACTTGTGTTGGGGCCCCCCATATCGGTCCGGGAGTAGCTGCTGTGGTACTTTAGTAGTGATCACGTCTCTGCCCCATATACACAGTGCCATGTCACAACCACCTCTGGGCATCAGCCTACATCCACCATTACCATAGAACAGCTGCAGCCGATCACCCGGCCTCAGTCACCGCCACGTTTATTACCTCTGCTACAATGGTTCCACTACTACCACCACCGTCCTCACAATCCGTTCCAAGCTTTTGTTACACAGTGAGGGGCTGTGCAGGTGTCCGTCAGCTGACCTCTCACCTTCATCGTGCTCCGAGGGGGCTGGCTCTGCCTCGGCAGTGACCGCTTCAGACGACTCCTCGTGAGCTGGAGCCTCAGTCGTCTCTGCACTCTGATCTTCGGGATGAGCGGGAGCGTCAGGAGGAGCGGAGTCAGATCCTGTGACCTCATCAGGTTCTCCAACCACTACAAGGAGATGAGAAGATCCTGTGATGTCATCAGCAGGGGAGGGACCTGGACCGCCCCCGCACAAAGATCTGCCACACCCTCCATCTGACAACATAAAGTCACACCGAGGAACTGTGTACACATCAGAGGGCAGAGGAGTCCTGAGGAGGCTGAGGGAGGACGGGGGGGAGGGGCGGGGAGTCCGGAGCAAGAGGACAGAGGAACCTGAAGTGGGAGGACAGAAGGGTCCAGAGGAAGAGGACAGGGGAACCTGCAGTGGAAGGAGGATAGAGGGTTCCTGAGGAGGAGGACAGGGGAACCTGCAGTGGAAGGAGGATAGAGGGGTCCAGAGGAGGAGGACAGAGGAACATGCAGGGACAGGAGGACAGATTGGTCCGGAGGAGGACAGTGGAACGTGCAGTGGGAGGAGGACAAGGGGGTCCAGAGGAAGAGGGCAGAGGAACCTGAAGTGGGAGGAGGACAGAGAGGTCCAGAGGAAGAGGAACCTGAAGTAGGAGGAAGATGGGGGTCCAGAGGAAGAGGACAGAAGAACCAGAAGTGGGAGGAGGACAGGTGGGTTAGGAGGAAGAGGACAGAGGAACCTGAATTGGGAGGAGAACAGAGGGGTCCAGAGGAAGAGGTCAGAGGAACCTGCAGGTTGAGGAGGACAGGGGGGTTTGAAGGAAAAAGAACAGAGGAACCTGCAGGGAGAGGAGGGCAGAGAGGTCCTGAAGAGGAGGACAATAGAACCTGCAGTAGGAGGAGTACAGAGGGGTCTGGAAGAAGAGAACAGAGGAACCTGCAGTGGGAGAAAGATAGAGGGATCCTGAGGAGGAGGACAGAGGAACATGCAGGGAGAGGAGGATAGAGGGGTCCAGAGGAAGAGGACAGAAGAACCTGAAGTGGGAGGAGGTCAGGGGGTTCGGAGGAAAAAGACTGAGGTACTTGAAGATTATGGTCTTCTCCGATCTTCACTCTGGGCCATACACTATAGTTCTTGGATGTCGGACCCCCATTGTTCAGCACTGTATGGTGGGCGGCTCTATATATCCGTACCTGGGGCGGGCGGCTGCACCACTGTTGTTGGCGACCACTGGGTAAGGATGCTGATCTTCTCTGGATTCCAGCGCGTTATGGGCACCGCAAGGGGCTCGTCCTCCTCCTCATCCTCCTTCTCCTGTGTGACGAACAGGGTAATATAAGGGTCACAAGCCATGATGACCCCCCATCAGCACATCTACCACTATGTCATTCCTCGGTGTGGAGACCCCCGGCTGGAGCAGCGGATCAGACTAATGTGAGTGCTGTAGTACAACCCCTGGCAAAAATTATGGAATCACCGGCCTTGGAGGATGTTCATTCAGTTGTTTAATTTTGTAGAAAAAAAGCCGATCACAGACATGGCACAAAACTAAAGTCATTTCAAATGGCAACTTTCTGGCTTTAGGAAACACTAAGGCCATGTGCACACGTAGCAGATTTTTAGCGTTTTTTTCGCTATAAAAACGCGATAAAACTGCGAAAAAAACGCTCACATTAAGCATCCTATTTAATAGAATGCAATCTGCATTTTTTGTGCACATGCTGCATTTTTTTTCCTGAGCGGAATCGCATTCCAGAAGAAAACGCAGCATGTTCATTAAATTTGCGGAATCGCGGGGATTCCGCACACCTAGGAATGCATTGATCTGCTTACTTCCCGCACGGGGCTGTGCACACCATACAGTAAGCAGATCATGTGCGGTTGGTACCCAGGGTGGAGGAGAGGAGACTGGGCACCATATAATTGTTAAAAAAAAAAAAAGAATTAAAATAATAAATCGTGATATATTCACCTTCGATGGCCCCTGGAAGTCTTCCCGCCTCTCAGCGTTGCACGCGGCCACTTCCGTTCCCAGCGCTGCTGTGTGTGAAGGACCTGCGATGATGTCGCGGTCACATGACCGTGATGACGTCGCAGTCACGTGACCGCGACGTCATCGAAGGTCCTGCACACAAAGCATCTATAGGAACGGAAGCCGCTGAGGAGATCGGCTGTCTGCGGAAGGTGAGAATAACCTTTTTATTATTTTTAACATGATATCTTTTACTATTGATGCTGCATAGGCTGCATCAATAGTAAAAAGTTCGTCACACTTGTCAAGCACTATGTTTGACAAGTGTGACCAACCTGTCAATCAGTTTTCCAAGTGATGCTACAGATCGCTTGGAAAACGCTAGCATTCTGCAAGCTAATTATGCTTGCAAGACGCTAGTTTTTAGCGGGAATATGCATGCCAAATCCGCATGCGATATACCCGCGGCAGGAGCTGCAGAATTGCCGTGGAAATTTCCGCGGCAATTCTGCAACGTGTGCACTTAGCCTAAAAGAAATCAAGAACAAAAAACGTCGTAGTCAGTAATGGTTACTTTTTTAGAACAAGCATGGGGAAAAAATTATGGAATCGCTCAATTCTGAGGAAAAAATTATGGAATCGCCCTGTAAACTTTCATTCCCAAAAATAACACCTGCAGCAAATTAGATCTGCTCATTAGTCTGAATATAAAAAGGAGTGATCACACGTTGGAGAGCTGCTGCACCAAGTGGACTGACATGAATCATGGCTCCAACACGAGAGATGTCAATGGAAACAAAGGAGAGGATTATCAAACTCTTAAAAGAGGGTAAATCATCACGCAATGTTGCAAAAGATGTTGGTTGTTCACAGTCAGCTGTGTCTAAAATCTGGACCAAATACAAACAACATGGGAAGGTTGTTAAAGGCAAACATACTGGTAGACCAAGGAAGACATCAAAGCGTCAAGACCGGAAACTTAAAGCAATATGTCTCCAAAACAAGAAATGCACAACAAAACAAATGAGGAGCGAATGGGAGGAAACTGGAGTCAACGTCTGTGACCGAACTGTAAAAAAGCGCCTAAAGGAAATGGGATTTACATACAGAAAAGCTAAACGAAAGCCATCATTAACACCTAAACAGGAAAAAACAAGGTTACAATGGGCTAAGGAAAAGCAATCGTGGACTGTGGATGACTGGATGAAAGTCGTATTCAGTGATGAATCGCGAATCTGCATTGGGCAAGGTGATGATGCTGGAACTTTTGTTTGGTGCCGTTCCAATGAGATTTATAAAGATGACTGCCTGAAGAGAACATGCAAATTTCCCCAGTCATTGATGATATGGGGCTGCATGTCAGGTAAAGGCACTGGGGAGACGGCTGTCATTACATCTTCAATAAATGCACAAGTTTATGTTGATATTTTGGACACTTTTCTCATTCCATCAATTGAAAGGATGTTTGGGGATGATGAAATCATTTTTCAAGATGATAATGCATCCTGCCATAGAGCAAAAACTGTGCAAACATTCCTTGAAAAAAGACAATGTCATGGCCTGCAAATAGTCCGGATCTCAATCCAATTGACAATCTTTGGTGGAAGTTGAAGAAAATGGTCCATGACAAGGCTCCAACCTGCAAAGCTGATCTGGCAACAGCAACCAGAGAAAGTTGGAGCCAGATTGATGAAGAGTCCTGTGTGACCCTCATTAAGTCCAGGCCCCAGAGACTGCAAGCTGTAATAAAAGCCAGAGGTGCTGCAAGAAAATACTAGTGATGTGTTGGAGGTTTTTTTTGTTTTGTTTTTCATGATTCCATAATTTTTTCCTCAGAATTCAGTGATTCCATAATTTTTACCCTATGCTTGGATAAAAAAGTAACCATTACTGACTACCACATTTTTTGTTCTTGATCTGAAGAGAACATGCAAATTTCCCCAGTCATTGATGATATGGGGCTGCATGTCAGGTAAAGGCACTGGGGAGACGGCTGTCATTACATCTTCAATAAATGCACAAGTATAAAGATTATTATTATTAATAAAGATTATTATTATTATTTCTTTTAGTGTTTCTTAAAGCCAGAAAGTTGCCATGTGAAATGACTTTAGTTTTGTGCCATGTCTGTGATCTGCTTTTTTTCTACAAAATTAAACAACTGAATGAACATCCTCCAAGGCCGGTGATTCCATAATTTTTGCCAGGGGTTGTATAGTCTGACATGTGGCCCCCATGTGTCGGGCCCTTCAGCATGCACCACACTCCATCAACCACATGCACATACACTGCACACCAAGGACCTGGGATACAGCAGAGGCCGCGATCAGCACCGAGCCCTCGATTACAGGGGATTCCTTGTATGCTGGGACGGAGGGAGCCCCCACACTCCCCCGGCTGGGATCAGGCAGCTGCGGTCACAATGTAGAGAGAGGACACCACAATGTAGAGAGGACGCCACAATGTAGAGAGAGGACGCCACAAATGCATGTAGGATAGCTGCGGAGACACCATCACGTGTTTCTCGACGCAAGCAGTGAATAGCCAGACCTTTCCCCGGGAGGGAACAACCACGGGAAGGGCAGCATCCAATAAAGGAAAACATCCAATACAGGAAAACCACCTATGCCAAGCATGGTATCCATCCACAGACAGTTGTTTCGGGGTGTTTGCCCCTCATCAGTGTGGAGTAGGAATCTGGCTATTAGGAGCAGTGCCTAGTAAAAGGCTGTGAAGGAACAGATGATTGGCCTCGGGGAGACCAAAACATCCAACACCGCTGAGACACCATCACGTGTTTCTCAACGCAGTGATCCAGAACACTGCCCCCATCCCTTCTGGGAAATATGCAAATGCATGTAGGATAGCTGCGGAGACACCATCACGTGTTTCTCGACGCAAGCAGTGAATAGCCAAACACTTTGGATCACTGCGTTGAGAAACACGTGATGGTGTCTCCGCGGTGTTGGATGTTTTGGTCTCCCCGAGGCCAATCATCTGTTCCTTCACAGCCTTTTACTAGGCACTGCTCCTAATAGCCAGATTCCTACTCCACACTGATGAGGGGCAAAAACCCCGAATCAGCTGTCTGTGGGTAGGAGTGCCTCTCGGCCTTTTGGCTGCGATCTTGTGTCGCAGTCAGAGGGTGCGAGTGTTTCTTTGCAGCGTGCTGCTAATTTTCGTCTGCGATATTCGTATCGGCAGTGAAGACTGAAGATGTTTGTCAAGAATACGATTCGTTTGGTCGTGGAGGATGGTGCCAAAAACAACGTGGTATATGTGGTTCGTGACCTGCTGGAGGGAAAGGCTGGAGCTCATCGGACTGACATTTTCAGTGTGAATGAATTTCACAACCAAGGTATATATGATGTAACCTTTGTGAGTGAGCCTTGCTGTCTAACTGTCTTCGAGTGGTTAAGAAGCCATGATGGTGACCCCTGCCTGGGGGGAGTGCGGGTGGAGCCTTTGTTTGGGCTCATGGAGAAAGTAGTGACTGTAACCGTGTACAATCCTTACACAGAAGTAAGGCTGCTGGAGCAGTTCCTGGCTCGGTACTGCGAATATGTAAAAAGTGGAGAGAAACAGAGAAATTGTTTGGGCATTTTTAATTGTAAATATGTGTTTCGTGTGAAACTGAGGAAAGACCCAAGCTGTTTGGGAGGCTTTACCCATCCCCCGGCGAACTTTTCAGTGGCGGGTCATAGGGGCTTTCTGTCGTATGCAGGGCAGCCTCTATACTGCAGGAAGTGTTTTCAATTTGGGCACTTACAGAACACGTGTGAGAAGAGCATGGTTTGTCGCAACTGCAAGCAAGAAGGCCATACAGCGGCTCAGTGTCCGATGCCACGTGAATGTGACCAGTGTGGTAATACAGGGCACCTGTATAAGGACTGTCCATATGGTGTGCCAAGGAGGCCAACTAGAGAGGAGGAGAGGCGGGAGGAGGAAGAAAAGAAACGTAAGGAGGAGCGGAGGCAGGAGGAGGAAAAAAAGAGAGAGGAGGAGGTTAAGAAACGGGAGGAGGAGAGGAAGCGGGAGGAAAGCGAGGCATCTGCGCAGCAAAGCGCTGAGGTAATTCCGCCCTCCATGGTTGAGAGACGGCGGGATAGATGGCAGGAGGACAAGGAGGCTGAAAGGAGGAAGGAGGAGCTGGAAGACAAGTTATTCTGGAGAGCCGCAAAGCAAGAAGAGCGTGCTATGGTTAAAAATAAAAAGAAAAAAAAGGAGGCCCCAGTTACCAAAGATGAGGAGTTGGGTGGTTTGATGGATTTTGACACTTCTGGGGCGGAGGAGATGGCTGCGTCATTGATTGTTGATTCTGATCCAGAAAGCATTGGCGTTTTTTCCTCAGAAGAGGAGCCTGGAGGTCGAAAGTGTCCCAGGGAGGGTGGTGGGGAAATCTGTGATGAAGGTGGAGGGCCCCAGAGGAAGGCTGGGCAGAAGAAGGCGCGTGTGGAGGAGTGTATGGAGGTCAGCGGCTCTGAAAGCTGCTCAGCACAGATGGTGGAGGAGGACAGTGGCGGTGCTGTGTAGATATGTGCTATTATTTCAGTAGCTAGGTGATTTTGTATATAGCATTTGCCTTTAATTTTTTTTTTTTTTTTTTTTTTTTTCCTTTTGGTTTGTTTTTCATGTAAGTTGAGTAATGTCATGTTCGTAGGTTATTTTTTTTAGTATTTTTTTGTGTATGTGATGGGTTTTGTACTCATATCACAAAATGTGAGGGTCTTTAAAAGCAGGTGGCGGCGGGCAGCCATTTTGGATTTTTTTGCAACCCAGAATGCAGGAATTTTTTGTCTGCAGGAGTGTGGGATTGTGGATGGTGTGAAGGGGAGTGAATGGCCTCATGGTGCGTCTGTGTGGTCAGGGAGTGCCTGTAATAAAAATGATGGTGTGGGTTTTTTGGTGAAGGGAAATGATGTGAGTTTGTGTGACTATATGGTGATTGAGGTTGGAAGGTGTGTGTTGGCTAATTTTGAGTTTAGAAATGTTCGTTTTTGCGTTATTAATGTATATGCGCCTGTGGATAAACAGGAGCGTAGAGTTTTATTTGAAAAAATTAAGTTTTTTATTCCAGGAAGAGTGCCTGTTGTGATAGTGGGTGATATGAACTGTGATGTGGGAAGTGTGAATGTCGATGCATCAGGGAAAGTGTTAATGGATATGGTGAGTGATTTTGGTTTAAAAGATATGCAGCGGGCATGCAAGATAACTCCGTTGTTAAATACGTTTTTTTCTGACAGTGGGAGGGTGGAGTCTAGATTGGACTATTGTTTTGTTTCAAAAAATCTGATTCCTGTTAGTTATGCACAGGAGAGGGTGTTTTTTTCGGATCATGTGTGTATGAAGTGTGAATTGGATTTGCATGTTATTGAGGTGGCTGGGAAAGGTGTGTGGAAGTTGAATGGGAGTTTGCTGGAAGGAGGGGGGGTGAGAGAGGAGTATGAAAGACATTATGCAGAGTGGTGTGGGTGCAGGAGTGATTTCAGAAATGTGTGTGAATGGTGGGATTGGGTTAAATGGAAAACCAAGAGTTTTTTTAAAAAACTCGGGTACAAGTGTGCGGCTGCAAAGAGAGAAAGGTTTGTTTTTTTAAATGCAAGATTGAGTGTGTTGTATAAGTTGAGGGCGGGAGGGATGGATGTGAGTGAAGATTTAGTGAAAGTGAAAAAAGAAGTGAATGATTTTTTGTTAGAAAGAGGGAGGAGTATTGTGTATAGGGCCAAATTAGAGAATTTGGAGAAGAATGAGAAGTGTTCGCGGTTTTTCTTTAAGAAAGTTTTTGGGAAGAGACAGAGTATGAGTGTTTTGAATGGGATGGATGGAAATGAAGTTAGTGGCGCGGACTTGTGTGAGGAAGTGGCAAAGTTTTATGATGATTTGTATGCTGTGAAATGGAGGGATGAAGGTTTGGAGGGTGAGGTGTTGAGTGTTTTGGAAAATAGTTTGAATAGGATAGAAAGGGAAAGTTTGATGGGTGAGGTGACGGGTGAAGAAGTATGGAAGGTGGTGTGCAGTATGGGGGAGGATGGTCTACCGGTGGAATTTTATCGTGTGATGTGGGATGTGATTGGGAAGGATTTTGTGGATGTATGTAAGTATATGTGGGCGAACGCAGAGGTGGCAAATGGTATGCGTGCAGGGGTGGTTGTGTTATTGCCAAAAAAAGGTGATTTGAAAAATCTAAAAAATTGGAGGCCGATCACATTGCTGAATTGTGATTATAAGATTTATGCGAAACTTTTGGCTAACAGGATGCGTGGTGTGGTTGGGAGTGTGGTGGGTGAGGAGCAATGTTGTGCGGTACCTGGAAGACGAATACATGGAAGTTTGTGTATGTTGAGAGATTGTTTGTGGGACTGCATGAATCGTAAGAAAGGGGTGTATGTGTTGAGTTTGGATTTTGAGAAGGCGTATGATAGATTGGCGCATGGTTTTTTGTTTAGTGTGTTGGTGAAGATGGGTTTTCCTTCTGAGTTTGTTGAGAGAGTGAGAAGTTTGTATAAGAATATTTACAGTTGTGTGTTGTTGAATGGAAATGTGGGGAGGAGAGTAAATGTATTTTCGGGTGTTCGGCAGGGGTGTCCTTTGTCCCCTATCGTTTTTATTTGCGCAATTGAGCCTTTGTTATGTCTGTTAAGAAAAGATAAGGTGATTCGGGGTGTGCAAGTACCCGGGGGTGGGGGGAGAGAATGGAAGATGAGTGGCTATATGGATGATGTGTGTGTGCTGTGTGATTCAGAGTGTTCGGTACAGCGTGTGAAGTTGTTGGTTTCTATTTTTTGTGGAGCATCTGCTTTTAAAGTGAATTGGGAGAAGAGTGAGTGTAAGAATTTTGGGGGAAGGAGTCTGAGCGATGATGTTGGAGTGAATGTGGTGAGTGGATCGATAAAGGTTTTGGGTGTGAAATTTTCAGAGAAATTGGATGGAGAGGAAAGCTGGGTGGATGTGAGAGAGAGAGTGGAGCGTAAGTTAAATTTTTGGAGTTTGAGGGATCTTACGTTTTTTGGTAAAATTTTAGTTATTAAGAGTGTTGTGTTACCTATTTTTTTGTATGTTGCGATGGTGTTTCCACCAAGCCACATGTGTATTAGAAGATTAAATAGGGTTTTGTTTGTCTTTTTTTGGGGTTCATGTATGGAGCGTGCAAGGAGAGAGATTGTTATGAAGAGTTTGGATAAGGGGGGACTGGGTTTCCCAAATTTGAATGTTTTTTTCGGCGTGAATATTATGGTGTTTGTACTAGGTGTGATTAGGATGGATGGGAAGTATGCATGTATGTGCAGGTTTTTGTTTGGAAATTTCTTGTTTCGTTTGAAATGGCGTGAAAGAGATCTTAGGAGCCCAGTGGCTTTTGAGGTTCCTGTGTGGTATGTGTGGGTTTACAAATTTCTAGTGAAGTATGAACTTTGTGATGTGGATGTGAGATTGTTAGAAAAGAAGAAAGCTGTATATAAGATGATTGAGTGTAGAGAGATGGAATGTGACATTATTGTAGGACGAGCCCATAGGCTGTTCTTGCCAGATTTTAAAATGGTAAGAGGGGATGATGTGCAGAAAGTATGGAAGAAGGTACGTGTGAATGGTATGACAAATAGGCAGAGTGAGATTGTATGGCAGTCATTGCATGGGGTGTTGCCAGTGAGGAGTGAGAGGTGTCCGAGGAGTGGATGTGGTGGGAGTGAGAGTGTGGTGCATTTGTTTTGGAATTGTCAGTATGCTAGAAGTGTGATTGCAGGTCTGGGTCGTTTGTGTAAGGAGCTGTGTGAGGTGAATCTGTTGTCTTTTGAGCTCTTTATGTTTGGATTGGGTATGTGTGGGGAGAAGGAGAGAGTATTGTGGTTGATGATGGCATGTATAAAAGAGGTTTTGTGGGATGTGAGGAATGTGTATGTGTTTAAAAGGAAGGATATTGAGGTTAAAAACTGTATAAAAATTATTTTGGGAAAATTGTATTTTTGCTTTGTGTGTGATCAGAGGAGGAGAGGGGAGGTGGATGCAGAGGGAATTTGGAAGACTAAAAAGTGGAAACATTTTGTTAATGTATCTTGAAGTGGTTTTTGGTTGTTAATTAAAACATTTTTTGTGTGTTTTCCAATGATGATGGGAATGGCGGTGGCACTAAGTGTGTGGCACGCTGTTTTGGGAGATGAGTTCCATATAGTTTTGGTTACCTGACTGTGGAACTTCCCATCTGAGGGGAAAAAAAAAAAAAAAAAAAAAAAAGCTGTCTGTGGATGGATACCATGCTTGGCATAGGTGGTTTTCCTGTATTGGATGTTTTCCTTTATTGGATGCTGCCCTTCCCGTGGTTGTTCCCTCCCGGGGAAAGGTCTGGCTATTCACTGCTTGCGTCGAGAAACACGTGATGTCTCCGCAGCTATCCTACATGCATTTGCATATTTCCCAGAAGGGATGGGGGCAGTGTTCTGGATCACTGCGTTGAGAAACACGTGATGGTGTCTCCGCGGTGTTGGATGTTTTGGTCTCCCCGAGGCCAATCATCTGTTCCTTCACAATGTAGAGAGAGGACGCCACAATGTAGAGAGATGACGCCACAATGTAGAGAGAGGACGCCACAATGTAGAGAGATGACACCACAATGTAGAGAGAGGACGCCACAATGTAGAGAGAGGACGCCACAATGTAGAGAGAGGACGCCACAATGTAGAGAGAGGACGCCACAATGTAGAGAGAGGACGCCACAATGTAGAGAGATGACGCCACAATGTAGAGAGAGGACGCCACAATGTAGAGAGAGGACGCCACAATGTAGAGAGAGGACGCCACAATGTAGAGAGAGGACGCCACAATGTAGAGAGAGGACGCCATAATATAGAGAGAGGACGCCACAATGTAGAGAGAGGACACCACAATGTAGAGAGATGACGCCACAATGTAGAGAGAGGACGCCACAATGTAGAGAGAGGACGCCACAATGTAGAGAGAGGACGCCACAATGTAGAGAGCGGACGCCACAATGTAGAGAGAGGACGCCACAATGTAGAGAGAGGACGCCACAATGTAGAGAGAGGACGCCACAATGTAGAGAGAGGACGCCACAATGTAGAGAGATGACACCACAATGTAGAGAGAGGACGCCACAATGTAGATTCAAAATGTTTCACAGTCATTAATTTGGCAAATGCATTCTTCTCTGTACCCCTGCACTCTGACTGTCAGTATCTTTTCTTTTTTACTTACGAAGGTAAACAAATACTGTTGGACGGTCCTCCCAAAAGGGGGAAAGAACTCCCCAACCATCTATTCAACAGTGATGGCAGGGATTCTTGAGCAGTGGCAACCACCTCATCCACAGACTGTACTATTGCAGTACATGGATGACCTCTTGCTCTGCTGCCCGGACCAGACGTCCTGCAAGGAGGCTACAGTTCCCTTGCTGTGTTTTTGGCAGAGAAGGGTTGCAAGGTCTCACATGACAAATTACAGTATTACAAACAAAAGGTGACATTTTTAGGACATTGTATTGCTGAATGTACAAGACACCTGACTGAAGACAGAAAACAGGCAATACAAAATCTCCCTTTACCCAGGTCACACCAGCATTTACGCATTTTCCTAGGTTTGGTGACCTACTGTAGGCCTTGGATAAGGTCTGCTTCACAAATGATGCAACCACTCTATGACAGGTTGTCATCAAACCCCTACAATCTCACTCAAGAAGCAATTGATTCTCTGAAGCTGCTCATTGTGCCAGCCCCGGCCTTAGGCATTCCAAACTATGATCAGCCATTTTTCTTATTTTGCACAGTGCAGGGAGGACATGCTACCGCAGTACTGACACAGCAACGTGGAGAGGAACAGAGACCAATAGCTTACTACTCAGCACAATTAGACCCAGTGATTAGAGGGTCTCCTACGTGTGTCCGTGCTGTAAGAGCTGCTGTATTACTGCTAGGCATGTGAGCTCACACTGACTTTTTCTTTTGACAATTTGTTCCCCACATGACATTAATGCCACACTCATACAAATACAACCAGAACACCTGTCTATGAATAGACAGATCAGACTCGAATGTGCTCTAATACTAATTCCTGAATACGTCACCCTCAAAAGACATAGTGTTCTGAATCCAGCCACTCATCTGCCTGTGGATTCAGAAAAGGGGGAATTGGTGACAGCATTAGAAAAAAAAAAAGAGTACACTGGTACGTTGACGCACAAACATGACTGCATAGGAACTGAGGAGTCAGGAGACAGTATGTTTTACATATGTTCATGGAAAACCTGTTCCTAATGCATATTCTGAGGTTTTTACTTTTGTAGATGGCTCCAGATACCACCAGGATGGGCGATTCTACACTGGACATGCAGTAGTATCCTCACATGAGGTAATCCGAGTTGAACCACTCCCTCCTCACATGTCGGTGCAGGAGGCAGAGTTGAAGGCACTCACTGAGGCGTGTAGAGCTGCTGCAGGTAAAGTCGCTAATATTCATACAGATTCGAATTGTGCATGGGGAATATCCCATGATTATCACCCTGTCTGGAGAAGCAGAACGTTTCTTACATCAGCCGGTAAGCCCATTAAAAATGCAGAGCTGATGAAACAATTAGTGGAGGCATTGACGTTACCAGTCCAGGTTGGCATCGTCAAGGTAACAGCACACACGGACGGTGACTCTGTGGAGGTAGAGGGCAACAGAAGGGCGGACGAGGCTGCTAAAGTAGCAGCAAGGCGGCCTGAGGAGCAGTGGACGGTGGCGGAGAATCAGCGTATTCCAGCCACACTGAGCCTAGATGTCCTGAAATCCCTCCAGCTGCCCAAACAGAGAAGGAACACGGGGGAGAATGGGAGCTGAGCTGAACTCAGAAAGAGTATTGGAGAATAAGGATAAATTGTATATACCAAAGTCCCTGTTCCTAATAATGGCGCAAGCAACACTTGGCCCCACTCACACCTCAAAATGTCACATGTGTCCATGGTAGATGCCTTCTGGATCGCTCCTGGTTTCAGTTACGCAGCAGCAAAGCTCGTACGGTCATGCCTCATCTGTGCACAGCACAACCCAGGTAAAACAGTAAAAATCCCTAAGAAAGCGACACCCAGGCCTCGCTACCTGTTTCAGAGACTGCAGACGGGCTACATACAGCTACCCAAGGTAGGAGTGTGTGAAAAATGTCCGAGTATGTGTAGATCTCTTCTCTGGTTGGCTGGAAGCCTATCTGGCAAAATGTGCAAATACTAAAGCGACTGCAGACAACCCAATGAAAGAACTGATCTGCAGGTATGGTGTCCAGAAACCACAGAGAGCGATAGGGACACACACTTCACGGGAGAAATAATGAGGGAAGTCATGCAGGCCCTGGGAGTACAGCAAGCATATCATGCACCATATAGACAACAAAGTAGTGGGAAAATGGAAAGACTAAATGGGACACTTAAACTGAAAATTCAGAAGCCATGGCAGACACAGGAAAGAGCGGGGAAGAGTGCTTGTCTCTTGCACTCTTGTGAGTCAGACACACTCCAAATAGAAAGACAGGCTTGTCCCCTTTTGAAGTCCTGTTTAGTAGTTTGCCAGAGACTGGTCTGTACTTCCCACAGGTGCTACAAATGCAACCCGGTGCTATGACAGCCCATGTCCAGGCCTTGCAGAACAGACTTAATGTGGTGCATAAACATGTGTTTTCATCCATTCCAGATCTTAATGCCAGTGCGGACGCACATCTGCTGATTCCAGGTGATTGGGTGGTCATACACAGACACGTGAGAAGGAGCCTAGACCCACAGTGTGACGGCCCGTTGTAAAGTCCAGCTGACCACATTCACTTGAGGGAACGCCCACCTGGATCCATGCCAGTCACTACAAAAAGATCTTTTCACCAGCAGAATGACGGTTCTCCTAATCACCTTGCTGGCAGTGGTAGGATGTTTGCACCTTACAGAGACACTGGATAAACTTTTAAGTGTTGACAAGGACAACAACTTACTCAACATCATGGTTTTCTTATAAAAGACGCGGAAGGACAAACCTGCTGGACTGTTAGATCTGTATACACAGCCCAGTATTTGTAAGGGCTATGCTGTACTTAGCCTTTACCCCTGGAGCCAAGGAAGGTATTAACACAACACAGCATACCCGATGAGACTTGGACTCAGGTTTTCTAGGTTCCTTAAGGCTCTTAATGAGACTAATACAATATAAAGACTTCTTTTTAAATCCAGCCGATTGGCTTAGCGGCCTAGCAGGATGGATTATTTTTGGTATTTTTCAGACTTGTATGCAAATCTTGTTGCTTTGCTTATTGTTTTATGTAGCCGTAAAAGCGCTAATATATGTATTATCTAAGGCTGAACCTTCTGTAGTATATCATAGGCCCCGTATGGCCACTGCTGATGGGGAAGGTGAGTGTCCACACTGAGGGTGGATGGGCGAAGCAGGTAGCAAGTCCCCTTGTGGGTACTAGACCCATGAGACAGTAGCTCCTTTGTGGACATCAGCTGACCCCATAGCAGAGGTTATACCATTTACAAAAGGGGGAAATTGTTATAGAAGGGTTAATAGTTTGCCTTTAACTGCCTTGCCTTTAAGTGCCTTTTACCTTTAAGTGTTAGAATTACTAGAATCTGTTGACTCAGTAGTCTGATGGTCTCCTCTCCAAGGAGACTACACTTCTTATCATGTATGTTCTCAATAGTCAGCCACAATATGTTCTGAGCTATGGTAAATAGAATATGACCCTGGGTGCTGGTGGGGGCTCATGAGTTACATTGAAATGCATTGGATGTAAATGGTATAAAACATCGCTTTGGCTTTTTATATATCAGATAAAAGTGACTTGCTCACGGGATACGTGTGAGGTGTCTTTTGTCTCCAAGCGCTTGTCAACTAAGGGCGTAAATCCACAATTAGGTCTCACTGGAGATCTGTCAGCTGACATTTGGGTCAGAATGAAAACAGCTACGACGCCACAATGTACAGAGAGGACGCCACAATGTACAGAGATGACGCCACAATGTAGAGAGATGACGCCACAATGTAGAGAGATGACGCCACAATGTAGAGAGATGACGCCACAATGTAGAGAGATGACGCCACAATGTAGAGAGATGACGCCACAATGTAGAGAGATGATGCCACAATGTAGAGAGATGACGCCACAATGTAGAGAGATGACGCCACAATGTAGAGAGATGACGCCACAATGTACAGAGATGACGCCACAATGTAGAGAGAGGACGCCACAATGTACAGAGATGACGCCACAATGTAGAGAGAGGACGCCACAATGTACAGAGATGACGCCACAATGTAGAGAGATGACGCCACAATGTAGAGAGATGACGCCACAATGTAGAGAGATGACGCCACAATGTAGAGAGATGACGCCACAATGTAGAGAGATGACACCACAATGTACAGAGATGACGCCACAATGTAGAGAGATGACGCCACAATGTAGAGAGAGGACGCCACAATGTAGAGAGATGACACCACAATGTAGAGAGATGACGCCACAATGTAGAGAGATGACGCCACAATGTAGAGAGATGACGCCACAATGTAGAGAGATGATGCCACAATGTAGAGAGATGACACCACAATGTACAGAGATGACGCCACAATGTAGAGAGATGACGCCACAATGTAGAGAGAGGACGCCACAATGTAGAGAGATGACACCACAATGTACAGAGATGACGCCACAATGTAGAGAGATGACACCACAATGTACAGAGATGACGCCACAATGTAGAGAGATGACACCACAATGTAGAGAGAGGACGCCACAATGTAGAGAGATGACACCACAATGTAGAGAGAGGACGCCACAATGTACAGAGATGACGCCACAATGTAGAGAGATGACACCACAATGTAGAGAGAGGACGCCACAATGTACAGAGATGACGCCACAATGTAGAGAGATGACGCCACAATGTAGAGAGAGGACGCCACAATGTAGAGAGATGACACCACAATGTAGAGAGAGGACACCACAATGTACAGAGATGACGCCACAATGTAGAGAGATGACACCACAATGTAGAGAGATGACACCACAATGTAGAGAGAGGACGCCACAATGTAGAGAGATGACACCACAATGTAGAGAGAGGACGCCACAATGTAGAGAGATGACACCACAATGTACAGAGATGACGCCACAATGTAGAGAGATGACACCACAATGTACAGAGATGACGCCACAATGTAGAGAGATGACACCACAATGTACAGAGATGACGCCACAATGTAGAGAGATGACACCACAATGTACAGAGATGACGCCACAATGTAGAGAGATGACACCACAATGTAGAGAGAGGACGCCACAATGTAGAGAGATGACACCACAATGTAGAGAGAGGACGCCACAATGTACAGAGATGACGCCACAATGTAGAGAGATGACACCACAATGTAGAGAGAGGACGCCACAATGTACAGAGATGACGCCACAATGTAGAGAGATGACGCCACAATGTAGAGAGAGGACGCCACAATGTAGAGAGATGACGCCACAATGTAGAGAGATGACACCACAATGTAGAGAGAGGACGCCACAATGTACAGAGATGACGCCACAATGTAGAGAGATGACGCCACAATGTACAGAGATGACGCCACAATGTAGAGATGACACCACAATGTAGAGAGATGACACCACAATGTACAGAGATGACGCCACAATGTACAGAGATGACGCCACAATGTAGAGAGATGACACCACAATGTACAGAGATGACGCCACAATGTAGAGAGATGACACCACAATGTAGAGAGAGGACGCCACAATGTAGAGAGATGACGCCACAATGTACAGAGATGACGCCACAATGTAGAGAGATGACGCCACAATGTAGAGAGATGACGCCACAATGTAGAGAGAGGACACCACAATGTAGAGAGATGACGCCACAATGTAGAGAGATGACGCCACAATGTAGAGAGAGGACGCCACAATGTAGAGAGATGACGCCACAATGTACAGAGATGACGCCACAATGTAGAGAGATGACACCACAATGTAGAGAGATGACACCACAATGTACAGAGATGACGCCACAATGTACAGAGATGACGCCACAATGTAGAGAGATGACACCACAATGTACAGAGATGACGCCACAATGTAGAGAGATGACACCACAATGTAGAGAGAGGACGCCACAATGTAGAGAGATGACACCACAATGTAGAGAGAGGACGCCACAATGTAGAGAGATGACACCACAATGTACAGAGATGACGCCACAATGTAGAGAGATGACGCCACAATGTAGAGAGATGACGCCACAATGTAGAGAGAGGACACCACAATGTAGAGAGATGACGCCACAATGTACAGAGAGGACGCCACAATGTAGAGAGATGACGCCACAATGTAGAGAGATGACGCCACAATGTAGAGAGATGACACCACAATGTAGAGAGAGGACGCCACAATGTAGAGAGATGACGCCACAATGTAGAGAGATGACGCCACAATGTAGAGAGATGACGCCACAATGTAGAGAGATGACGCCACAATGTAGAGAGATGACACCACAATGTAGAGAGAGGACGCCATAATGTAGAGAGATGACACCACAATGTAGAGAGAGGACGCCACAATGTAGAGAGAGGACGCCACAATGTAGAGAGATGACGCCACAATGTACAGAGATGACGCCACAATGTAGAGAGATGACGCCACAATGTAGAGAGATGACGCCACAATGTACAGAGATGACGCCACAATGTAGAGAGATGACACCACAATGTAGAGAGAGGACGCCACAATGTAGAGAGATGACGCCACAATGTAGAGAGATGACGCCACAATGTAGAGAGAGGACGCCATAATGTAGAGAGATGACGCCACAATGTAGAGAGAGGACGCCACAATGTAGAGAGATGACGCCACAATGTAGAGAGATGACGCCACAATGTAGAGAGATGACACCACAATGTAGAGAGAGGACGCCACAATGTACAGAGATGACGCCACAATGTAGAGAGATGATGCCACAATGTAGACAGATGACGCCACAATGTAGAGAGATGATGCCACCATGTAGAGAGAGGACGCCATAATGTAGAGAGAGGACGCCACAATGTAGAGAGATGACGCCACAATGTAGAGAGAGGACACCACAATGTAGAGAGAGGACGCCACAATGTACAGAGATGACGCCACAATGTAGAGAGATGATGCCACAATGTAGAGAGATGACGCCACAATGTAGAGAGATGATGCCACCATGTAGAGAGAGGACGCCATAATGTAGAGAGAGGACGCCACAATGTAGAGAGATGACGCCACAATGTAGAGAGAGGACACCACAATGTAGAGAGAGGACGCCACAATGTACAGAGATGACGCCACAATGTAGAGAGATGATGCCACAATGTAGAGAGATGACGCCACAATGTAGAGAGATGATGCCACCATGTAGAGAGAGGACGCCATAATGTAGAGAGAGGACGCCACAATGTAGAGAGATGACGCCACAATGTAGAGAGAGGACGCCACAATGTAGAGAGAGGACGCCACAATGTACAGAGATGACGCCACAATGTAGAGAGATGATGCCACAATGTAGAGAGATGACGCCACAATGTAGAGAGATGATGCCACCATGTAGAGAGAGGATGCCATAATGTAGAGAGAGGACACCACAATGTAGAGAGAGGACGCCACAATGTAGAGAGATGACGCCACAATGTAGAGAGAGGACGCCACAATGTAGAGAGATGACGCCACAATGTAGAGAGAGGACGCCACAATGTAGAGAGATGATGCCACAATGTAGAGAGATGACACCACAATGTAGAGAGATGACGCCACAATGTAGAGAGATGACGCCACAATGTAGAGAGAGGACGCCACAATGTAGAGAGATGATGCCACCATGTAGAGAGAGGACGCCACAATGTAGAGAGATGACGCCACAATGTAGAGAGAGGACGCCATAATGTAGAGAGAGGACACCACAATGTAGAGAGAGGACACCACAATGTAGAGAGATGATGCCACAATGTAGAGAGATGACGCCACAATGTAGAGAGAGGACACCACAATGTAGAGAGAGGACGCCACAATGTAGAGAGATGACGCCACAATGTAGAGAGATGACGCCACAATGTAGAGAGATGACGCCACAATGTAGAGAGATGACACCACAATGTAGAGAGAGGACGCCACAATGTACAGAGATGACGCCACAATGTAGAGAGATGATGCCACAATGTAGAGAGATGACGCCACAATGTAGAGAGATGATGCCACCATGTAGAGAGAGGACGCCATAATGTAGAGAGAGGACGCCACAATGTAGAGAGATGACGCCACAATGTAGAGAGAGGACACCACAATGTAGAGAGAGGACGCCACAATGTACAGAGATGACGCCACAATGTAGAGAGATGATGCCACAATGTAGAGAGATGACGCCACAATGTAGAGAGATGATGCCACCATGTAGAGAGAGGACGCCATAATGTAGAGAGAGGACGCCACAATGTAGAGAGATGACGCCACAATGTAGAGAGAGGACGCCACAATGTAGAGAGAGGACGCCACAATGTACAGAGATGACGCCACAATGTAGAGAGATGATGCCACAATGTAGAGAGATGACGCCACAATGTAGAGAGATGATGCCACCATGTAGAGAGAGGATGCCATAATGTAGAGAGAGGACACCACAATGTAGAGAGAGGACGCCACAATGTAGAGAGATGACGCCACAATGTAGAGAGAGGACGCCACAATGTAGAGAGATGACGCCACAATGTAGAGAGAGGACGCCACAATGTAGAGAGATGATGCCACAATGTAGAGAGATGACGCCACAATGTAGAGAGATGACGCCACAATGTAGAGAGATGACGCCACAATGTAGAGAGAGGACGCCACAATGTAGAGAGATGATGCCACCATGTAGAGAGAGGACGCCACAATGTAGAGAGATGACGTCACAATGTAGAGAGAGGACGCCATAATGTAGAGAGAGGACACCACAATGTAGAGAGAGGACACCACAATGTAGAGAGATGATGCCACAATGTAGAGAGATGACGCCACAATGTAGAGAGAGGACACCACAATGTAGAGAGAGGACGCCACAATGTAGAGAGATGATGCCACAATGTAGAGAGATGACGCCACAATGTAGAGAGAGGACACCACAATGTAGAGAGAGGACGCCACAATGTAGAGAGATGACGCCACAATGTAGAGAGAGGACGCCACAATGTAGAGAGATGATGCCACCATGTAGAGAGAGGACGCCATAATGTAGAGAGAGGACACCACAATGTAGAGAGAGGACGCCACAATGTAGAGAGATGATGCCACCATGTAGAGAGAGGACGCCATAATGTAGAGAGAGGACACCACAATGTAGAGAGATGACGCCACAATGTAGAGAGAGGACACCACAATGTAGAGAGAGGACGCCACAATGTACAGAGATGACGCCACAATGTAGAGAGATGATGCCACCATGTAGAGAGAGGACGCCATAATGTAGAGAGAGGACACCACAATGTAGAGAGATGACGCCACAATGTAGAGAGAGGACGCCACAATGTAGAGAGAGGACGCCACAATGTACAGAGATGACGCCACAATGTAGAGAGATGACGCCACAATGTAGAGAGAGGACGCCACAATGTAGAGAGATGACACCACAATGTACAGAGATGACGCCACAATGTACAGAGATGACGCCACAATGTAGAGAGATGACACCACAATGTAGAGAGATGACGCCACAATGTACAGAGATGACGCCACAATGTAGAGAGATGACACCACAATGTAGAGAGATGACGCCACAATGTACAGAGAGGACGCCACAATGTACAGAGATGACACCACAATGTAGAGAGATGACGCCACAATGTACAGAGAGGACGCCACAATGTAGAGAGATGACGCCACAATGTAGAGAGATGACACCACAATGTAGAGAGATGACGCCACAATGTACAGAGATGACGCCACAATGTACAGAGATGACGCCACAATGTAGAGAGATGACACCACAATGTACAGAGATGACGCCACAATGTAGAGAGATGACACCACAATGTAGAGAGATGACACCACAATGTACAGAGATGACGCCACAATGTAGAGAGATGACACCACAATGTAGAGAGAGGACGCCACAATGTAGAGAGATGACGCCACAATGTAGAGAGATGACACCACAATGTAGAGAGAGGACGCCACAATGTACAGAGATGACGCCACAATGTAGAGAGATGACACCACAATGTACAGAGATGACGCCACAATGTACAGAGATGACGCCACAATGTACAGAGATGACGCCACAATGTAGAGAGATGACACCACAATGTAGAGAGAGGACGCCACAATGTAGAGAGATGACGCCACAATGTAGAGAGATGACACCACAATGTACAGAGATGACGCCACAATGTAGAGAGATGACACCACAATGTAGAGAGATGACACCACAATGTAGAGAGAGGACGCCACAATGTAGAGAGATGACACCACAATGTAGAGAGAGGACGCCACAATGTAGAGAGATGACACCACAATGTACAGAGATGACGCCACAATGTAGAGAGATGACACCACAATGTACAGAGATGACGCCACAATGTAGAGAGATGACACCACAATGTAGAGAGAGGACGCCACAATGTAGAGAGATGACACCACAATGTAGAGAGAGGACGCCACAATGTACAGAGATGACGCCACAATGTAGAGAGATGACACCACAATGTACAGAGATGACGCCACAATGTAGAGAGATGACACCACAATGTACAGAGATGACGCCACAATGTAGAGAGATGACACCACAATGTAGAGAGAGGACGCCACAATGTAGAGAGATGACACCACAATGTAGAGAGAGGACGCCACAATGTACAGAGATGACGCCACAATGTACAGAGATGACGCCACAATGTAGAGAGATGACGCCACAATGTAGAGAGAGGACGCCACAATGTAGAGAGATGACACCACAATGTACAGAGATGACGCCACAATGTAGAGAGATGACACCACAATGTAGAGAGATGACACCACAATGTACAGAGATGACGCCACAATGTACAGAGATGACGCCACAATGTAGAGAGATGACACCACAATGTACAGAGATGACGCCACAATGTAGAGAGATGACACCACAATGTAGAGAGAGGACGCCACAATGTAGAGAGATGACACCACAATGTACAGAGATGACGCCACAATGTAGAGAGATGACGCCACAATGTAGAGAGATGACGCCACAATGTAGAGAGAGGACACCACAATGTAGAGAGATGACGCCACAATGTACAGAGATGACGCCACAATGTAGAGAGATGACGCCACAATGTAGAGAGAGGACGCCACAATGTAGAGAGATGACGCCACAATGTACAGAGATGACGCCACAATGTAGAGAGATGACACCACAATGTAGAGAGATGACACCACAATGTACAGAGATGACGCCACAATGTACAGAGATGACGCCACAATGTAGAGAGATGACACCACAATGTACAGAGATGACGCCACAATGTAGAGAGATGACACCACAATGTAGAGAGAGGACGCCACAATGTAGAGAGATGACACCACAATGTAGAGAGAGGACGCCACAATGTAGAGAGAGGACGCCACAATGTAGAGAGAGGACGCCACAATGTAGAGAGATGACGCCACAATGTAGAGAGAGGACGCCACAATGTAGAGAGAGGACGCCACAATGTAGAGAGAGGACGCCACAATGTAGAGAGAGGACGCCACAATGTAGAGAGAGGACGCCATAATATAGACAGAGGACGCCACAATGTAGAGAGAGGACGCCACAATGTAGAGAGAGGACGCCACAATGTAGAGAGAGGACGCCACAATGTAGAGAGAGGACGCCATAATATAGAGAGATGACGCCACAATGTAGAGAGATGACACCACAATGTTGAGAGAGAACGCCATAATGTAGAGAGAGGACGCCATAATGTAGAGAGAGGACGCCATAATGTAGAGAGAGGACGCCACAATGTAGAGAGAGGACACCACAATGTAGAGAGAGGACACCACAATGTAGAGAGAGGACGCCACAATGTAGAGAGATGACACCACAATGTAGAGAGAGGACGCCACAATGTAGAGAGAGAACGCCATAATGTAGAGAGAGGACGCCATAATGTAGAGAGAGGACGCCACAATGTAGAGAGAGGACGCCACAATGTAGAGAGAGGACGCCACAATGTAGAGAGAGGACGCCACAATGTAGAGAGAGGACACCACAATGTAGAGAGAGGACGCCACAATGTAGAGAGAACGCCATAATGTAGAGAGATGACACCACAATGTAGAGAGAGGACGCCACAATGTAGAGAGATGACACCACAATGTAGAGAGATGACACCACAATGTAGAGAGAGGACGCCATAATGTAGAGAGATGACACCACAATGTAGAGAGAGGACGCCACAATGTAGAGAGATGACACCACAATGTAGAGAGATGACACCACAATGTAGAGAGAGGACGCCACAATGTAGAGAGATGACACCACAATGTAGAGAGAGGACGCCACAATGTAGAGAGAGAACGCCATAATGTAGAGAGAGGACGCCACAATGTAGAGAGAGGACGCCACAATGTAGAGAGAACGCCATAATGTAGAGAGATGACACCACAATGTAGAGAGAGGACGCCACAATGTAGAGAGATGACACCACAATGTAGAGATGACACCACAATGTAGAGAGATGACACCACAATGTAGAGAGAGGACGCCACAATGTAGAGAGAGGATGCCACAATGTAGAGAGAGGACGCCACAATGTAGAGAGAGGACGCCATAATGTAGAGAGATGACACCACAATGTAGAGAGAGGACGCCACAATGTAGAGAGAGGACGCCATAATGTAGAGAGAGGACGCCATAATGTAGAGAGATGACACCACAATGTAGAGAGAGGACGCCACAATGTAGAGAGATGACGCCACAATGTAGAGAGATGACACCACAATGTAGAGAGAGGACGCCACAATGTAGAGAGAGGACGCCACAATGTAGAGAGATGACACCACAATGTAGAGAGAGGACGCCACAATGTAGAGAGAGGACGCCACAATGTAGAGAGAGGACGCCACAATGTAGAGAGATGACACCACAATGTAGAGAGATGACACCACAATGTAGAGAGAGGACGCCACAATGTAGAGAGATGACACCACAATGTAGAGAGAGGACGCCACAATGTAGAGAGATGACACCACAATGTAGAGAGATGACACCACAATGTAGAGAGAGGACGCCATAATGTAGAGAGATGACACCACAATGTAGAGAGAGGACGCCACAATGTAGAGAGATGACACCACAATGTAGAGAGATGACGCCACAATGTAGAGAGATGACACCACAATGTAGAGAGAGGACGCCATAATGTAGAGAGATGACACCACAATGTAGAGAGAGGACGCCACAATGTAGAGAGATGACACCACAATGTAGAGAGAGGACGCCATAATGTAGAGAGATGACACCACAATGTAGAGAGAGGACGCCATAATGTAGAGAGATGACACCACAATGTAGAGAGAGGACGGCACAATGTAGAGAGATGACACCACAATGTAGAGAGATGACGCCACAATGTAGAGAGAGGACACCACAATGTAGAGAGATGACACCACAATGTAGAGAGAGGACGCCACAATGTAGAGAGAGGACGCCACAATGTAGATTCAAAATGTTTCACAGTCATTAATTTGGCAAATGCATTCTTCTCTGTACCCCTGCACTCTGACTGTCAGTATCTTTTCTTTTTTACTTATGAAGGTAAACAAATACTGTTGGACGGTCCTCCCAAAAGGGGGAAAGAACTCCCCAACCATCTATTCAACAGCGATGGCAGGGATTCTTGAGCAGTGGCAACCACCTCATCCACAGACTGTACTATTGCAGTACATGGATGACCTCTTGCTCTGCTGCCCGGACCAGACGTCCTGCAAGGAGGCTACAGTTCCCTTGCTGTGTTTTTTGGCAGAGAAGGGTTGCAAGGTCTCACATGACAAATTACAGTATTACAAACAAAAGGTGACATTTTTAGGACATTGTATTGCTGAATGTACAAGACACCTGACTGAAGACAGAAAACAGGCAATACAAAATCTCCCTTTACCCAGGTCACACCAGCATCTACGTATTTTCCTAGGTTTGGTGACCTACTGTAGGCCTTGGATAAGGTCTGCTTCACAAATGATGCAACCACTCTATGACAGGTTGTCATCAAACCCCTACAATCTCACTCAAGAAGCAATTGATTCTCTGAAGCTGCTCATTGTGCCAGCCCCGGCCTTAGGCATTCCAAACTATGATCAGCCATTTTTTTCTTATTTTGAACAGAGCAGGGAGGACATGCTACCGCATACTGACACAGCAACGTTGAGAGGAACAGAGACCGATAGCTTACTACTCAGCACAATTACACCCAGTGATTAGAGGGTCTCCTACGTGTGTCCGTGCTGTAAGAGCTGCTGTATTACTGCTAGGCATGTGAGATCACACTGACTTTTTCTTTTGACAATTTGTTCCCCACATGACATTAATGCCATACTCGTACAAGTACAACCAAAACACCTGTCTATGGATAGACAGATCAGACTTGAATGTGCTCTAGTACTAATTCCTGAATACGTCACCCTCAAAAGACATAATGTTCTGAATCCAGCCACTCATCTGCCTGTGGATTCAGAAAAGGGGGAATTGGTGACAGCATTAGAAAAAAAAAAAAAAAAGTACTCTGGTACGTTGACGCACAAACATGACTGCATAGGAACTGATGAGTCAGGAGACAGTATGTTTTACATATGTTCATGAAAAACCTGTTCCTAATGCATATTCTGAGGTTTTTACTTTTGTAGATGGCTCCAGATACCACCAGGATGGGTGATTCTACACCGGACATACAGTAGTATCCTCACATGAGGTAATCCGAGTTGAACCACTCCCTCCACACATGTCGGTGCAGGAGGCAGAGTTGAAGGCACTCACTGAGGCGTGTAGAGCTGCTGCAGGTAAAGTCGCTAATATTTACACAGATTCGAATTATGCATGGGGAATATCCCATGATTATTGCCCTGTCTGGAGAAGCAGAACGTTTCTTACATCAGCCGGTAAGCCCATTAAAAATGCATAGCTGATGAAACAATTAGTGGAGGCATTGACGTTACCAGTCCAGGTTGGCATCGTCAAGGTAACAGCACACACGAACGGTGACTCTGTGGAGGTAGAGGGCAACAGAAGGGCGGACGAGGCTGCTAAAGTAGCAGCACGGCGGCCTAGGTAGCAGCGGACGGTGGCGGAGAGTCAGCGTATTCCAGCCACACTGAGCCTAGATGTCCTGAAATCCCTCCAGCTGCCCAAACAGAGAAGGACCACGGGGGAGAATGGGAGCTGAGCTAAACTCAAAAGGAGTATGGGAGAATAAGGATAAATTGTATATACCAAGGTCCCTGTTCCTAATTATGGCACAAGCAACACCTGGCCCCACTCACACCTCAAAATGTCACATGTGTCCATGGTAGATGCCTTCTGGATCGCTCCTGGTTTCAGTTACGCAGCAGCAAAGCTCGTACGGTCATGCCTCATCTGTGCACAGCACAACCCCGGTAAAACAGTAAAAATCCCTAAGAAAGCGACACCCAGGCCTCGCTACCCATTTCAGAGACTACAGACGGGCTACATACAGCTACCCAAGGTAGGAGTGTGTGAAAAATGTCCGAGTATGTGTAGATCTCTTCTCTGGTTGGCGGGAAGCCTATCTGGTAAAATGTGCAAATGCTAAAGTGACCGCAGACAAACTGATGAAAGAACTGATCTGCAGGTATGGTGCCCAGAAACCATAGAGAGCGATAGGGGCACACACTTCACGGGAGAAATAATGAGGGAAGTCATGCAGGCCCTGGGAGTACAGCAAGCATATCATGCACCATATAGACCACAAAGTAGTGGGAAAGTGGAGAGACTAAATGGGACACTTAAACTGAAAATTCAGAGGCCATGGCAGACACAGGAAAGAGCGGGGTAGAGTGCTTGTCTCTTGCACTCTTTCTAGTCAGACACACTCCAAATAGAAAGACAGGCTTGTCTCCTTTTGAAGTCCTGTTTAGTAGTTTGCCAGAGACTGGTCTGTACTTCCCACAGGTGCTACAAATGCAACCCGGTGCTATGACAGCCCATGTCCAGGCCTTGCAGAACAGACTTAATGTGGTGCATAAACATGTGTTTTCATCCATTCCAGATCTTAATGCCAGTGCGGACGCACATCAGCTGAATCCAGGTGATTGGGTGGTCATACACAGACACGTAAGAAGGAGCCTAGACCCACGGTTTGACGGCCCGTTGTAAAGTCCAGCTGACCACATTCACTTGAGGGAACGCCCACCTGGATCCATGCCAGTCACTGCAAAAAGATCTTTTCACTAGCAGAAAGACGGTTGTTCTAATCACCTTGCTGGCAGTGGTAGGATGTCTGCACCTTACAGAGACACTGGATAAACTTTTAAGTGTTGACAAGGACAAAAACTGCTGGACTGTTGGATCTGTATACACAGCCCAGTATTTGTAAGGGCTATGCTGTACTTAGCCTTTACCCCTGGAGCCAAGGAAGGTATTAACACCACACAGCATACCCAATGAGACTTGGACTCAGGTTTTCTAGGTTCCTTAAGGCTCTTAATGAGACTAATACAATATAAAGACTCCTTTTTAAATCCAGCCGATTGGCTTAGCGGCCTAGCAGGATGGATTATTTTTGGTATTTTTCAGACTTGTATGCAAATCTTGTTGCTTTGCTTATTGTTTTATGTAGCCGTAAAAGCGCTAATATATGTATTACCTAAGGCTGAACCTTCTGTAGTATATCATAGGCCCCGTATGGCCACTGCTGATGGGAAGTTGAGTGTCCACACTGAGGGTGGATGGGCGAAGCAGGTAGCAAGTCCCCTTGTGGGTACTAGACCCATGAGACAGTAGCTCCTTTGTGGACATCAGCGGACCCCATAGCAGAGGTTATACCATTTACAAAAGGGGGAAATTGTTATAGAAGGGTTAATAGTTTGCCTTTAACTGCCTTGCCTTTAAGTGCCTTTTACCTTTAAGTGTTAGAATTACTAGAATCTGTTGACTCAGTAGTCTGATGGTCTCCTCTCCAAGGAGACTATACTTCTTATCATGTATGTTCTCAATAGTCAGCCACAATATGTTCTGAGCTATGGTAAATAGAATATGACCCTGGGTGCTGGTGGGGGCTCATGAGTTACATTGAAATGCATTGGATGTAAATGGTATAAAACATTGCTTTGGCTTTCTATATATCAGATAAAAGTGACTTGCTCACGGGATACGTGTGAGGTGTCTTTTGTCTCCAAGCGCTTGTCAACTAAGGGCGTAAATCCACAATTAGGTCTCACTGGAGATCTGTCAGCTGACATTTGGGTCAGAATGAAAACAGCTACGACACCACAATGTAGAGAGATGACGCCACAATGTACAGAGATGACGCCACAATGTAGAGAGATGACGCCACAATGTAGAGAGATGACGCCACAATGTAGAGAGATGATGCCACAATGTAGAGAGAGGACGCCACAATGTACAGAGATGACGCCACAATGTAGAGAGAGAACGCCATAATGTAGAGAGAGGACGCCACAATGTAGAGAGAGGATGCCACAATGTAGAGAGAGGACGCCACAATGTACAGAGATGACGCCACAATGTAGAGAGAGAACGCCACAATGTAGAGAGAGGACGCCACAATGTAGAGAGAGGATGCCACAATGTAGAGAGATGACGCCACAATGTAGAGAGATGACGCCACAATGTAGAGAGATGACACCACAATGTAGAGAGAGGACGCCACAATGTAGAGAGGACGCCACCATGTAGAGAGAGGACGCCATAATGTAGAGAGAGGACGCCACAATGTAGAGAGAGGACGCCACCATGTAGAGAGAGGACGCCATAATGTAGAGAGAGGACGCCACAATGTAGAGAGAGGACGCCATAATGTAGAGAGAGGACGCCACAATGTAGAGAGATGACGCCACAATGTAGAGAGAGGACGCCACAATGTACAGAGATGACGCCACAATGTAGAGAGATGATGCCACAATGTAGAGAGATGACACCACAATGTAGAGAGAGGACGCCACAATGTAGAGAGAGGACGCCACAATGTAGAGAGAGGACGCCACAATGTAGAGAGAGGACGCCACAATGTAGAGAGAGGACGCCACAATGTAGAGAGATGATGCCACAATGTAGAGAGATGACACCACAATGTAGAGAGAGGACGCCACAATGTAGAGAGAGGACGCCACAATGTAGAGAGAGGACGCCACAATGTACAGAGATGACGCCACAATGTAGAGAGATGATGCCACCATGTAGAGAGAGGACGCCATAATGTAGAGAGAGGACACCACAATGTAGAGAGAGGACACCACAATGTAGAGAGAGGACGCCATAATGTAGAGTGTCAGGAAGATAGGACTTATTTTTCCATTTATTCTGTGGGACGAAGCCCTGTATGCAGCCCCCTCTCTCTCTGTGATTTTCTACTCGCTCTCCCTCTCTCGAAAGTATGTGCCCCCCCCCCGTATGGTGGGGGCAGATACTATAAACCGGGGGCTCTTAATACAGGACTGGTATCAGGGAGCTCTGCCCTCGGGCCGCTCTGTCACATGGTAGTAAAGGCATACGTTATAGCAGGGTGCCGGAGGTTATAGACCGGGGGATAGGGGTTAAGCACCGGGGGTAACGGGACTGGCAGTTATACACTGGGGGAGGGGAGGAGTCTGTGATTGGACGCGGTGCCCAGTATGTTTTCCATTCAGTGTATTTCTGGTACCCTACGATCTCAGACTTTTACTTTGTGAGAGCAGCTCTGGGTGTGAGTGGAGCACTGGTGGTCACCCCAGAATGGAGGATGGGGGGGTGACACTCGTCTCTCACCTGCTCCACCTGCACGTAGGATCCGTGTTGTTCGCAGCCGATGTCAAATATGTATTTCCCGGGGCCCAGAATCTGTGAAGAGATGGTGGAGATGAGAATTGTCGGGGAGATGGCGGCCGCGGAGAGGAGTCAGGACCTGGGACCTTCACACACGTCGGGTTCATTCAGCTCCATCTCCCAGATCTCGGTTTAGACCCGGTGTCATCTTGGTACAATGGAGTCCCGCACGGTGGGAGCTCAGAGGAGCCGACACTGATACACTGTAACAGACCCTCAGCGAGACTGGTGGTGTCACTCACCGTGTTCTTAGAGAACTTCCCCTGGTAGCGGTGGTGGTGGTGGACCAGCTCTCCAGCCCCGTCCTGTTTACCGTTCACCCAGGTGCCCATGTACTTGGATCCGGTGTCGATGTAGGTGTAGACCCCCTGCCCGTGCCTGAATAAAAAGAGCGAGACTCCAGTTATTGATTTCAGGGGGCCGAGCAAACACTTTATCCATGGGAGACGCGCCCGATAAGGAGCAGTGTCCACGCTGCCCACTGGGCCAGCCTCCTCCACGCTCATCATCAGGCCCACACTGCCTAGTGTCACGATACTGTATAAAATGGAGTAGGATTTTTCATTTTCCCGGTTATCATGCACGATGTGGCTCTGACCCCCCTTCTCTCTTTGCTTCTGTGTGTGTGAAGCTATTCTTCTCAATGCTCTGCCCTGCCCCCAAGCCAGGAATGTGTATTGCGCTTGAGGCTGCACAAATTTCCCTCCAGCTGAAACTGGTCTGATATCCCTCTCAAGACATGAGGTTCTTTGTTCTATTATAGCAAGATATTGGGCCACCGATTTGGGCTAGAAAAATAATAATCTCATGTAGTACAACCAACGTGATTTATTACGCGACGTGCCCGTGTCCCATGATTTACATTGGACTCACAACACGGGAGTTGAGAGTCCGAGTTCGTGAGCATGTGCTGGACATTGGTGCGGCCAAGACAGTGACCGATGTCAGATCTTAAACCAATCCCACGCCATTTTTTGTTACATCATAAATGCAATGCAAATTTACTTAAGGTGAGGGGAATTGATGCCTTACATCTGGGTGTTCGGGGTGGGGACAATAAAAAGTTGCTGGCACAAAAAAAAAAAAAAAAAAAAAAAAAGAAACAAGGTGGATAGTGCGACTCGGCACTATGTCACCAGTAGGCCTAAATGAGACTCTAAGTTTTGCCCCTTATTTATGAGTAGTATATATATCCTCCGTGCTCTACTAGTTCTTGGTATGTGTCTGGTATGGTCTTTCACCTGCAGCTTTTTCGTGATCGGAAGTATATTATTATGATCCTTCCTGCCTTGTATGCCCTCATCCCCCGTACTTGTCGGGGCTTTGGTTTTATTGTTTTTTATGTTTGTGTTTGTGATTTTTAACTCATGTTCTGTTTATATTATTAGTGAGACTTATTGACCCGATGCTGTATGGTGTACCTTGTGAATATACCTCTGGCCTCAGTGAAATAACTATTATGGACACCACCCCAGTCGGGGTAAAGTGGACTCACCATGACATCCGCATAAGACGAGACGGAAAATCATCATTATTATGGACATGTGTCTAATAGATTGAGATCTCCTTCATACTGTCTCATGGATCCGACGCACAGAAAGTGGACTACGTTTATAACTTGATGTATTTATTTAATCTGTGCACCGGGCCGTAATGCTTGCGGTTTACACTTGGTGGGTTCTGAATTTGCCTACGCGATGGGCATTGGTGGTGTATTGTATAGGCACTCACACCCTCTGTACTTACATGATGTTTGTACTGGTGGCCGTGCGCGTCGCGCTGCAGCCCGTCTTGTCCTGGTGTGGATCGGCGTCTTCTGGCTTTGTGGGCACGCTCTGGGTACGTTTGTGCCCTGCGCGTGCGCACTTGGCCTGACGCCGTGATCCACTGCCAGGACCTGCCGGGCGCAGTGCGCATGCGCCGATAGCGCTACTCTTACTGGCTGCCGGTCATCATGTGACCGGGGCTAGGGGTTATTTTAAGGTCCTTCTATGCAGCAATCATCCCCCTGAGGAAGTGGCACCGTGCGGCCACGAAACGCGCGTTGGGGTTCATCTCCCGTCAGTCTCCCCATCCTGCCTCTGTTGATTGGTAAGTGTAGGCGCTTTTTCCAACGTTCATACTATATGGTTTCATCAGTGGGTAAAACCCACTTGGGCGGCTTTGGTTGGATTCATAGGTGCTTATCTCACAGAACCTATTAAATTGCGGCTGCTTTTTCTACCTCATAGTCATCATGCACCTTATTGTGCCTTCCCTGTCTCCTACACCCCTAAGATAGGGGGTGAGTACAGTGGATTATTGGCTTGTCCTTACATTGGCATTTACATCTGGGGGGGAGTGTGGGGATAGGGGCTATATCAGCATTTTCGGGCATTCATCCTGTGTTTTAGTCATTTACTATTGATATTTGTGATTTGTATATCTATGTACTATTTAAGGAATTAAAGTTTGTTTAAATAAATCATTGCTCTGAATTTTTCTCCTTTTGCGTAGAAAAATAATAAGTATATATTGCTAACTTCCATCGGTAGATCTGTCCAACACTGTAAGCGCGAGCAGCTCAATACAACAAGTAAAAAGTACGGATTTCTCCGGAACCGTGTGGAACAACTAGGACGAATTTGGTACCAATAGAGAGATAATTTTAATACAAGATGGATGAGGTGTGTGTTATGACTCTGCCGGAGCGAAGATATAAGAATTATAAGAATTGCTGTTGAAATCTGTATGTCTGAGGAGAGGGGAGGGTCCAGGGAAACCAGCCTCTTTAGTGATGTCACAAGGCTGCAGTTATAAGTTTCTGCACTTCACCCAGCATTCATTCTTGCCTGAGTTGTTGCTGCCAGACCTCCTGATGCACTGGGATATTTGGCTCCGCCTACCAGCATGGTTTTGCCTGAGATGATCTGAGCATATCTGAGTTTTATCTTTCTTCTTTAATCCATGTTATTTTATAATTGCTTTGTACATACATACTTTGTCTCATATTGTAACATCTTTATATACCTTTTTATAAACACTGCCTGATCTTTGTGGAGTAAAATATTTAAAATACCAGCTTCGTTCTCCTGCTCTAAAACGTACCCTAAGTCTTCTGAAGGGAATTACGCTACTGTTTTGGGTTAGCTTCGGACCCGTTAATCGAAGCTGGTGGCGGCATACCTTGTCCTGCACTTTTGGGAGTCTGTGTAGTAAGTTATCTTTAATGGTTTCAAACACTCCAATTAATTAATACTAATGATTGATATATATTGATATGGTTTCAATCAGTTATAATATTCAGTATATCCTTACTGTATGGCGTCTGCATAAGGTCATTTGTTGTTTAGTAACTGACCAGTTAGTTGTTATTAGTAAATGTATTTGTTGTCAGTAACTGACTGGTTTAAGGAGGTTTCTTCCTGGCATTCCAATTACCATCAAAGTTTTTTACTGAAATACATTGGACAGTATAAGATATAAAAGAGAGACCTGCAACAGAGAGAGGAGGACACTCACACGGAAGAGAGACGAGAGAGAGACAGCCTGATGACCTGTGCCATAATGTAATGTATGAAGAATGGTATTTTACTGGTTTTAGTGACTGTGTATTTATTATCTTTTATAAGGTAAATTCATTTTTGTTTATTCAATTTTCGTGTGAGCATTTATTTATTCATCACAATTCCTTGAACCCTAACAAAACAGAGTCATTGTAGCGACTGCGGCGTTGATAATTATTGTTCCTGCCTGAGTGGGAGTAGTTATACCGCCCTTGCTGCAGTGCGCCCAATAGCCCCGTACATAGCAGGCAGCCTTTCAGGCGACTAATTACCCTAGGTGCAGTACCTAATCTGACCTGAGGGTAAGGGGGGCGCCAGAGAGCTGTAAGGTTTAATTAGAACTGTAAGCGGGATATTCATAGATCTCTGCAGTTCATGGTATATTGAAGAGCAGTGGGATACCTAGAATAAGCCCCTGCTGTAAGCAAAGAGGTCAATAGCCTCGTGTGTGTCTTTTTATCACATTGTGGAGTGGAGGGATAACGGAGATAAGCCCCCTGCACATGTGATAGCCGTCTGTTGGCCTAAAGTCAACCCGATCGTGACATACTGGTGACAGAGCAGTGGGATCTTAGGAAGGATTGCTCAAACCAGATCACTAATGCCCTCTCACTAAAAACTTGCACAGTTCTTGCGAGGACTCTGCGCAAATAAGTTTGGAGAACGAACTCAGTGTTTATTAGTATTATTGAAATCCACCGCACTCCCTGTGTGGAATATCTTAGAAACAAAAGGATTTTTTGAAATTTGCTAATTTATTCAAGTGAAAAACAGAAAATCAAATGTGACAGATCAAATAGTAGGCAGTACAAGCGACTGAGTGATTGACGTTTCGACCCTCCCAGGTCTTACTCTAAAGTCGCACTTAATCCAGGATTTATGAGTGGCTCTTATGGTAGTGAGGGTGTTATCCCTGTAGTGTCAAGGGGCAGGTACAGTCTTTTTGATACCAAGTATGGCCTGATAGTTGATTTTTCTCTGAGTATGACCTTGCTGAGGAATAGCAGCGGTACATCAGCGTCTTGCTGTTGTTTGCATATGTGATTCAAATAGAAAGTTGGTATGTCACTGGAGACAACCTTTCTTGCAGGTGCCAATGTATCAGCCTTAAATTGCTGGTAAGTTGTATGTGGTTTAATGGATTTGCCTTCCCACAGGATGCAGGAGCGCTATCCCCCATCCACTAAGGGTACTAAGCCTACATGTCCACCAGCAAGACGCAGAGGCGCCGCTGTTACCCCTCTACAAGGCTTTATCCAGAACTGGCAAATCCATTAAACCACATACAACTTACCAGCAATTTAAGGCTGATACATTGGCACCTGCAGAAAAGGTTGTCTCCAGTGACATACCAACTTTCTATTTGAATCACATATGCAAACAGCAGCAAGACGCTGATACACCGCTGCTATTCCTCAGCAAGGTCATACTCAGAGAAAAATCAACTATCAGGCCATACTTGGTATCAAAAAGACTGTACCTGTCCCTTGACACTACAGGGATAACATCCTCATTACCATAAGAGCCACTCATAAATCCTGGAATAAGTGCGACTTTAGAGTAAGACCCGGGAGGGTCGAAACGTCAATCACTCAGTCGCTTGTACTGCCTACTATTTGATCTGTCACATTTGATTTTCTGTTTTTCACTTGAGTAAATTAGCAAATTTCAAAAAATCCTTTTGTTTCTAAGATATTCCACACAGGGAGTGCGGTGGATTTCAATAATACTGATACTAGACCTTACGGTCTGTCTCACCAGCACCCCGATCTAAATTTAGAGTGCAGGCCAAATTATATTTACATTTATGCTCAGTGTTTATTAGTCCTGAGACAATTGTGTACTGGTAATTATCCCCTATCCCTTTCTCTTCGTTTTTCTATCCTATCTTTTATTTGGCAACCATGGCTGCGAAAGGAGAAGCCTGGTACGCCCAGCAGAAGAGGGACGCTCTTGTTGGGATATGCACGTACCATGGCCTGAACCCCCAGGCTGAAATGGTCGCTGAACTGGTGCAATTTGAAGCAGACCAAGCCAGGCCACAGAGCCCAGAGGATGCAGAAGCCGGCACAAGCGAACATGGTGCTGCAGCAGAGGTCCAACCACTGAATGCCGGCCCTACTAGCAACCAGGGCGAACTGGACCCCCACCTGCAGGCGGCCTTGGAACAACTCCCGGCTGACGACCGTGATGGACGTCTGCAGCTGATTCAGCAATACCAGCAGGAGGCCCAGCGAGCCGAGCGAGAGGCCCAGCGGGAGGCGGAGAGAGCCGAGCGCCAAGCCCAGCGAGTCCACGAACTGGAGATGGTCCGGCAGGGGGGATACCCTCCACCGCCCGGAGCCATGAGCCCAACAGCGCTCAGATACCGAAGCCCCGGCCAGAGCACTTTCCTGTGATGGAAAAGGACGGGGACTTAGACACTTTCCTGCGGGCCTTTGAGAAAGCCTGCAGACAGTACTGGCTGCCTGGGGACCAATGGGCCCGATACCTGACCCCAGGGCTAAAAGCAGGCCCTGATAACAAAGAACCTCATGTCTTCAGAGGGATATCAGACCAGTTTCAGCTAGAGGGAGATTTGTGCAGCTACAAGCGCAATACACATTCCTGGCTTGGGGGCAGGGCAGAGCATTGAGAAGAATAGCTTCACACACACACACACACACACACACACACACACACACACACACACACACACACACATACACACACACACACACACAGAAGCAAAGAGAGAAGGGGGGTCAGAGCCCACATCGTGCATGATAACAGGGAAAATGAAAAATCCTACTCCATTTTATACATTATCGTGACACCTAGAAACACCTGCTCCTGTCATGGCCGCTGCACCCCTATAGCTCAGAGCAGTGCTGGGGGCGCTGTTGCATTGGAGTCTACAGGAATGCGGCGCTGTGCATGATGGTGGAGGTTGGTACTGCAGGTGACTCGGTTTTGCTATCTGGACATGGGATGATGAGTTTTGATCATGTTTTTTATTTTCCCTGACCCCCTACACCCATATCAGTGACTTTACACCAGGACCCCCGGCATACCTCTGGTGGGCGAGCCAGTCTCCGCTGTAGGTGTCTCCATTGGCATATGTGTATATGCCCTGACCTTGTCGCTGGTCATCCACCCAGTCACCTGCACACAAGGGAAGACCACCAGGGTCAGGAATCAGCAGTAATGGGGCTCAATGGGTTAACTCAGTGGTGTCTGAACGGTGGCTCTTCAGATGATGGGAAACTACAATACCTAACACCCGGATGGTCACAGATCGGAGACCGTTGCAATGGCCAATGGGCAGAGACCGCCGCAGGGGCCGATGGATGGAGACCGCCGCAGGGGCCGATGGACGGAGACCGCCACAGGGGCCGATGGACGGAGACCGCCACAGGGGCCGATGGACGGAGACCGCCACAGGGGCCGATGGACGGAGACTGCCGAAGGCCGATGGATGGAGACCTGCGCAGGGGCTGATGGACGGAGACCGCCACAGGGGCCGATGGACGGAGACCGCCGCAGGGGCCGATGGACGGAGACCGCCGCAGGGGCCGATAGATAGAGACCGCCATAGGGACCAATGGACGGAGACCGCCACAGGTGCCGATGGACGGAGACCTCCGCAGGGGCCAATGGATGAAGACCTCCACAGGGGCCAATGGACGGAGATCTCCGCAGGGGCCAATGGACGGAGACCTCGGCAGGGGCCAATGGACGGAGACCTCCGCAGGGGCCGTTGGATGAGACCGCCGCAGGGGCCGATGGACGGAGACCACAGCGGGGGCCGATGGACAGAGACCGCCCACAATCCGCCCGTGCTGCCCTCGTCACCTTCATATTTGGACCCGTCCGGATACAGGAAGATCCCGGCCCCATGTTTGCGGTTCTGGTAATATTCTCCTAAGTAGCGAGCGCCGTTCTTGAAGCGATACGTCCCCTGTGGAGAGGAAAGAGTCATCACCCAAGGAAACAACCTGCACACATCGTGGGTTACGGGGTTAACGTGCCCACCTGGCCGTGCCGTCGGCCGCCCTCGTAAAGCCCATCATAAGTGTCTCCGTTTGGAAGTCGCGCTTTCCCATGTCCATGTCTCTCACCGGCTTCATTCCTCTCCCCTTCATATTCCTGAGGGAAGAGAGGGGGCGACAGTGAGTCCAGAGGGCGGCCGCCATGTCTGCTCCGCTGCCAGCTCCATAGACCAGAAACAGCCCAATAATCCAGACTCCCCCTGTAACAATCCAGACACCTCCCTAATAATCCAGACACCCCCTGTAACTCTTCTAATAATCCAGACACCACCTGTATCCCCTAATAATCCAGACACCCCCAGTAACTCTTCTAATAATCCAGACACCCCCTGTACCCCCCTAATAATCCAGACACCCCCTGTACCTCCTCTAATAATCCAGACACCCCCTGTACCCCCCTAATAATCCAGACACCCCCTGTACCTCCTCTAATAATCCAGACACCCCCAGTAACTCTTCTAATAATCCAGACACCCCCCTGTACCTCCTCTAATAATCTAGACACCCCCTGTACCTACTCTAATAATCCACACACTCCCTGTACTTCCTCTAATAATCCAGTCACCCCCTGTACCTCCTCTAATAATCCAGACACCCCTGTACCTCCTCTAATAATCCAGACACCCCCTGTACCTCCTCTAATAATCCAGACACTCCCTGTACCTCCTCTAATAATCCAGACACCCCCTGTACCTCCTCTAATAATCCAGACACCCCCTGTACCTCCTCTAATAATCCAGACACCCCCTGTACCTCTTCTAATAATCCAGACACCCCCTGTACCTCCACTAATAATCCAGACACCCCCTGTACCTCCTCTAATAATCCAGACACCCCCTGTACCTCCTCTAATAATCCAGACACCCCCTGTACTCCCCTAATAATCCAGACACCCCCTGTACCTCCTCTAATAATCCAGACACCCCCTGTACCTCTTCTAATAATCCAGACACCCTCTGTACCTCTTCTAATAATCCAGACACCCCCTGTACCTCCTCTAATAATCCAGACACCCCCTGTACCTCCACTAATAATCCAGACACGCCCTGTACCTCCTCTAATAATCCAGACACCCCCTGTACCTCCTCTAATAATCTAGACACCCCCTGTACCTCCTCTAATAATCCAGACACCCCCTGTACCCCTCTAAAATCCGGATACCCCCTGTACCCCTCTAATAATCCAGACACCCAAAGTACCCCTCTAAAAATCTAGACACCCCTTGTACCCCTGTAATAATCCATACACCCCCTGTACCTCCTCTAATAATCCAGACACCCCATGCATCACTCTAATAATCCAGACACTACTTGTACCTCCCCAATTAATCCACACACCCCCTGTACCTCCCCTAATAATCCAGACATCCCTGTACCAGTCTCTAATAATCCAGGTCCCCCTGTACCCCCCTAATAATCCAGACACCCCCTGTACCCCCCCTAATAATCCAGACAGCCCTGTACCCCCTAATAATCCAGACACCCCCTGTACCTCTTCTAATAATCCAGACACCCCCTGTACCTCCTCTAATAATCCAGACACCTCCTGTACTAGCCCCTAATAATCCAGACACCCCTGTACCCCTAATAATCAAGACACCCCATGTACCCCCTAAAAAACAGACACTCCCTATACCTTCTCTAATAATTCAGACACCCCCTATACCTCCCCTAATAATCCACTCACCCCCTGTACCTCCCCTAATAATCCAGACACCGCTGTACCAGTCTCTAATAATCCAGGCCCCCCTGTACCCTCTTAATAATCCAGACACCCCCTGTACCCCCCCAATAATCCAGACACCCCCTGTACCTCCTCTAATAATCCAGACACCCCCGGCACATCCCCTAATAATCCAGACACCCCCTGTACACCCTAATAATCCAGACACCCCCTGTACCTCCTCTAATAATCCAGACACCCCCTGTACCAGCCCCTAATAATCCAGGCACCCCCTCTACCGCCTCTAATAATCCAAACACCCCCTGTACCAGCCCCTAATAATCCAGACACCCCCCTGTACCCCCCTAATAATCAAGACACCCCCTGAACCCCATAATAATCCAGACACCCCCCTGTACCTCATAATAATTCAGACACTCCCTGTACCTCCTAATAATCCAGACACCCCCTGTACCTCTTCTAATAATCAATCACCCCATGTACCAGCCCCTAATAATCCAGACACCCCCTGTACCCCCCTAATAATCAATCACCCCATGTACCCCCTAAAAAAACAGACACCCCCTGCACCTTCTCTAATAATCCAGACACCCCCTATACCTCCAAATAATCCAGACACCCCCTATACATCCACTAATAATCCAGACACCCCCTGTACCTCCTAATAATCCAGACAACCCCTGTACCTCCTCTAATAATCCAGACACCCCCTGTACCTCCTAATAATCCAGACACCCCCTGTACCTCCTCTAATAATCCAGACACCCCCTGTACCTCCTCTAATAATCCAGACACCCCCTGTACCTCCCCTAATAATCCAGACACCCCCTGTACCTCCTAATAATCCAGACAACCCCTGTACCTCCCCTAATAATCCAGACACCCCCTGTACCTCCTCTAATAATCCAGACACCCCCTGTACCCCCCTAATAATCCAGACACCCCCTGTACCCACCTAAAATCCAGAAACCCACTGTAGCCCTCTAATAATCCAGACACCCCATGTACCCCTCTAATAATCCAGACACTACTTGTACCTCCCCAATTAATCCACACACCCCCTGTACCTCCCTTAATAATACAGACACCCCTTGTACCTCCTAATAATCCAGACACCCCCTGTACCCCCAATAATCCAGACACCCCCTGTACCCACCTAAAATCCAGATACCCCCTGTACCCCTCTAATAATCCAGACACCCCATGTACCCCTCTAATAATCCAGACACCCCCTGTACCCCTCTAATAATCCAGACACTACTTGTACTTCCCCTAATAATCCAGACACCCCCTGTATCTCCTCTAATAATCCATACACCCCCTGTACATCCTCTAATAATCCAGACACTACTTGTACCTCCCCAATTAATCCACACACCCCCTGTACCTCCCTTAATAATGCAGACACTCCCTGTACCTCTTAATAATCCAGACACCCCCTGTACCCACCTAAAATCCAGATACCCCCTGTACCCCTCTAATAATCCAGACACCCCATGTACCCCTCTAATAATCCAGACACTACTTGTACCTCCCCTAATAATCCAGACACCCTTGTACCTCCTAATAATCTAGACACCCCCTGTACCCCTCTAATAATCCAGACACCCACTGTACCTCCTAATAATCCAGACACCCCCTGTACCCCTCTAATAATCCAGACACCTTCTCTACCCCCCAATAATCCAGACACCCCCTGCACCTCCTAATAATCCAGAAACCCTCTGTACCTCCCCATAATAATCCAGACACCCCCTCTAATAATCCAGACACCACCTGTACCTCCCCCTAATAATCCAGACACCCCCCTGTGCCTCCTAATAATTCAGATATCCCCTGTACCTCCCCTTAATAATCCAGACACTCCCTGTACCCCCCTAATAATCCAGACACCCCCTGTACTTCCTCTAATAATCCAGACACCTCCTGTACCTCCTCTAATAATCCAGACACCCCCTGTACCTACTCTAACAATCCAGACACCACCTGCAACCCCTAATAATCCAGACACCCCCTGTACCTCCTCTAATAATCCAGACACCCCCTGTACCTCCTCTAATAATCCAGACACCCGCTGTACCTCCTCTAATAATCCAGACACCCCCTGTACCCCCCCAATAATCCAGACACCCCCTGTACCTCCTCTAATAATCCAGACACCCCCGGCACGTCCACTAATAATCCAGACACCCCCTGTACACCCTAATAATCCAGACACCCCCTGTACCTCCTCTAATAATCCAGACACCCCCTGTACCAGCCCCTAATAATCCAGGCACCCCCTCTACCTCCTCTAATAATCCAGACACCCCCTGTACCTCCTCTAATAATCCAGAAACCCCCTGTACCTCCTCTAATAATCCAGACACCCTCTGTACTAGCCCCTAATAATCCAGACACCCCTGTACCTCATAATAATTCAGACACTCCCTGTACCTCCTAATAATCCAGACACCCCCTGTACCTCTTCTAATAATCAATCACCCCATGTACCAGCCCCTAATAATCCAGACACCCCCTGTACCCCCCTAATAATCAATCACCCCATGTACCCCCTAAAAAAACAGACACCCCCTGCACCTTCTCTAATAATCCAGACACCCCCTATACCTCCAAATAATCCAGACACCCCCTATACATCCACTAATAATCCAGACACCCCCTGTACCTCCTAATAATCCAGACAACCCCTGTACCTCCTCTAATAATCCAGACACCCCCTGTACCTCCTCTAATAATCCAGACACCCCCGGCACATCCCCTAATAATCCAGACACCCCCTGTACACCCTAATAATCCAGACACCCCCTGTACCTCCTCTAATAATCCAGACACCCCCTGTACCAGCCCCTAATAATCCAGGCACCCCCTCTACCGCCTCTAATAATCCAGACAACTCCTGTACCTCCCCTAATAATCCAGACACCCCCTGTACACCCTAATAATCCAGACACCCCCTGTACCTCCTCTAATAATCCAGACACCCCCTGTACCAGCCCCTAATAATCCAGGCACCCCCTCTACCGCCTCTAATAATCCAGACACCCCCTCTACCGCCTCTAATAATCCAGACACCCCCTGTACCAGCCCCTAATAATCCAGACACCCCCCTGTACCCCCCTAATAATCAAGACACCCCCTGAACCCCATAATAATCCAGACACCCCCCTGTACCTCATAATCCAGACACCCCCTGTACCTCTTCTAATAATCAATCACCCCATGTACCAGCCCCTAATAATCCAGACACCCCCTGTACCCCCCTAATAATCAATCACCCCATGTACCCCCTAAAAAAACAGACACCCCCTGCACCTTCTCTAATAATCCAGACACCCCCTATACCTCCAAATAATCCAGACACCCCCTATACATCCACTAATAATCCAGACACCCCCTGTACCTCCTAATAATCCAGACAACCCCTGTACCTCCTCTAATAATCCAGACAACCCCTGTACCTCCTCTAATAATCCAGACACCCCCTGTACCTCCTAATAATCCAGACACCCCCTGTACCTCCTCTAATAATCCAGACACCCCCTGTACCTCCTCTAATAATCCAGACACCCCCTGTACCTCCTCTAATAATCCAGACACCCCCTGTACCTCCCCTAATACTCTAATAATCCAGACACCCCCTGTACCTCCTCTAATAATCCAGACACCCCCTGTACCTCCTAATAATCCAGACACCCCCTGTACCCCCTTAATAATCCAGACACCCCCTGTACCTCCTAATAATCCAGACAACCCCTGTACCTCCCCTAATAATCCAGACACCCCCTGTACCTCCTCTAATAATCCAGACACCCCCTGTACCCCCCTAATAATCCAGACACCCCCTGTACCCACCTAAAATCCAGAAACCCACTGTAGCCCTCTAATAATCCAGACACCCCATGTACCCCTCTAATAATCCAGACACTACTTGTACCTCCCCAATTAATCCACACACCCCCTGTACCTCCCTTAATAATGCAGACACCCCTTGTACCTCCTAATAATCCAGACACCCCCTGTACCCCCAATAATCCAGACACCCCCTGTACCCACCTAAAATCCAGATACCCCCTGTACCCCTCTAATAATCCAGAAACCCCATGTACCCCTCTAATAATCCAGACACCCCCTGTACCCCTCTAATAATCCAGACACTACTTGTACTTCCCCTAATAATCCAGACACCCCCTGTACCTCCTCTAATAATCCATACACCCCCTGTACCTCCTCTAATAATCCAGACACTACTTGTACCTCCCCAATTAATCCACACACCCCCTGTACCTCCCTTAATAATGCAGACACTCCCTGTACCTCTTAATAATCCAGACACCCCCTGTACCCCCAATAATCCAGACACCCCCTGTACCCACCTAAAATCCAGATACCCCCTGTACCCCTCTAATAATCCAGACACCTCATGTACCTCTCTAATAATCCAGACACCCCCTGTACCCCTCTAATAATCCAGACACTACTTGTACCTCCCCTAATAATCCAGACACCCTTGTACCTCCTAATAATCTAGACACCCCCTGTACCCCTCTAATAATCCAGACACCCACTGTACCTCCTAATAATCCAGACACCCCCTGTACCCCTCTAATAATCCAGACACCTTCTCTACCCCCCAATAATCCACACACCCCCTGCACCTCCTAATAATCCAGAAACCCTCTGTACCTCCCCATAATAATCCAGACACCCCCTCTAATAATCCAGACACCACCTGTACCTCCCCTTAATAATCCAGACACTCCTTGTACCCCCCTAATAATCCAGACACCCCCTGTACTTCCTCTAATAATCCAGACACCTCCTGTACCTCCTCTAATAATCCAGACACCCCCTGTACCTACTCTAATAATCCAGACACCACCTGCAACCCCTAATAATCCAGACACCCCCTGTACCTCCTCTAATAATCCAGACACCCCCTGTACCTCCTCTAATAATCCAGACACCCGCTTTACCTCCTCTAATAATCCAGACACCCCCTGTACCCCCCCAATAATCCAGACACCCCCTGTACCTCCTCTAATAATCCAGACACCCCCGGCACGTCCACTAATAATCCAGACACCCCCTGTACACCCTAATAATCCAGACACCCCCTGTACCTCCTCTAATAATCCAGTCACCCCCTGTACCTCCTCTAATAATCCACACACTCCCTGTACCTCCTCTAATAATCCAGACACCCCCTGTACCTCCTCTAATAATCCAGACACCCCCTCTATCTCCTCTAATAATCCAGACACCCCCTGTACCTCCTCTAATAATCCAGACACCCCCTGTACCAGCCCCTAATAATCCAGGCACCCCCTCTACCTCCTCTAATAATCCAGACACCCCCTGTACCTCCTCTAATAATCCAGACACCTCCTGTACTAGCCCCTAATAATCCAGACACCCCTGTACCCCTAATAATCAAGACACCCCATGTACCCCCTAAAAAACAGACACTCCCTATACCTTCTCTAATAATTCAGACACCCCCTATACCTCCCCTAATAATCCACTCACCCCCTGTACCTCCCCTAATAATCCAGACACCGCTGTACCAGTCTCTAATAATCCAGGCCCCCCTGTACCCTCTTAATAATCCAGACACCCCCTGTACCCCCCCAATAATCCAGACACCCCCTGTACCTCCTCTAATAATCCAGACACCCCCGGCACATCCCCTAATAATCCAGACACCCCCTGTACACCCTAATAATCCAGACACCCCCTGTACCTCCTCTAATAATCCAGACACCCCCTGTACCAGCCCCTAATAATCCAGGCACCCCCTCTACCGCCTCTAATAATCCAGACACCCCCTGTACCAGCCCCTAATAATCCAGACACCCCCCTGTACCCCCCTAATAATCAAGACACCCCCTGAACCCCATAATAATCCAGACACCCCCTTGTACCTCATAATAATTCAGACACTCCCTGTACCTCCTAATAATCCAGACACCCCCTGTACCTCTTCTAATAATCAATCACCCCATGTACCAGCCCCTAATAATCCAGACACCCCCTGTACCCCTCTAATAATCAATCACCCCATGTACCCCCTAAAAAAACAGACACCCCCTGCACCTTTTCTAATAATCCAGACACCCCCTATACCTCCAAATAATCCAGACACCCCCTATACATCCACTAATAATCCAGACACCCCCTGTACCTCCTCTAATAATCCAGACACCCCCTGTACCTCCTAATAATCCAGACACCCCCTGTACCTCCTCTAATAATCCAGACACCCCCTGTACCTCCTCTAATAATCCAGACACCCCCTGTACCTCCTCTAATAATCCAGACACCCCCTGTACCTCCCCTAATACTCTAATAATCCAGACACCCCCTGTACCTCCTCTAATAATCCAGACACCCCCTGTACCTCCTAATAATCCAGACACCCCCTGTACCCCCTTAATAATCCAGACACCCCCTGTACCTCCTAATAATCCAGACAACCCCTGTACCTCCCCTAATAATCCAGACACCCCCTGTACCTCCTCTAATAATCCAGACACCCCCTGTACCCCCCTAATAATCCAGACACCCCCTGTACCCACCTAAAATCCAGAAACCCACTGTAGCCATCTAATAATCCAGACACCCCATGTACCCCTCTAATAATCCAGACACTACTTGTACCTCCCCAATTAATCCACACACCCCCTGTACCTCCCTTAATAATGCAGACACCCCTTGTACCTCCTAATAATCCAGACACCCCCTGTACCCCCAATAATCCAGACACCCCCTGTACCCACCTAAAATCCAGATACCCCCTGTACCCCTCTAATAATCCAGACACCCCATGTACCCCTCTAATAATCCAGACACCCCCTGTACCCCTCTAATAATCCAGACACTACTTGTACTTCCCCTAATAATCCAGACACCCCCTGTACCTCCTCTAATAATCCATACACCCCCTGTACCTCCTCTAATAATCCAGACACTACTTGTACCTCCCCAATTAATCCACACACCCCCTGTACCTCCCTTAATAATGCAGACACTCCCTGTACCTCTTAATAATCCAGACACCCCCTGTACCCCCAATGATCCAGATACCCCCTGTACCCCTCTAATAATCCAGACATCCCATGTACCCCTCTAATAATCCAGACACCCCCTGTACCCCTCTAATAATCCAGACACTACTTGTACCTCCCCTAATAATCCAGACACCCTTGTACCTCCTAATAATCTAGACACCCCCTGTACCCCTCTAATAATCCAGACACCCACTGTACCTCCTAATAATCCAGACACCCCCTGTACCCCTCTAATAATCCAGACACCTTCTCTACCCCCCAATAATCCAGACACCCCCTGCACCTCCTAATAATCCAGAAACCCTCTGTACCTCCCCATAATAATCCAGACACCCCCTCTAATAATCCAGACACCACCTGTACCTCCCCCTAATAATCCAGACACCCCCCTGTGCCTCCTAATAATTCAGATATCCCCTGTACCTCCCCTTAATAATCCAGACACTCCCTGTACCCCCCTAATAATCCAGACACCCCCTGTACTTCCTCTAATAATCCAGACACCTCCTGTACCTCCTCTAATAATCCAGACAACCCCTGTACCTACTCTAATAATCCAGACACCACCTGCAACCCCTAATAATCCAGACACCCCCTGTACCTCCTCTAATAATACAGACACCCCCTGTACCTCCTCTAATAATCCAGACACCCGCTGTACCTCCTCTAATAATCCAGACACCCCCTGTACCCCCCCAATAATCCAGACACCCCCTGTACCTCCTCTAATAATCCAGACACCCCCGGCACGTCCACTAATAATCCAGACACCCCCTGTACACCCTAATAATCCAGACACCCCCTGTACCTCCTCTAATAATCCAGACACCCCCTGTACCAGCCCCTAATAATCCAGGCACCCCCTCTACCTCCTCTAATAATCCAGACACCCCCTGTACCTCCTCTAATAATCCAGACACCTCCTGTACTAGCCCCTAATAATCCAGACACCCCTGTACCCCTAATAATCAAGACACCCCATGTACCCCCTAAAAAACAGACACTCCCTATACATTCTCTAATAATTCAGACACCCCCTATACCTCCCCTAATAATCCACTCACCCCCTGTACCTCCCCTAATAATCCAGACACCGCTGTACCAGTCTCTAATAATCCAGGCCCCCCTGTACCCTCTTAATAATCCAGACACCCCCTGTACCCCCCCAATAATCCAGACACCCCCTGTACCTCCTCTAATAATCCAGACACCCCCGGCACATCCCCTAATAATCCAGACACCCCCTGTACACCCTAATAATCCAGACACCCCCTGTACCTCCTCTAATAATCCAGACACCCCCTGTACCAGCCCCTAATAATCCAGGCACCCCCTCTACCGCCTCTAATAATCCAGACACCCCCTGTACCAGCCCCTAATAATTCAGACACCCCCCTGCACCCCCCTAATAATCAAGACACCCCCTGCACCCCATAATAATCCAGACACCCCCCTGTACCTCCTAATAATCCAGACACTCCCTGTACCTCCTAATAATCCAGACACCCCCTGTACCTCTTCTAAAAATCCAGACACCCCCTGTACCAGCCCCTAATAATCCAGACACCCCCTGTACCCCCCTAATAATCAATCACCCCATGTACCCCCTAAAAAAACAGACACCCCCTGCACCTTCTCTAATAATCCAGACACCCCCTATACCTCCATTAATAATCCAGACACCCCCTGTACCTCCTAATAATCCAGACAACCCCTGTACCTCCTCTAATAATCCAGACACCCCCTGTACCCCCTAATAATCCAGACACCCCTGTACCCCCTTAATAATCCAGACACCCCCTGTACCTCCTAATAATCCAGACAACCCCTGTACCTCCCCTAATAATCCAGACACCCCCCTGTGCCTCCTCTAATAATCCAGACACCCCCTGTACCCCCCTAATAATCCAGACACCCCCTGTACCCCCTTAATAATCCAGACACCCCCTGTACCTCCTAATAATCCAGACACCCCCTGTACCTCCTCTAATAATCCAGACACCCCCTCTACCTCCTCTAATAATCCAGACACTCCCTGTACCTCCTCTAATAATCCAGACACTCCCTGTACTTCCTCTAATAATCCAGACACTCCCTGTACCTCTCCTAATAATCCAGACACCCCATGTACCTCCTCTAATAATCCAGACACCCCCTGTACCTCCTCTAATAATCCAGACACTCCCTGTACCTCCTCTAATAATCCAGACACCTCCTGTACCTCTTCTAATAATCCAGACACCCCCTGTACCTCCTCTAATAATCCAGACACCCCCTGTACCTCCTCTAATAATCCAGACACCCTCTGCACCTCTTCTAATAATCCAGACACCCCCTGTACCTCCTCTAATAATCCAGACACCCCCTGTACCTCCTCTAATAATCCAGACACCCCCTGTACCTCCTCTAATAATCCAGACACCCCCTGTACCTCCTCTAATAATCCAGACACCCCCTGCACCTCTTCTAATAATCCAGACACTCCCTGTACCTCCTCTAATAATCCAGACACTCCCTGTACCTCCTCTAATAATCCAGACACCCCCTGTACCTCCTCTAATAATCCAGACACCCCCTGCACCCCCCTAATAATCCAGACACCCACTGTACCTCCTCTAATAATCCAGACACCCCCTGCACCCCCCTAATAATCCAGACACCCACTGTACCTCTTCTAATAATCCAGACACCCCCTCTATCTCCTCTAATAATCCAGACACCCCCTGTACCTCCTCTAATAATCCAGACACCCCCTGTACCTCCTCTAATAATCCAGACACCCCCTGTACCTCCTCTAATAATCCAGACACCCCCTGCACCCCCCTAATAATCCAGACACCCCCTGTACCTCCTCTAATAATCCAGACACCCCCTGCACCTCTTCTAATAATCCAGACACCCCCTGCACCCCCCTAATAATCCAGACACCCACTGTACCTCTTCTAATAATCCAGACACCCCCTCTACCTCCTCTAATAATCCAGACACCCCCTGTACCTCCTCTAATAATCCAGACACCCCCTGTACCTCCTCTAATAATCCAGACACCCCCTGTACCTCCTCTAATAATCCAGACACTCCCTGTACCTCCTCTAATAATCCAGACACCCACTGTACCTCCTCTAATAATCCAGACACCCTCTGTACCTCCTCTAATAATCTAGACACCCCCTGCACCCCCCTAATAATCCAGACACTCCCTGTACCTCCTCTAATAATCCAGACACCCCCTGTACCTCCTCTAATAATCCAGACACCCCCTGTACCTCCTCTAATAATCCAGACACCCCCTGTACCTCCTCTAATAATCCAGACACCCCCTGTACCTCCTCTAATAATCCAGACACCCCCTCTATCTCCTCTAATAATCCAGACACCCCCTGCACCTCTTCTAATAATCCAGACACCCCCTGCACCCCCCTAATAATCCAGACACCCACTGTACCTCTTCTAATAATCCAGACACCCCCTCTACCTCCTCTAATAATCCAGACACCCCCTGTACCTCCTCTAATAATCCAGACACCCCCTGTACCTCCTCTAATAATCCAGACACCCCCTGCACCCCCCTAATAATCCAGACACTCCCTGTACCTCCTCTAATAATCCAGACACCCCCTGTACCTCCTCTAATAATCCAGACACCCCCTGTACCTCCTCTAATAATCCAGACACCCCCTGCACCCCCCTAATAATCCAGACACTCCCTGTACCTCCTCTAATAATCCAGACACCCCCTGTACCTCCTCTAATAATCCAGACACCCCCTGTACCTCCTCTAATAATCCAGACACCCCCTCTATCTCCTCTAATAATCCAGACACCCCCTGTACCTCCTCTAATAATCCAGACACCCCCTGTACCTCCTCTAATAATCCAGACACCCCCTGTACCTCCTCTAATAATCCAGACACCCCCTGTACCTCCTCTAATAATCCAGACACCCCCTGTACCTCCTCTAATAATCCAGACACCCCCTGTACCTCCTCTAATAATCCAGACACCCCCTGTACCTCCTCTAATAATCCAGACACCCCCTGTACCTCCTCTAATAATCCAGACACCCCCTGTACCTCCTAATAATCCAGACACCCACTGTACCTCTTCTAATAATCCAGACACCCCCTCTACCTCCTCTAATAATCCAGACACCCCCTGTACCTCCTCTAATAATCCAGACACCCCCTGTACCTCCTCTAATAATCCAGACACCCCCTCTATCTCCTCTAATAATCCAGACACCCCCTGTACCTCCTCTAATAATCCAGACACCCCCTGTACCTCCTCTAATAATCCAGACACCCCCTGTACCTCCTCTAATAATCCAGACACCCCCTCTATCTCCTCTAATAATCCAGACACCCCCTGCACCCCCCTAATAATCCAGACACCCCCTGTACCTCCTCTAATAATCCAGACACTCCCTGTACCTCCTCTAATAATCCAGACACCCCCTGTACCTCCTCTAATAATCCAGACACCCCCTGTACCTCCTCTAATAATCCAGACACCCCCTGTACCTCCTCTAATAATCCAGACACCCCCTCTATCTCCTCTAATAATCCAGACACCCCCTGCACCCCCCTAATAATCCAGACACCCCCTGTACCTCCTCTAATAATCCAGACACTCCCTGTACCTCCTCTAATAATCCAGACACCCCCTGTACCTACTCTAATAATCCAGACACCCCCTGTACCTCCTCTAATAATCCAGACACTCCCTGTACCTCCTCTAATAATCCAGACACCCCCTGTACCTCCTCTAATAATCCAGACACCCCCTCTATCTCCTCTAATAATCCAGACACCCCCTGTACCTCCTCTAATAATCCAGACACCCCCTGTACCTCCTCTAATAATCCAGACACCCCCTGTACCTCCTCTAATAATCCAGACACCCCCTGTACCCCTCTAATAATCCGGTTTCTCACCCCCTGATCCGGCTCAGCCTCCTCCTCGAAGTCGGACTCCAGGTCAGACATGCCCGCTGCCGCTGTCCGGTGCTCACTCTCCCGGTCCGGGCTCCGCTGTCTCTGTTCTCCGCTTCTTCTTGTGGCTGCAGTTTCCCGTTACCAAGGAGACGCGTCTAGTCTCCTTAGAGATGAGTCCCGCAGTACGGCTGCCGTGAGTTTCCATGGAGATGATGTCACATGACCGACGGAAGCAGCGCGGCCATTTTTGTTGTGGCTAAATCCCCGGGACCGCAGGTGTCTGTGAGGTCCAGGACTGAGGGTGCTGTGGAGAGCGGGCACCGAGCACCGAGCTGTAGGCACAGGAGAAGCTGCGGACACCGATGTCCGCAGCTTCTCCTGTGTCTACAGCTCGGTGCCCGCAGCTTCTCCTGTGTCTACAGCTCGGTGCCCGCAGCTTCTCCCGTGTCTACAGCTCGGTGCCCGCAGCTTCTCCCGTGTCTACAGCTCGGTGCCCGCAGCTTCTCCTGTGTCTACAGCTCGGTGCCCGCAGCTTCTCCTGTGTCTACAGCTCGGTGCCCGCAGCTTCTCCCGTGTCTACAGCTCGGTGCCTGCAGCTTCTCCTGTGTCTACAGCTCGGTGCCCGCAGCTTCTCCTGTGTCTACAGCTCGGTGCCCGCAGCTTCTCCTGTGTCTACAGCTCGGTGCCCGCAGCTTCTCCTGTGTCTACAGCTCGGTGCCCGCAGCTTCTCCCGTGTCTACAGCTCGGTGCCCGCAGCTTCTCCCGTGTCTACAGCTCGGTGCCCGCAGCTTCTCCTGTGTCTACAGCTCGGTGCCCGCAGCTTCTCCTGTGCCTACAGCTCGGTGCCTGCAGCTTCTCCTGTGCCTACAGCTCGGTGCCTGCAGCTTCTCCTGTGTCTACAGCTCGGTGCCTGCAGCTTCTCCTGTGCCTACAGCTCGGTGCCTGCAGCTTCTCCTGTGTCTACAGCTCGGTGCCCGCAGCTTCTCCTGTGTCTACAGCTCGGTGCCCGCAGCTTCTCCTGTGTCTACAGCTCGGTGCCCGCAGCTTCTCCCGTGTCTACAGCTCGGTGCCCGCAGCTTCTCCTGTGCCTACAGCTCGGTGCCCGCAGCTTCCCCTGTATCTACAGCTCGGTGCCCGCAGCTTCTCCTGTGTCTACAGCTCGGTGCCCGCAGCTTCTCCTGTGTCTACAGCTCGGTGCCCGCAGCTTCTCCTGTGTCTACAGCTCGGTGCCCGCAGCTTCTCCTGTGCCTACAGCTCGGTGCCCGCAGCTTCTCCTGTGTCTACAGCTCGGTGCCCGCAGCTTCTCCTGTGCCTACAGCTCGGTGCCCGCAGCTTCTCCTGTATCTACAGCTCGGTGCCCGCAGCTTCCCCTGTATCTACAGCTCGGTGCCCGCAGCTTCTCCTGTGTCTACAGCTCGGTGCCCGCAGCTTCTCCTGTGTCTACAGCTCGGTGCCCGCAGCTTCTCCTGTATCTACAGCTCGGTGCCAGCAGCTTCTCTTGTGCCTACAGCTCGGTGTCCGCAGCTTCTCCTGTGTCTACAGCTCGGTGCCCGCAGCTTCTCCTGTGTCTACAGCTCGGTGTCCGCAGCTTCTCCTGTGCCTACAGCTCGGTGCCCGCAGCTTCTCCTGTATCTACAGCTCGGTGCCCGCAGCTTCTCCTGTGCCTACAGCTCGGTGCCCGCAGCTTCTCTTGTGCCTACAGCTCGGTGCCCGCAGCTTCTCCTGTGTCTACAGCTCGGTGCCCGCAGCTTCTCCTGTGTCTACAGCTCGGTGTCCGCAGCTTCTCCTGTGTCTACAGCTCGGTGCCCGCAGCTTCTCCTGTGTCTACAGCTCGGTGTCCGCAGCTTCTCCTGTGCCTACAGCTCGGTGCCCGCAGCTTCTCCTGTGTCTACAGCTCGGTGCCCGCAGCTTCTCCTGTGTCTACAGCTCGGTGTCCGCAGCTTCTCCTGTGCCTACAGCTCGGTGCCTGCAGCTTCTCCCGTGTCTACAGCTCGGTGCCCGCAGCTTCTCCTGTGTCTACAGCTCGGTGCCCGCAGCTTCTCCTGTGCCTACAGCTCGGTGCCTGCAGCTTCTCCTGTATCTACAGCTCGGTGCCCGCAGCTTCTCCTGTATCTACAGCTCGGTGTCCGCAGCTTCTCCTGTGTCTACAGCTCGGTGCCAGCAGCTTCTCTTGTGCCTACAGCTCGGTGCCCGCAGCTTCTCCTGTGTCTACAGCTCGGTGCCCGCAGCTTCTCCTGTGTCTACAGCTCGGTGTCCGCAGCTTCTCCTGTGTCTACAGCTCGGTGCCCGCAGCTTCTCCTGTGCCTACAGCTCGGTGCCCGCAGCTTCCCCTGTATCTACAGCTCGGTGCCCGCAGCTTCTCCTGTGTCTACAGCTTCTCCTGTGCCTACAGCTCGGTGCCCGCAGCTTCTCCTGTGCCTACAGCTCGGTGCCCGCAGCTTCTCCTGTGTCTACAGCTCGGTGCCCGCAGCTTCTCCTGTGTCTACAGCTCGGTGCCCGCAGCTTCTCCTGTGTCTACAGCTCGGTGCCCGCAGCTTCTCCTGTATCTACAGCTCGGTGCCCGCAGCTTCTCCTGTGTCTACAGCTCGGTGCCTGCAGCTTCTCCTGTGTCTACAGCTCGGTGCCCGCAGCTTCTCCTGTGTCTACAGCTCAGTGCCCGCAGCTTCTCCTGTGCCTACAGCTCGGTGCCTGCAGCTTCTCCTGTATCTACAGCTCGGTGCCAGCAGCTTCTCTTGTGCCTACAGCTCGGTGCCCGCAGCTTCTCCTGTGTCTACAGCTCGGTGCCCGCAGCTTCTCCTGTGCCTACAGCTCGGTGCCCGCAGCTTCCCCTGTATCTACAGCTCGGTGCCCGCAGCTTCTCCTGTGCCTACAGCTCGGTGCCCGCAGCTTCTCCTGTGTCTACAGCTCGGTGCCCGCAGCTTCTCCTGTGTCTACAGCTCGGTGCCCGCAGCTTCTCCTGTGTCTACAGCTCGGTGCCGCAGCTTCTCCTGTATCTACAGCTCGGTGCCCGCAGCTTCTCCTGTGTCTACAGCTCGGTGCCTGCAGCTTCTCCTGTGTCTACAGCTCGGTGCCTGCAGCTTCTCCTGTGTCTACAGCTCGGTGCCTGCAGCTTCTCCTGTGTCTACAGCTCGGTGCCTGCAGCTTCTCCCGTGTCTACAGCTCGGTGCCCGCAGCTTCTCCCGTGTCTACAGCTCGGTGCCCGCAGCTTCTCCTGTGTCTACAGCTCGGTGCCCGCAGCTTCTCCTGTGTCTACAGCTCGGTGCCCGCAGCTTCTCCTGTGCCTACAGCTCGGTGCCTGCAGCTTCTCCTGTGTCTACAGCTCGGTGCCCGCAGCTTCTGTGTCTACAGCTCGGTGCCCGCAGCTTCTCCTGTGTCTACAGCTCGGTGCCCGCAGCTTCTCCTGTGTCTACAGCTCGGTGCCTGCAGCTTCTCCTGTGCCTACAGCTCGGTGCCCGCAGCTTCTCCTGTGTCTACAGCTCGGTGCCCGCAGCTTCTCCTGTGCCTACAGCTCGGTGCCCGCAGCTTCTCCCCTGCCTACAGCTCGGTGCCCGCAGCTTCTCCTGTGTCTACAGCTCGGTGCCCGCAGCTTCTCCTGTGTCTACAGCTCGGTGCCCGCAGCTTCTCCTGTGTCTACAGCTCGGTGCCTGCAGCTTCTCCTGTGCCTACAGCTCGGTGCCCGCAGCTTCTCCTGTGTCTACAGCTCGGTGCCCGCAGCTTCTCCTGTGCCTACAGCTCGGTGCCCGCAGCTTCTCCCCTGCCTACAGCTCGGTGCCCGCAGCTTCTCCTGTGTCTACAGCTCGGTGCCCGCAGCTTCTCCTGTGTCTACAGCTCGGTGCCCGCAGCTTCTCCTGTGCCTACAGCTCGGTGCCCGCAGCTTCTCCCCTGCCTACAGCTCGGTGCCCGCAGTGTCATGATCTCTGCAGGCAGAGATCATAGCAAGCCTATAGAGGGACAAGCTCTCGGAAGATGGAACTATACTGACCATGAACTAAGCCTGCCGCGCAACTAGAAATAGCCAGGTAGCATTTCCTATTTATCGCTAGATGCCCAGCTCTGGCCTAAGACCTAAATAGCTAGCAGAGGGAAATATAAGACCTGGCTCACCTCTAGAGAAATATTCCAAAGAAGACAGTAGCCCCCCACATATAATGACGGTGAGTTCAGATGAAACAACAAACGCAGCAGGAAAATAGTCTTAGCAAATTTGAGGTCCGCTTACTAGATAGCAGAAGACAGATAGTATACTTTCATGGTCAGCAGAAAAACACTAACAAAACACCATCCAGAGATTACCTTAAACTCTGGCATTAACTCATAACGCCAGAGTAGCAATCCCTGATCAACGAGAGCTTTCCAGACACAGTAACAAAACTTCAGCTGTGAACTGGAACAAATAGGCAAAACAAAACATGGACAAAAGTCCAACTTATCTAGTAGTAGTCTAGAAGCAGGAACAAGCACTGAGAGGCATCAGATAACATTGTTGACCGGCAAGAAACCACCAGAGAAATGAGCTTAAATAGCGACACCCACTACTGATGGAATCAGGTGAAACAGGAAAGAGGATGACAAGTCCAATTCCACAAGCGGCCACCGGGGGAGCCCAGAATCCAAATTCACAACAGTACCCCCCCCTCAAGGAGGGGGCACCGAACCCTCACCAGATCCACCAGGGCGACCAGGATGAGCCCTATGGAAGGCACGAACAAGATCAGAAGCATGAACATCAGATGCATTGACCCAAGAATTATCCTCCTGGCCGTAACCCTTCCAGTTGACCAGATACTGGAGTTTCCGTCTGGAAACACGAGAGTCCAAAATTTTCTCCACAACGTACTCCAACTCACCCTCAACCAACACCGGAGCAGGAGGCTCAACTGAAGGTACAACAGGTACCTCATACCTGCGCAATAACGACCGATGAAAAACGTTATGAATGGAAAAGGACGCAGGGAGGTCCAAACGGAAAGAAACAGGATTAAGAATCTCCAATATTCTATAAGGGCCGATGAACCGAGGTTTAAACTTAGGAGAAGAGACCCTCATAGGGACAAAACGAGAAGACAACCACACTAAATCTCCAACACAAAGCCGAGAACCAACACGACGATGACGGTTGGCAAAACGCTGAGTCTTCTCCTGGGACAACTTCAAATTGTCCATAACCTGCCCCCAAATGTGATGCAATCTCTCTACCACCGCATCCACTCCAGGACAATCCGAGGATTCCACCTGACCGGAGGAAAATCGAGGGTGAAACCCCGAATTACAGAAAAACGGGGACACCAAGGTGGAAGAACTGGCCCGATTATTGAGGGCGAACTCTGCCAATGGCAAAAAAGCAACCCAATCATCCTGGTCAGCAGAGACAAAACACCTCAGATATGTCTCAAGGGTCTGATTAGTCCGCTCGGTCTGGCCATTAGTCTGAGGGTGAAAAGCAGACGAAAAAGACAAATCTATGCCCATCCTAGCACAGAATGCCCGCCAAAATCTAGACACAAATTGGGTACCTCTGTCAGAAACAATATTCTCAGGAATACCGTGCAATCGGACAACATTCTGAAAAAACAGAGGAACCAACTCAGAAGAAGAAGGCAACTTGGGCAGAGGAACCAAATGGACCATTTTAGAGAAACGGTCACAGACCACCCAGATGACAGACATCTTCTGGGAAACAGGCAGATCTGAAATAAAATCCATCGAGATGTGTGTCCAAGGCCTCTTAGGAATAGGCAAGGGCAACAGCAGTCCGCTAGCCCGAGAACTACAAGACTTGGCCCGAGCACAAACGTCACATGACTGCACAAAGACTCGCACATCTCGTGACAGAGAAGGCCACCAGAAGGATCTTGCCACCAAATCCCTGGTACCAAAAATTCCGGGATGACCTGCCAATGCAGAAGAATGTACCTCAGAGATGACTCTGCTGGTCCAATCATCCGGAACAAACAGTCTATCAGGCGGACAACGATCCGGTCTATCCGCCTGAAACTCTTGCAAGGACCGCCGCAGATCAGGAGAAACGGCCGACAAAATTACTCCCTCCCTAAGGATACCTGTGGGTTCAGAATTACCAGGAGAGTCCGGGTCAAAACTCCTAGAAAGGGCATCTGCCTTAACATTCTTAGAACCCGGTAGGTATGACACCACAAAATTAAAGCGAGAAAAAAAATAAAGACCAGCGCGCCTGTCTAGGATTCAGGCGTCTGGCAGTCTCAAGATAAATCAAATTTTTGTGGTCAGTCAATACCACCACCTGATGTCTAGCCCCCTCGAGCCAATGGCGCCACTCCTCAAACGCCCACTTCATGGCCAAAAGCTCCCGATTCCCAACATCATAATTCCGCTCTGCGGGCGAAAATTTGCGAGAAAAGAAGGCACAAGGCCTAATGACGGAGCAGTCGGAACCTTTCTGCGACAACACTGCCCCAGCTCCGATCTCCGAAGCGTCAACCTCAACCTGAAAAGGCAGATTCACATCAGGCTGACGCAACACCGGGGCAGAGGCAAAACGGCGCTTAAGCTCCTGAAAGGCCTCTACAGCATGAGGGGACCAATTAGCAACATCAGCGCCTTGTCTGGTCAAATCAGTCAATGGTTTAACGACATCCGAAAAACCAGCAATAAATCGGCGGTAAAAGTTGGCAAAGCCCAAAAATCTCTGAAGACCCTTAAGAGAGGAGGGCTGAGTCCAGTCACAAATAGCTTGCACCTTGACGGGATCCATCTCAATGGAAGAGGGAGAAAAAATATACCCCAAAAAGGAAATTTTCTGGACCCCAAAAACGCACTTAGACCCCTTCGCACATAAAGAATTAGACCGCAGAACCTGAAAAACTCTCCTGACCTGCTGGACATGAGAGTCCCAGTCATCAGAAAAAATCAGAATATCATCCAGATATATTATCATAAATTTATCCAGAAAATCGCGGAAAATATCATGCATAAAAGACTGGAAAACTGAAGGGGCATTAGAAAGACCAAAAGGCATGACCAAATACTCAAAGTGGCCCTCGGGCGTATTAAATGCGGTCTTCCACTCATCCCCCTGCCTGATCCGCACCAAATTATACGCCCCACGAAGATCAATTTTAGAGAACCACTTAGCACCCTCTATACGAGCAAACAAATCAGTAAGCAATGGCAATGGGTATTGATACTTAACAGTGATCTTATTCAGAAGCCGATAATCAATACATGGTCTCAAAGAGCCGTCTTTTTTTGAGACAAAGAAAAACCCAGCTCCCAAGGGAGAAGAGGATGGACGAATATGTCCCTTTTCCAAAGACTCCTTTATATATTCCCGCATAGCAGCATGTTCCGGCACAGACAAATTAAACAAACGACCCTTTGGATATTTACAACCCGGTATCAAATCTATGGCACAATCGCACTCACGGTGCGGAGGTAACGACCCAAGCTTGGGTTCGTCAAAGACGTCTTGATAATCAGAGAGGAACTCAGGGACTTCAGAGGGAATGGACGACGAAATAGAAACCAAAGGTACGTCCCCATGAATACCCTTACATCCCCAGCTCAACACAGACATTGCTCTCCAGTCCAAGACTGGGTTGTGAGACTGCAACCATGGCAATCCCAGTACCAAATCGTCATGTAAATTATACAGCACCAGGAAACGAATAATCTCCTGGTGATCCGGATTGATACGCATGGTTACTTGTGTCCAGTATTGTGGTTTATTATTAGCCAATGGGGTGGAGTCAATCCCCTTCAGAGGAATAAGAGTCTCCAAAGGCTCTAAATCAAAACCACAACGATTGGCAAAGGACCAATCCATAAGACTCAGAGCGGCGCCAGAGTCAACATAGGCGTCCGTGGCAATGGATGACAAAGAGCAAATCAGGGTTACAGACAAAATAAACTTAGACTGAATGGTGCTAATGGAAACAGACTTATCAAGCTTCTTTGTACGCCTAGAGCATGCTGATATAACATGAGTAGAATCCCCACAATAAAAACACAATCCATTCTTCCGTCTAAAATTCTGTCGCTCGCTCCTGGACAGAATTCTATCACACTGCATACTTTCTGGCGTCTTTTCCATAGACACCGCCAGATGGTGCATCGGTTTGCGCTCCCGCAGACGCCTATCAATCTGAATAGCCATTGTCATGGACTCATTCAGACCTGCAGGCAAAGGGAACCCCACCATAACATCCTTAACGGCATCAGAGAGACCTTCTCTGAAAGTTGCCGCCAAGGCGCACTCATTCCACTGAGTAAGCACAGACCATTTACGGAATTTTTGGCAGAAAACTTCAGCTTCGTCTTGCCCCTGAGATAGTGCCATCAAAGTTTTTTCTGCCTGAAGTTCCAAATGAGGTTCCTCATAAAGCAAGCCCAAGGCCAGAAAAAACGCATCCACATCGCGTAACGCAGGATCCCCTGCTGGCAATGAGAAGGCCCAATCTTGAGGGTCACCCCTGAGCAAGGAAATCACAATCCTAACCTGCTGAGCAGGGTCTCCAGCTGAACGAGACTTCAGGGACAAATAAAGCTTACAATTATTTCGGAAATTCTGGAAGCTAGCTCTATTCCCTGTGAAGAACTCCGGCAAAGGAATTCTCGGCTCAGATACCGGAGCATGTACCACAAAATCTTGTAAATTTTGTACTTTCGTGATGAGATTATTCAAACCCGCAGTTACACTCTGGAGATCCATTATTGTCAGGTGCACACAGAGCATACAGAGATTAGGAGGAGAGAGAGAAAAAAGACTGCAGCAAGGCAGACTGGAGGAAAAAAAAAAAAAAAATTTCAGCAGACTTCTTATAACTCTCCTTTCTCAACCTGGGTCTTTAACACTTTATGGGCCGGTCAAACTGTCATGATCTCTGCAGGCAGAGATCATAGCAAGCCTATAGAGGGACAAGCTCTCGGAAGATGGAACTATACTGACCATGAACTAAGCCTGCCGCGCAACTAGAAATAGCCAGGTAGCATTTCCTATTTATCGCTAGATGCCCAGCTCTGGCCTAAGACCTAAATAGCTAGCAGAGGGAAATATAAGACCTGGCTCACCTCTAGAGAAATATTCCAAAGAAGACAGTAGCCCCCCACATATAATGACGGTGAGTTCAGATGAAACAACAAACGCAGCAGGAAAATAGTCTTAGCAAATTTGAGGTCCGCTTACTAGATAGCAGAAGACAGATAGTATACTTTCATGGTCAGCAGAAAAACACTAACAAAACACCATCCAGAGATTACCTTAAACTCTGGCATTAACTCATAACGCCAGAGTAGCAATCCCTGATCAACGAGAGCTTTCCAGACACAGTAACAAAACTTCAGCTGTGAACTGGAACAAATAGGCAAAACAAAACATGGACAAAAGTCCAACTTATCTAGTAGTAGTCTAGAAGCAGGAACAAGCACTGAGAGGCATCAGATAACATTGTTGACCGGCAAGAAACCACCAGAGAAATGAGCTTAAATAGCGACACCCACTACTGATGGAATCAGGTGAAACAGGAAAGAGGATGACAAGTCCAATTCCACAAGCGGCCACCGGGGGAGCCCAGAATCCAAATTCACAACACCGCAGCTTCTCCTGTGTCTACAGCTCGGTGCCCGCAGCTTCTCCTGTGCCTACAGCTCGGTGCCTGCAGCTTCTCCTGTGTCTACAGCTCGGTGCCCGCAGCTTCTCCTGTGTCTACAGCTCGGTGCCCGCAGCTTCTCCTGTGTCTACAGCTCGGTGCCCGCAGCTTCTCCTGTGCCTACAGCTCGGTGCCCGCAGCTTCTCTTGTGCCTACAGCTCGGTGCCCGCAGCTTCTCCTGTGTCTACAGCTCGGTGCCCGCAGCTTCTCCTGTGTCTACAGCTCGGTGCCCGCAGCTTCTCCTGTGTCTACAGCTCGGTGCCCGCAGCTTCTCCTGTGTCTACAGCTCGGTGCCCGCAGCTTCTCCTGTGTCTACAGCTCGGTGCCCGCAGCTTCTCCTGTGTCTACAGCTCGGTGCCCGCAGCTTCTCCTGTGTCTACAGCTCGGTGCCCGCAGCTTCTGTGTCTACAGCTTGGTGCCCGCAGCTTCTCCCGTGTCTACAGCTCGGTGCCCGCAGCTTCTCCTGTGTCTACAGCTCGGTGCCCGCAGCTTCTCCTGTGCCTACAGCTCGGTGCCCGCAGCTTCTCCTGTGCCTACAGCTCGGTGCCCGCAGCTTCTCCTGTGTCTACAGCTCGGTGCCCGCAGCTTCTCCTGTGTCTACAGCTCGGTGCCCGCAGCTTCTCCTGTGTCTACAGCTCGGTGCCCGCAGCTTCTGTGTCTACAGCTTGGTGCCCGCAGCTTCTCCCGTGTCTACAGCTCGGTGCCCGCAGCTTCTCCTGTGTCTACAGCTCGGTGCCCGCAGCTTCTGTGTCTACAGCTTGGTGCCCGCAGCTTCTCCCGTGTCTACAGCTCGGTGCCCGCAGCTTCTCCTGTGTCTACAGCTCGGTGCCCGCAGCTTCTCCTGTGCCTACAGCTCGGTGCCCGCAGCTTCTCCTGTGCCTACAGCTCGGTGCCCGCAGCTTCTCCTGTGTCTACAGCTCGGTGCCCGCAGCTTCTCCTGTGTCTACAGCTCGGTGCCCGCAGCTTCTCCTGTGTCTACAGCTCGGTGCCCGCAGCTTCTCCTGTGTCTACAGCTCGGTGCCCGCAGCTTCTCCTGTGTCTACAGCTCGGTGCCCGCAGCTTCTCCTGTGTCTACAGCTCGGTGCCCGCAGCTTCTCCCGTGCCTACAGCTCGGTGCCCGCAGCTTCTCCTGTGTCTACAGCTCGGTGCCCGCAGCTTCTCCTGTGTCTACAGCTCGGTGCCCGCAGCTTCTCCTGTGCCTACAGCTCGGTGCCCGCAGCTTCTCCTGTGTCTACAGCTCGGTGCCCGCAGCTTCTCCTGTGCCTACAGCTCGGTGCCCGCAGCTTCTCCTGTGTCTACAGCTCGGTGCCCGCAGCTTCTCCTGTGTCTACAGCTTGGTGCCCGCAGCTTCTCCTGTATCTACAGCTCGGTGCCAGCAGCTTCTCCTGTGCCTACAGCTCGGTGCCCGCAGCTTCTCCCCTGCCTACAGCTCGGTGCCCGCAGCTTCTCCTGTGTCTACAGCTCGGTGCCTGCAGCTTCTCCTGTGTCTACAGCTCGGTGCCCGCAGCTTCTCTTGTGCCTATAGTTCGGTGCCCGCAGCTTCTCCTGTGTCTACAGCTCGGTGCCCGCAGCTTCTCCTGTGTCTACAGCTCGGTGCCCGCAGCTTCTCCTGTGTCTACAGCTCGGTGCCCGCAGCTTCTCCTGTGTCTACAGCTCGGTGCCCGCAGCTTCTCCCGTGTCTACAGCTCGGTGCCCGCAGCTTCTCCCGTGTCTACAGCTCGGTGCCCGCAGCTTCTCCCGTGCCTACAGCTCGGTGCCCGCAGCTTCTCCCGTGTCTACAGCTCGGTGCCCGCAGCTTCTCCCGTGTCTACAGCTCGGTGCCCGCAGCTTCTCCCGTGTCTACAGCTCGGTGCCCGCAGCTTCTCCCGTGTCTACAGCTCGGTGCCCGCAGCTTCTCCCGTGTCTACAGCTCGGTGCCCGCAGCTTCTCCCGTGTCTACAGCTCGGTGCCCGCAGCTTCTCCCGTGCCTACAGCTCGGTGCCCGCAGCTTCTCCCGTGCCTACAGCTCGGTGCCTGCAGCTTCTCCCGTGTCTACAGCTCGGTGCCTGCAGCTTCTCCTGTGTCTACAGCTCGGTGCCCGCAGCTTCTCCTGTGTCTACAGCTCGGTGCCCGCAGCTTCTCCTGTGTCTACAGCTCGGTGCCCGCAGCTTCTCCTGTGTCTACAGCTCGGTGCCCGCAGCTTCTCCTGTGTCTACAGCTCGGTGCCCGCAGCTTCTCCTGTGTCTACAGCTCGGTGCCCGCAGCTTCTCCTGTGCTTACAGCTCGGTGCCCGCAGCTTCTCCTGTGTCTACAGCTCGGTGCCCGCAGCTTCTCCTGTGTCTACAGCTCGGTGCCCGCAGCTTCTCCCGTGTCTACAGCTCGGTGCCTGCAGCTTCTCCTGTGTCTACAGCTCGGTGCCCGCAGCTTCTCCTGTGTCTACAGCTCGGTGCCTGCAGCTTCTCCTGTGTCTACAGCTCGGTGCCCGCAGCTTCTCCTGTGTCTACAGCTCGGTGCCCGCAGCTTCTCCTGTGTCTACAGCTCGGTGCCCGCAGCTTCTCCTGTGTCTACAGCTCGGTGCCCGCAGCTTCTCCTGTGCTTACAGCTCGGTGCCCGCAGCTTCTCCCGTGTCTACAGCTCGGTGCCCGCAGCTTCTCCCGTGCCTACAGCTCGGTGCCCGCAGCTTCTCCCGTGTCTACAGCTCGGTGCCCGCAGCTTCTCCTGTGCCTACAGCTCGGTGCCCGCAGCTTCTCCTGTGTCTACAGCTCGGTGCCCGCAGCTTCTCCTGTGTCTACAGCTCGGTGCCCTCAGCTTCTCCTGTGTCTACAGCTCGGTGCCCGCAGCTTCTCCTGTGCTTACAGCTCGGTGCCCGCAGCTTCTCCTGTGTCTACAGCTCGGTGCCCGCAGCTTCTCCTGTGTCTACAGCTCGGTGTCCTCAGCTTCTCCTGTGTCTACAGCTCGGTGCCCGCAGCTTCTCCTGTGTCTACAGCTCGGTGCCCGCAGCTTCTCCTGTGTCTACAGCTCGGTGCCCGCAGCTTCTCCTGTGCTTACAGCTCGGTGCCCGCAGCTTCTCCTGTGTCTACAGCTCGGTGCCCGCAGCTTCTCCTATGCCTACAGCTCGGTGCCCGCAGCTTCTCCCGTGTCTACAGCTCGGTGCCTGCAGCTTCTCCTGTGTCTACAGCTCGTTGCCCGCAGCTTCTCCTGTGTCTACAGCTCGGTGCCTGCAGCTTCTCCTGTGTCTACAGCTCGGTGCCCGCAGCTTCTCCTGTGTCTACAGCTCGGTGCCCGCAGCTTCTCCTGTGTCTACAGCTCGGTGCCCGCAGCTTCTCCTGTGCTTACAGCTCGGTGCCCGCAGCTTCTCCTGTGTCTACAGCTCGGTGCCCGCAGCTTCTCCTGTGCCTACAGCTCGGTGCCCGCAGCTTCTCCCGTGTCTACAGCTCGGTGCCTGCAGCTTCTCCTGTGCCTACAGCTCGGTGCCTGCAGCTTCTCCTGTGTCTACAGCTCGGTGCCCGCAGCTTCTCCTGTGTCTACAGCTCGGTGCCCTCAGCTTCTCCTGTGTCTACAGCTCGGTGCCCGCAGCTTCTCCTGTGCTTACAGCTCGGTGCCTGCAGCTTCTCCTGTGTCTACAGCTCGGTGCCCGCAGCTTCTCCTGTGTCTACAGCTCGGTGTCCTCAGCTTCTCCTGTGTCTACAGCTCGGTGCCCGCAGCTTCTCCTGTGTCTACAGCTCGGTGCCCGCAGCTTCTCCTGTGTCTACAGCTCGGTGCCCGCAGCTTCTCCTGTGTCTACAGCTCCGTGTCTGCAGCTTCTCTTGTGCCTATAGTTCGGTGCCCGCAGCTTCTCCTGTGCCTACAGCTCGGTGCCTGCAGCTTCTCCTGTGTCTACAGCTCGGTGCCCGCAGCTTCTCCTGTGCCTACAGTTCGGTGCCCGCAGCTTCTCCTGTGCCTACAGCTCGGTGCCCGCAGCTTCTCCTGAGCCTACAGCTCGGTGCCCGCAGCTTCTCCTGTGTCTACAGTTCGGTGCCCGCAGCTTCTCCTGTGCCTACAGCTCGGTGCCCGCAGCTTCTCCTGTGTCTACAGCTCGGTGCCCGCAGCTTCTCTTGTGCCTATAGTTCGGTGCCCGCAGCTTCTCCTGTGCCTACAGCTCGGTGCCCGCAGCTTCTCCTGTGTCTACAGCTCGGTGCCCGCAGCTTCTCCTGTGTCTACAGCTCGGTGCCCGCAGCTTCTCTTGTGCCTATAGTTCGGTGCCCGCAGCTTCTTCTGTGCCTACAGTTCGGTGCGCGCAGCTTCTTCTGTGCCTACAGCTCGGTGCCCGCAGATTCTCCTGTGTCTACAGCTCGGTGCCCGCAGCTTCTCCTGTGCCTACAGCTTGGTGCCCGCATCTTCTGTGCCTACAGCTCGGTGCCGGCAGCTTCTCCTTTGTCTACAGCTCGGTGTCTACAGCTCGGTGCCCGCAGCTTCTCCTGTGTCTACAGCTCGGTGCCCGCAGCTTCTCCTGTGTCTACAACTCTGTGCTGCAACTTCTCCTGTGTCTACAGCTCGGTGCCCGCAGCTTCTCCTGTGTCTACAGCTCGGTGCCCGCAGATTCTCCTGTGCCTACAGCTTGGTGCCCGCATCTTCTGTGCCTACAGCTCGGTGCCGGCAGCTTCTCCTGTGTCTACAGCTCGGTGTCTACAGCTCGGTGCCCGCAGCTTCTCCTGTGCCTCCAGCTCGGTGCCCGCAGCTTCTCCTGTGCCTCCAGCTCGGTGCCCGCAGCTTCCGTGTCTACAGATCGGTGCCCGCAGCTTCTCCTGTGCCTACAACTCGGTGCCGCAGCTTCTCCTGTGTCTACAACTCGGTGCCCGCAACTTCTCCTGTGTCTACAGCTCGGTGCCCGCAGCTTCTCCTGTGTCTACAGCTCGGTGCCCGCAGCTTCTCCTGTGTCTACAGCTCGGTGCCGGCAGCTTCTGTGTCTACAGCTCGGTGCCCGCAGCTTCTCCTGTGTCTACAGCTCGGTGCCTGCAGCTTCTCCTGTGTCTACAGCTCGGTGCCCGCAGCTTCTCCTGTGCCTACAGCTCGGTGCCTGCAGCTTCTCCTGTGTCTACAACTCTGTGCCGCAACTTCTCCTGTGTCTACAGCTCGGTGCCCGCAGCTTCTCCTGTGTCTACAGCTCGGTGCCCGCAGCTTCTCCTGTGTCTACAGCTCGGTGCCCGCAGCTTCTCCTGTGTCTACAGCTCGGTGCCAGCAGCTTCTCCTGTGTCTACAGCTCGGTGCCCGCAGCTTCTCTTGTGCCTACAGCTCGGTGCCCGCAGCTTCTCCTGTGTCTACAGCTCGGTGCCGGCAGCTTCTCCTGTGTCTACAGCTCGGTGCCGGCAGCTTCTCCTGTGTCTACAGCTCGGTGCCCGCAGCTTCTCCTGTGCCTACAGCTCGGTGCCCGCAGCTTCTCCTATGTCTACAGCTCGGTGCCCGCAGCTTCTCTTGTGCCTATAGTTCGGTGTCCGCAGCTTCTCCTGTGTCTACAGCTCGGTGCCCGCAGCTTCTCCTGTGTCTACAGCTCGGTGCCCGCAGCTTCTCCTGTGTCTACAGCTCGGTGCCCGCAGCTTCTCCTGTGTCTACAGCTCGGTGCCAGCAGCTTCTCCTGTGTCTACAGCTCGGTGCCCGCAGCTTCTCCTGTGCCTACAGCTCGGTGCCCGCAGCTTCTCCTGTGTCTACAGCTCGGTGCCGGCAGCTTCTCCTGTGTCTACAGCTCGGTGCCGGCAGCTTCTCCTGTGTCTACAGCTCGGTGCCGGCAGATTCTCCTGTGTCTACAGCTCGGTGCCCGCAGCTTCTCCTGTGCCTACAGCTCGGTGCCCGCAGCTTCTCCTGTGCCTACAGCTCGGTGCCCACAGCTTCTCCTGTGTCCTGTAGGCACAGGAGAAGCTGTGGCCCATCCTATAGTGTCACCTCCTCTCTACACACAGGCGGATGCTGATCTGTCTTCAGACCCTGTTCACACCGCGATTACCTTGTCCCCGGGTCACATATTTTCTCAGTAAAAGACTGGTCTAATAAAATATAATAAAACTAGATGGTGGCCCGATTCTAACGCATCGGGTTTTCTAGAATAAGTATAGTAGTATATAGCACAGCCCACGCATTATATAACACAAGCCATGTAGTATATAACACAGCCACGTAGTAGATTGCATAGCCACGTAGTATATAACACAGCCCACGTAGTATATATATCCCATTGGGAAGCTCATGCACCCCTTCTGAGGAAATACAAGATCGAAACGCGCGTTAAGGGGCACGCTGGACTTGCACCTACATAGGTTATAACACCTAGGAGTATTTGAATTGATATCTGTTCTTTATAAATGGCTACTTTAATGTTATGGTGTGCACATTGTTACTGGCCACGTAGCCTGATATTACACTGACAATGTCATTTATCAATGGTTATTGTGCATTACCTCTTATCTTTAAACACTGTATAGCTATTAATTTAGTTACTTTTTGCACTATTCACTTTATATTTTGCATATTTCCCTATTCAGATTAGCTGTGCGGCTGTTTTAGGATCTGATATACCCTGTGTATATAAATACTTCCCTATATATACTTTGTTAGGTGTAATTCTATTTACCTTCTGTCCGGCGTTTGCTGTTTTGCCATTACTTTTCTAATGTACTAGCATCTCCTATTTTTTTAAATGTTTTAATAAATTTTGTACTTTAATAAAATTTCTGTATATTTGAAATTATTGGTCTTGGAGGACTTTGTTGCTTTTTCGTTTTGTTGACCTTTGTGCAGTCCTCCGCACACACTTTAGGGCCATGTTGACCTAGATTGTTGAAACAATGAGCCCCTGTGACCCACCCCCCTAACCTGTGAATGGGGAGGTGAGACAGAGATCAGTCTTGTTTGGAACTATGAAGTGAAGACAGCACATCAGAGAGAAGGGGAAGCATATGGACCATTTTTTATCCTCTGTGTGCTGGATTGTTGGACTGTTGGATCCTCAGTGTGGTGGATTATATGGACCTTTTGTGATTTTGCCTAAATAAAGGTTCTGCAATTGTTCACTATTCTCTTGCTCTGATTGTGTGATACCGGAGAAGGAACCTGTGACAACTGGTGGCAAGCAGCCTGATCAACAGTGCGTAACCTAATGGAGAACCACCCACAGAGTGAGTACAGTAATTGGACTGTATCCAGTTTACAGGAGAGAGCCAGAGACTTGGGCTTGAACTACCAGGGACTGACTAAAGAGGCCTTAATTGACCTACTGGTAAGTGCCAGCCCGGCCACCTCCTCCCATATGTCTGAAGGACGAGCACTGGAGACGAGGACCCCCACCCCAAAAAGCCAGTGGGTGGTGTGGTACGAAGAAGAGATGGCGGTTCTGGGTCCAGGCGTCTCTCAGGAGTACAAGGAGGAGGCTGCCCACCGAGCACAGCAGAGACAAGAAGCAATGGAGCTTGAAAGAGGGAGTAACGCAATGTGGAATGTAAACCCAACGATCCGGGAGCCTATACGGATCACCCGGACAGACTGTAAGCCATTTGATGAGGCTTCCGGAGATGTGGAGGGGTTCTTCAAGGACTTTGAGCAGCAGTGTGCTGTGATGGAGGTGCCCCACTCTGGCTGGATGCGTTTGTTAGTAGGACTCCTGAACGATAGCATGGCGGAGGCTTACCGAACCATTGACTCACAGCGGAATTGGGATTATTACATTGTAAAGCAGACTACCTTGGATTACCATGCTATCACCCCAGGCTCATATAGGGCCAAGTTCCGAGACCTCCCATGCACTACGGGGGGATCGTTTAGGATGTATGCACATAAGATGTCCCCGGTATGTCGGAGATGGCTGGAAGCAGAAAATGCCTTTACTGTGGAAGATGTTATACAGGCGTTCCTTATAGAACAATTTCTTGCCAAGTGCCCCGCAGAGGTACGGGAATGGGTCCAGGAGCGCATGCCATGCACCGTGGATAGAGCTGCAGCCCTGGCCGATGAAGCCCTTACTATCTGACCACAATGGAGGAGGCTTCTGGACAATGAACCACGGCCTTCTCCCGCGCCCCATCCCCCTCCGATTATATCTGCCCCTCCACCCAGCCGCAGGCCGATGACAATCACAGCTCGCAATCCAGGGCCCCAACAGTTCCGACCATGACCTGGGGGTATCACAGAGAGATGCTATGGGTGTGGGCAACCTGGACATTTGCAGTCTGGCTGTCCCGCAAGGATTCGGAGGGAGCCCCACCCAGCCCCACCTCGTCCAGTGCATCTTGTGCAGTCCATCCCACCTGAGGAAGAGCTACCACCACCCCCACCAGAGTGGACCACCGACCACGGCACCATAGATACCCCTGCTGGAGTGTACGGACTCCGGCCTTTGTCCATCAGAAATACACAGCAATGGCATTACCACATGCAGGATGTCTTAATTGATGGATACAAAGTGTCGGGATTTAGAGACACGGGGGCATTCCTGACTATCGCTGACCCCCGTGTGGTTCGACCCGAGGCAATTCACCAGGGCCCAGGAATTCCCATTGTCCTGGAGGGGGGTGTCCGCAAATATATACAGAGAGCTTTGATACGTTTGGATTTCGGTTTTGGAGAAAAACTGTGTTGGATTGGCGTTATGGAAGGACTTCCTGCAGATATCCTCCTTGGAAATGACATTGGGGAGTTGCAAAGTCATTTTGTGGGAGCAGAAGGACCGTGGGCCTCTCCTTCTTCTGAAAGAACAATTGGAGGGAGATATCGCAGATACCGTAACGCCCATCATTCCCTACGTTCTAGAGTTCAGAGACTGTCTCGCCCAGCTAGCTACCTTGGCTAATGAACATCAGCGAACGGCCCAGTCCAGTCAAAAAGCCTGGTATGACCATAAAGCCAGGACCTGGGAATTTATGGACAAGTGCTCATGATTATTGCAACCCCTGCCACTGTACAAGGAACTATAAACAGTGGAGCAAAGTGGACTAAAGTGAGCAGGCCAGTGGTCTGTGTAGACCTAATGGCGTGCTCACTTACTATGAGGGGGGAGAGGTTGTGATGGTGTGATATGCTATGTGGGTATCATTTTGTGTATATTTATATTTTACTTATTTTCATGGTGTTACTGTATCTTGTAGGATAAGTTGTTATTTGCCATCTGATATTCTCCCCACAGTTCTGTATTGTTATCTCTCCACAGGGTCAGTGAATAATGTTGTTTGCTAATATGCTAATGACATGTTGACCTAGCTTGTTGAAACAATGAGCCCCTGTGACCCACCCCCTAACCTGTGAATGGGGAGGTGTGACAGAGATCAGTCTTGTTTGGAACTATGAAGTGAAGACAGCACATCAGAGAGAAGGGGAAGCATATGGACCATTTTTTATCCTCTGTGTGCTGGATTGTTGGACTGTTGTATCCTCAGTGTGGTGGATTATATGGACCTTTCGTGATTTTGCCTAAATAAAGGTTCTGGAATTGTTCACTATTCTCTTGCTCTGTTGATTGTGTGATACCGGAGAAGGAACATGTGACACATAGCTACATAGCATATAGCACAGCCACGTAGTATATAGCACAGAGACGTATATAGCAGCCCACGCAGTATATAACACAGCCCACGTAGTATATAGCACAGCCCACGTAGTATATAACAGCCCACGCAGTATATAACACAGCCCACATATTATATAACAGCCACGAAGTATATTGCATAGCCACATAGTATATGGCACAGCCCACGTAGTATATAGCACAGAGTAGTATATAACACAGCCCACGTAGTATATAACACATCCCACGCAGTATATAACACAGCCCACGTAGTATATAACAGCCATGTAGTATATTGCATAGCCACGTAGTATATAACACAGCCCATTTAGTATATAGCACAGAGTCGTAGTATATAACAGCCCACGTAGTATATAACACAGCCCACGTAGTATATAACATAGCCACGTAGTATATTGCATAGCCACGTAGTATATAACACAGCCCATTTAGTATATAGCACAGAGTCGTAGTATATAACACAGCCCATGTAGTATATAGCACAGCCCACGCAGTATATAACATAGATCAAGTAGTATATAACAGCCCACGTGCAGTATATAACATAGCTCAAGTAGTATATAACAGCCCACGTAGTATATAACACAGCCACGTAGTATATAACACAGCCCACATAGTATATAACACAGCCCACATAGTATATAACACAGCCCACGTAGTATATAGCAGTGTGGGCACCATATCCCTGTTAAAAAAAGAATTACAATAAAAAATAGTTATATACTTACCTTCCGGTGGCCCCCGGATCCAGCCGAGGCATTTAGCAATGCTCCTTGCGACGCTCCGGTCCCAGTAATGCTTTGATGCAATAACACGTGATGATGTAGCAGTCTCACGAGACCGCTTCATCATCATCTCGCGAGCCCGTGTGTCGTTGCCGCATTGCATTCTTGGGACTGGAGCGTCGCGAGGAGCGGGAAAGGTGCTGGAGGTGAGAATATAATGATTTTTTTTTTTTAAATTATTTTTAACATTAGATCTTTTTACTATTGATGCTGCATAGGCAGCATCAATAGTAAAAAGTTGGTCACACGGTTAATAGCAGCGTTTAACGGACTGCTAAACCGCTATGGGGGTGCTGATTGGGGAGTATGGAGGGGACACTGACTGGAGGGGAGTAGGGAAGGCCGAATTCGAGGCTGGACTGTGCCTGTCGCTGATTGGTCGTGGCTGGCCAGCCGCGACCAATCAGTGACACGGGATTTCCGTTACAGACAGACAAACAGAGTGAAGTACCCCTTAAGGTACCGTCACACTAAACGATATCGCTAGCGATCCGTGACGTTGCAGCGTCCTCGCTAGCGATATCGTTTAGTTTGACACGCAGCAGCGATCAGGATCCTGCTGTGATGTCGCTGGTCGCTGAATAAAGTCCAGAACTTTATTTGGTCGTCCGATCGCCGTGTATCGTTGTGTTTGACACCAAAAGCAACGATACCAGCGATGTTTTACACTGGTAACCAGGGTAAACATCGGGTTACTAAGCGCAGGGCCGCGCTTAGTAACCCGATGTTTACCCTGGTTACCAGCGTAAAAGTAAAAAAAACAAACAGTACATACTCACCTGCGCGTCTGCTTCCTGCTCTGACTGAGCCCGGCCCTAAAGTGAAAGTGAAAGCACAGCGGTGACGTCACCGCTCTGCTGTTAGGGCCGGAGCTCAGTCAGTGTCAGGAAGCAGACGCTGGGGGACGCGCAGGTGAGCATGTACTGTTTGTTTTTTTTACTTTTACGCTGGTAACCAGGGTAAACATCGGGTTACTAAGCGCGGCCCTGCGCTTAGTAACCCGATGTTTACCCTGGTTACCCGGGGACCTCGGCATCGTTGGTCGCTGGAGAGCTGTCTGTGTGACAGCTCTCCAGCGACCAAACAGCGACGCTGCAGCGATCGACATCGTTGTCGCTATCGCTGCAGCGTCGTTTAATGTGACGGTACCTTTAGACAATTATATAGTAGATATAAAAGATAAAAAAACAAAACCAAAAAAAGCGCAGCTGGGTCTACAGTGTTGAGTGAGCGTGTTCGGCTACATATCCAGTATAGCTGTGCTCGGCTCGGATACTGGATGTGTAGCCGAGCACCGCTATATTGGATATGTAGCCGAGCACCACAATACTGGATGTGTAGCCGAGCACCGCGATACTGGATGTGTAGCCGAGCACCGCGATATTGGATACGTAGCCGAGCACCGCTATACTGGATGTGTAGCCGAGCACCGCGATATTGGATACGTAGCCGAGCACCACAATACTGGATGTGTAGCCGAGCACCGCTATACTGGATGTGTAGCCGAGCACCGCTATACTGGATGTGTAGCCGAGCACCGCGATACTGGATGTGTAGCCGAGCACCGCTATACTGGATGTGTAGCCGAGCACCACAATACTGGATGTGTAGCCGAGCACCACAATACTGGATGTGTAGCCGAGCACCGCTATACTGGATGTGTAGCCGAGCACCGCTATACTGGATGTGTAGCCGAGCACCGCGATACTGGATGTGTAGCCGAGCACCGCTATACTGGATGTGTAGCCAAGCACCGCGATACTGGATGTGTAGCCGAGCACCGCTATACTGGATGTGTAGCCGAGCACCGCTATACTGGATGTGTAGCCGAGCACCACAATACTGGATGTGTAGCCGAGCACCACAATACTGGATGTGTAGCCGAGCACCGCTATACTGGATGTGTAGCCAAGCACCGCGATACTGGATGTGTAGCCGAGCACCGCTATACTGGATGTGTAGCCGAGCACCGCTATACTGGATGTGTAGCCAAGCACCGCGATACTGGATGTGTAGCCAAGCACCGCTATACTGGATGTGTAGCCGAGCACCGCTATACTGGATGTGTAGCCAAGCACCGCGATACTGGATGTGTAGCCGAGCACCGCTATACTGGATGTGTAGCCAAGCACCGCGATACTGGATGTGTAGCCGAGCACCGCTATACTGGATGTGTAGCCGAGCACCGCGGTACTGGATGTGTAGCCGAGCACCACAATACTGGATGTGTAGCCAAGCACCACAATACTGGATGTGTAGCCGAGCACCGCTATACTGGATGTGTAGCCAAGCACCGCGATACTGGATGTGTAGCCGAGCACCGCTATACTGGATGTGTAGCCGAGCACCACTATACTGGATGTGTAGCCGAGCACCGCGATACTGGATGTGTAGCTGAGCACCGCTATACTGGATGTGTAGCCGAGCACCACAATACTGGATGTGTAGCCGAGCACCACAATACTGGATGTGTAGCCGAGCACCGCTATACTGGATGTGTAGCCGAGCACCGCTATACTGGATGTGTAGCCGAGCACCGCTATACTGGATGTGTAGCCGAGCACCGCTATACTGGATGTGTAGCCGAGCACCGCTATACTGGATGTGTAGCCGAGCACCGCTTTACTGGATGTGTAGCCGAGCACCGCTATACTGGATGTGTAGCCGAGCACCACAATACTGGATGTGTAGCCGAGCACCGCGATACTGGATGTGTAGCCGAGCACCGCGGTACTGGATGTGTAGCCGAGCACCGCGGTACTGGATGTGTAGCCAAGCACCGCGATACTGGATGTGTAGCCGAGCACCGCGGTACTGGATGTGTAGCCGAGCACCGCGGTACTGGATGTGTAGCCGAGCACCGCTATATTGGATACATAGCCAAGCACCACAATACTGGATGTGTAGCCGAGCACCGCTATACTGTATGTGTAGCCAAGCACCGCGATACTGGATGTGTAGCCGAGCACCGCTATACTGGATGTGTAGCCGAGCACCACTATACTGGATGTGTAGCCGAGCACCGCGATACTGGATGTGTAGCTGAGCACCGCTATACTGGATGTGTAGCCGAGCACCACAATACTGGATGTGTAGCCGAGCACCGCTATACTGGATGTGTAGCCGAGCACCGCTATACTGGATGTGTAGCCGAGCACCGCTATACTGGATGTGTAGCCGAGCACCGCGATACTGGATGTGTAGCCGAGCACCACAATACTGGATGTGTAGCCGAGCACCGCTATACTGGATGTGTAGCCGAGCACCGCTATACTGGATGTGTAGCCGAGCACCGCTATACTGGATGTGTAGCCGAGCACCGCTATACTGGATGTGTAGCCGAGCACCGCTTTACTGGATGTGTAGCCGAGCACCGCTATACTGGATGTGTAGCCGAGCACCGCGGTACTGGATGTGTAGCCGAGCACCACAATACTGGATGTGTAGCCAAGCACCACAATACTGGATGTGTAGCCGAGCACCGCTATACTGGATGTGTAGCCGAGCACCGCTATACTGGATGTGTAGCCGAGCACCGCTATACTGGATGTGTAGCCGAGCACCGCTTTACTGGATGTGTAGCCGAGCACCGCTATACTGGATGTGTAGCCGAGCACCGCGGTACTGGATGTGTAGCCGAGCACCACAATACTGGATGTGTAGCCAAGCACCGCGATACTGGATGTGTAGCCAAGCACCGCGGTACTGGATGTGTAGCCGAGCACCGCGGTACTGGATGTGTAGCCAAGCACCGCGATACTGGATGTGTAGCCGAGCACCGCTATACTGGATGTGTAGCCGAGCACCGCTATATTGGATACGTAGCCGAGCACCACAATACTGGATGTGTAGCCGAGCACCGCTATACTGGATGTGTAGCCGAGCACCACAATACTGGATGTGTAGCCGAGCACCGCGGTACTGGATGTGTAGCCGAGCACCGCGGTACTGGATGTGTAGCCGAGCACCGCGGTACTGGATGTGTAGCCGAGCACCGCTATATTGGATACGTAGCCGAGCACCACAATACTGGATGTGTAGCCGAGCACCGCTATACTGGATGTGTAGCCGAGCACCGCGATACTGGATGTGTAGCCGAGCACCACAATACTGGATGTGTAGCCGAGCACCGCTATACTGGATGTGTAGCCGAGCACCGCGGTACTGGATGTGTAGCCGAGCACCGCTATATTGGATACGTAGCCGAGCACCACAATACTGGATGTGTAGCCGAGCACCGCTATACTGGATGTGTAGCCGAGCACCGCTATACTGGATGTGTAGCCGAGCACCGCTATACTGGATGTGTAGCCGAGCACCGCTATACTGGATGTGTAGCCGAGCACCGCGGTACTGGATGTGTAGCCGAGCACCGCGGTACTGGATGTGTAGCCGAGCACCGCTATATTGGATACGTAGCCGAGCACCACAATACTGGATGTGTAGCCGAGCACCGCTATATTGGATGTGTAGCCGAGCACCGCTATACTGGATGTGTAGCCGAGCACCGCGGTACTGGATGTGTAGCCGAGCACCGCGGTACTGGATGTGTAGCCGAGCACCGCTATATTGGATACGTAGCCGAGCACCACAATACTGGATGTGTAGCCGAGCACCGCGATACTGGATGTGTAGCTGAGCACCGCTATACTGGATGTGTAGCCGAGCACCGCTATACTGGATGTGTAGCCGAGCACCACAATACTGGATGTGTAGCCGAGCACCACTATACTGGATGTGTAGCCGAGCACCGCTATACTGGATGTGTAGCCGAGCACCGCTTTACTGGATGTGTAGCCGAGCACCGCTATACTGGATGTGTAGCCGAGCACCGCGGTACTGGATGTGTAGCCGAGCACCGCTATATTGGATACGTAGCCGAGCACCACAATACTGGATGTGTAGCCGAGCACCGCTATACTGGATGTGTAGCCGAGCACCGCTATACTGGATGTGTAGCCGAGCACCGCTATACTGGATGTGTAGCCGAGCACCGCGGTACTGGATGTGTAGCCGAGCACCGCGGTACTGGATGTGTAGCCGAGCACCGCTATATTGGATACGTAGCCGAGCACCACAATACTGGATGTGTAGCCGAGCACCGCTATACTGGATGTGTAGCCGAGCACCGCTATACTGGATGTGTAGCCGAGCACCGCGGTACTGGATGTGTAGCCGAGCACCGCGGTACTGGATGTGTAGCCGAGCACCGCTATACTGGATGTGTAGCCGAGCACCACAATACTGGATGTGTAGCCGAGCACCACAATACTGGATGTGTAGCCGAGCACCGCGATACTGGATGTGTAGCCGCTGTGGCCCCTGGCATAAAGTAATCCCTCCGCTCTATTATCTAGCCCTATGTTACCTGTAGTGCCGCACATAAGGGAAACATTTGTGCTCCGTTATCTCTGACGTTTTCCGTGTGCGGATGTGACCCAGAGCACCTGTGTGTTACATGACCTATCACATGACCTATAGGGGGGGATCATGGGATAGGTCATGTGATACATGGGGGGCCGGCACCTGCTAAACTGCCCGGGGCCCCGGCTACTCTTATTCCACCTCTTTTTTCAAGTAACAAGTATAATGGGAGTCAATGGGAAAGTCAAGCTTTTTTTCCTGCAGACCCTACAAAAAGGTCTGGGGGGTCAGTGAAAATGGTCAAATGGATGGGAAAGTGCTGAATGGAAGGAGAACAGCATGAGGGAGACCCCTGGAAGCATCTCTGACCCCCAGATCACTGCTGAGAACAATGGGGTCACACTTTTACTCCACTGTAAGGACTGACAATAAAACCTTCCAAACCCACGAGAAATTAAAAAAAAAATTAAATTTAAATAAACCAAATTTGAAATTTTTAGTAAAACAATAGGAAATGTCACTGTCATTTATGAAGGAAGCAAAAACTGCCAAAATTAGGGACTCGGAATACCCCTTGTATTAGACATAGAGGAGCCTCATACACATTCTGGTCACGTTGTCATGTATTGGTCTCCTAGACTCATAAAGGCTATGCACTAAGTGCAAAGCCTGCCTAAAATACAAGCTGGATGGCCTCATTACACAAAACATGTTAAACTGTATGGATGAATCATTGAACCCATAAAAATGTTTGGAAGGGTCTTTTGTTAGAGTTTAATATACCAGCGAAATTTAACTAGAACCTCGTTTACAGTGTGTGAACGAATCTTTGAATCCATGAACATTTTTTCAAGGTTTTTTTAATTTTTATGTAACACTGAAATGTAATTGCCAGGCTCCTGGTTGTAACTGTATTTAACCCCTTCAGTTGGATTTACAGCGTGGGACATGACTGTACGGCGGAAAGGTATGTGATATTGTTGCTTTTTTATTTTGGAATTCTTTTCAGGAGAACGAGGGTCTTCGGTTGGATTGAGCGTACAATAAAGAATAATAAAACCCTGTGTCTTTAATTAAAATACTTTATTCCTTTCCTGCTATTGGATTAATAATGGATAGGCGTCTTATTGACACCTCTCCATTATTAACCCGGCTTAATGTCACCTTACAATAGCAAGGTGACATTAACCCTTTATCACCCCATATCCCACTGCTACTCGGGAGTGGTAAGAGAGAGGCTAAGTGCCAGAATAGGCGCATCTTACAGATGTGCCTTTTCTGGGGTGGCTGGGGGCAGATGTTTTTAGCCGGGGGGGGGGGTCCTATAACCATGGACCCTCTCTAGGCTATTAATATCTGACCTCAGTCACTGGCTTTCCCACTCTGGCGGAGAAAATTGCGCGGGACCCCACACCAGTTTTTTCTGTGATTTAACCCTTTATTTTAACACCTAGAGCCCCCAAATTTTGCACACACACTCTACTAACATTATTAGTGAGGAATATGTAAAAATCTAAGGGATATGAAATGGTTTACTGTATGTAATCATGTCTCATATCCTGTCGGGTTTGATAAGGAGATAGCAAAAACTGACAATTGAATTACCGGCTTTTCTGCTATCTAGCGCTTTATGAAATATAAATATATATATATATATATATATATATTTGTGTGTCTCACTGATATATATATATATATATATATATATATATATATATATATATATATATATATATACACTAGCTATTGAACCCGTTCTACGCCCAGGTGGCGAGCATTTATATTGGTATATGGTCTCCATCCTGGTATGTGCTGCTCCCATCTTGCTCCCCATCCTGTCATGTGCTGCTCCATCCTGCGCACCCATCCTGTCAAGTGCTGCGCCACCCTGCGCCCCCATCCTGTCATGTGCTGCTCCATCCTGCGTCCCCATCCTGTCGTGCTGCTCCACCCTGCGCCCCCATCCTGTCATGTGCTGCTCCATCCTGCGCCCCATCCTGTCATGTGCTGCTCCAACCTGCGTCCCCATCCTGACATGTGCCTTTTCCATCCTGCATCCCCATCCTGTCATGTACTCCCAACCTGCACCCCCATTCTGTCATGTGCTGCTCCCATCCTGTGCCCCCATCCTGTCATGTGCTGCTCCCATCCTGCACCCCATTCTGTCATGTGCTGCTCCCATCCTGCGCAACCATTCTGTCATGTGCTGCTCCCATCCTGCCCCCATCCTGTCATGTGCTCCCATCCTGCGCAACCATTCTGCCATGTGCTGCTCCCATCCTGTGTCCCCATTCTGTTGTATTGTGCTGCACCCATTCTGCCTGTTCCTGTTTCCATTCTGCCATATGTTGCTCCCATCTTTCTCTCTCCAGCTCTACTGCCCGAGTGCGGCTGTGCTGATTGCGGCTGTGCTGATTGCGGCTGTGCTGATTGCGGCTGTGCTGAGTGCGGCTGTGCTGAGTGCGACTGTGCTGAGTGCGACTGTGCTGAGTGCGGCTGTGCTGAGTGCGGCTGTGCTGAGTGCGGCTATACTGCCTGAGTGCCGCTATACTGCCTGAGTGCGGCTATACTGCCTGAGTGCGGCTATACTGAGTGCAGTTGAACTGCCTGAGTGTGGCTTTAATGCTTGAGTGTGGCTATACTGAGTGCGGCTGTACTGCCTGAGTGCGGCTATCCTGTCTGAGTGCGGCTATACGGCCTGAGTGCAGCTATACTGCCTGAGCGCAGCTATACTGCCTGAGCGCAGCTATACTGAGTGCAGTTGAACTGCCTGAGTGCGGCTGTACTGTCTGCGTGCGGCTATACTGAGCGCGGCTGAGTGTGGCTGTACTGCGTGAGTGCGGCTGAGTGTGGCTGTACTGCGTGAGTGTGGCTGTACTGCGTGAGTGTGGCTGTACTGTGTGAGTGTGGCTGTACTGTGTGAGTGTGGCTGTACTGTGTGAGTGTGTTGTGAACTCTGTTTTCGGGCTCCCTCTTGTGGTCACAGGTGGTATTGCGTGAGTTTTATTTTTGGGCTCCCCCTGGTGGCTTTGTTTGTTATCTTGCGGGTCTGTGGCTGGATCAGCTGCCTTGTTATTCTCTAGGGAGGTTCCTATTTAGCTCTGCTTCACCTCCACTTGTTGCCGGCTGTCGATGTATTCAGTGCTATTCTGATTACTCCTGACTATCTTGGTTTTCTGTCTCTTCATGAGAAGCTAAGTTCTGTTTGATTATTTTTTGCTCATCTGTCTGCAATACGATTTCTGTTTATGATGAGTTTAGTCCAGCTTGCTAATATGTGATTTCTTGCTGCTGGTAAGCTCTGGGGTACGGAGTTGCTTCCCCCGCACCGTTAGTTGGTGCGGGGGCTCGAGCAATCTCTGCGTGGATATTTTGAATAGGGTTTTTCATTGACCGCACAGTTCTCTTCCTATTTTCTGCTATCTAGTGTTAGTGGGCCTCATTTGCTAAATCTATTTCATCTCTGCGTATGTGCTTTCCCCTTAACTCACCGTTAATATTTGTGGGGGGCTTTTCTATATCTTTGGGGGTCATTTCTCTGAGGCAAGTGAGGACTTACTTTCTCTCTAGGAATAGTCAGTTTCTCAGGCCGTGACGAGACGTCTAGGATTTCCTGGTAACGTTCCACGGCTGCCTATAGTTGTTTGCGGTTAGGATCAGGTTGCGGTCAATTCAGTTACCACTTCCCCAGAGCTAGTCGTTGGTTCAGTTTCTTAGCTAGTCAGATTTGCGATCCTTGCCACTAGGATCATAACAGTACAGCCGGCCCATAAAGTGTTAATTGCATGGCAGAAGCAGGAGAAGAGAAGCCTTGAGGTTTTTGTTTTTTTTTGTTTCTGTGTGTCTAGCTGCTGTGTGTCTAGCCTCTCTCCTCCTCTTAATCTTGGTGTGGCTATGAGTTCAGCTGCTGACATGGATATTCAGAGTTTAGCCTCCAGTGTAGATCATCTTGCTGCAAGGGTACAAAGTATTCAGGATTTTGTTGTTCACAGTCCTATGTCAGAGCCTAGAATACCTATTCCGGAGTTGTTTTCTGGAGATAGATCTAGGTTCCTGAATTTTAAGAACAATTGCAAGTTAGTTTGTAGCGCCCCCACTGCCGCAGGGCCGAGGGGTACCCGGTACCGGGCCTCTGAGTCTCTGCTCTGGGGTTGTCACGGTGGCTAGGCCCGGTCCGTGACCCTGCTGAGGGGCGCTCCAAATAAATAATAGGAGTGGATGGTGTTGGTAGTGCGGTGTAGTGCCGGTCGCAGTTAATAACGAGGACACCAGGTTGCAGTCTCTTTACCTCTTTACTGAAGGTCTCAAAGTCCTCAATCCGGAATACGGTTAACCAGGCTGCGCAAGTCCGGCCGGTCCGATGGCACCTCCAGAGTTCCCTTTGCAGGTGGAAATCTGTGCCTTCCTACTAGTGCTATGTGTTGTGGTCCTCCCCTGCTGAGCTTACGGGATAGTCCCCACAACTGTTGTGTCTGTTTCTCGTGTTCCCTCACAACTCGATTAGATGATCTTCTGCTAATCTTCCGTCCCTCCCAGGTGTTATGGTTGGGACGCACCCGTATGACGGGTAGGCTCGGAGCTCTTCCGGGACCCTAGAGTCGCCCCTCTCCAAAGGTTGCCCCCTATGTCTGCGTAGGTGATTTAGGTGAGACAGCCCGCCTGTGACTGACTGTCCTGCCGTTGGTTTGAAGTATGGCTTAGAGCTCTGTACCTCCTCGGCGTTCCGGCCGCCGGTTGTTTGCACCTCAGTAGGATGTTGCCTCGATCTTACAGCACGACTCCTACTGGTATTCTCCTTCTTGCTTTGATCTCGTTTCTCACTCAGCACAATAAATCTCGCTTCTTGTCCTTTCTTAGGGCACCGCCGCTATCAAGTGCAGGCGCGGTCCCGTAGCTTTCTCTCTGTTTGCCAGGCCTCTGTCAGGATCCCACCCCTGACAGGGACCCTACCGAATCTTCCCCTACAACACCCTCTGCCACAAGGTGTTGCCTGGTTCCAACCCAGTCAGCTTCTCCCTAACTTCCTGCCTAACCCCCAGTTTTACCAGACTGTGAGGAGTGGCCTAATGAATAGTACCCTTAGCTTTCCCTGGAGGCCAGACGTACCATAGCCCCCCCCTTAGCGGCGGAGCCACAGTACTGCAACGACCAGGACTCTGGGGCGCTGCAGTTTCTTTCTTTGAAACCTCGTTCCTCTGGTGATTCCGTTCAGCAAGTTAAGATTATTATTTCTTTCTTGCGTGGCGACCCTCAAGATTGGGCCTTCGCATTGGCGCCAGGGGATCCTGCATTGCTCAGTGTGGATGCGTTTTTTCTGGCCCTTGGATTGCTCTATGAGGAACCTAATCTTGAGAACCAGGCTGAAAAAGCTTTGTTGGCTCTCTCTCAGGGGCAAGATGAAGCAGAGGTGTATTGCCAGAAATTTCGGAAATGGTCGGTGCTTACTCAATGGAATGAGTGTGCCCTGGCTGCAAATTTCAGAGAAGGTCTTTCTGAAACCATTAAGAATGTCATGGTGGGGTTCCCTACGCCTGTAGGTCTGAATGAGTCAATGACTCTGGCCATTCAGATTGATCGGCGTTTGCGGGAGCGCAAACCTGTGCACCATTTGGCGGTGTCTTCTGAACAGACACCTGAATCTATGCAATGTGATAGAATTCTGACCAGAAGTGAACGGCAAAATTATAGACGGCAAAATGGGTTGTGCTTTTACTGTGGTGACTCAGCTCATGTTATCTCAGCATGCTCTAAGCGCACAAAAAAGATTGATAAGTCTGTCACCATCGGTACTCTACAGCCTAAGTTCATTTTGTCTGTTACCCTGATTTGTTCCCTGTCATCTTACCCGGTTATGGCTTTTGTGGATTCAGGTGCTGCCCTGAGTCTGATGGATTTGTCATTTGCCAGGCGCTGTGGTTTTGTTTTGGAGCCTTTAAAATTCCCTATTCCACTAAGGGGAATTGATGCTACACCATTGGCTATGAATAAACCTCAGTACTGGACGCAAGTGACCATGTGCATGACTCCTGTTCATCGGGAGGTGATTCGCTTTCTTGTGCTGCATAATTTGCATGATGTTGTCGTGTTGGGTCTGCCATGGTTGCAGACTCATAATCCAGTCCTGGATTGGAAAGCAATGTCTGTGTCAAGTTGGGGTTGCCAGGGAATTCATGGCGACGCTCCTGTGGTGTCAATTGCTTCATCCACTCCTTCTGAAGTCCCTGCGTTTTTGTCGGACTACCAGGATGTATTTGATGAGCCCAAACTCAGTTCTCTACCTACTCATAGGGATTGTGATTGTGCTATAAATTTGATTCCTGGTAGTAAGTTTCCTAAGGGACGACTTTTCAATTTGTCAGTGCCGGAGCATGCTGCTATGCGGAGTTATATAAAGGAGTCTTTGGAGAAAGGACTTATTCGCCCCTCCTCCTCCCCTCTTGGTGCGGGGTTCTTTTTTGTGGCCAAGAAGGATGGTTCTCTGAGACCTTGTATTGATTATCGCCTTCTAAATAAAATCACGGTCAAATTTCAGTATCCTTTGCCATTGTTATCTGATCTGTTTGCTCACATTAGGGGGTCTAGTTGGTTCACCAAGATAGATCTTCGTGGTGCGTATAACCTTGTGCGTATTAAGCAGGGTGATGAATGGAAAACTGCATTTAATACGCCCGAAGGCCACTTCGAGTACTTGGTGATGCCTTTTGGACTTTTGTAACGCTCCTTCTGTCTTTCAGTCCTTCATGCACGACATCTTCCGCGAATATCTGGATAAATTTATGATTGTGTATCTGGATGATATTCTGTTTTTTTCTGATGATTGGGAGTCCCATGTTAAGCAGGTCAGGATGGTGTTTCAGGTCCTGCGTGCCAATGCTTTATTTGTGAAGGGCTCAAAATGTCTTTTTGGAGTCCAGAAGGTTTCTTTTTTGGGTTTCATTTTTTCTCCTTCTACTATTGAGATGGACCCAGTCAAGGTTCAGGCTATTCATGACTGGACTCAGCCTACATCTGTTAAGAGTCTTCAGAAGTTCTTGGGTTTTGCTAATTTTTACCGTCGCTTCATCGCTAATTTTTCTGGTGTTGTTAAGCCTTTGACGGATTTGACCAAGAAGGGTTCTGATGTTACTAATTGGTCTCCTGCGGCTGTGGAGGCCTTTCGGGAGCTGAAGCACCGGTTTTCTTCTGCTCCGGTCTTATGTCAGCCAGATGTCTCTCTTCCTTTCCAGGTCGAGGTTGATGCTTCTGAGATTGGAGCGGGGGCTGTTTTGTCGCAGAGAAGCTCTGATGGCTCTGTGATGAAGCCATGTGCTTTCTTTTCAAGAAAGTTTTCGCCTGCCGAGCGGAATTATGATGTCGGTAATCGGGAGTTGTTGGCTATGAAGTGGGCATTTGAGGAGTGGCGACATTGGCTCGAGGGAGCTAAGCATCGTGTGGTGGTCTTGACTGATCACAAAAATCTGATTTATCTCGAGTCGGCCAAGCGGCTGAATCCTAGACAGGCTCGTTGGTCGTTGTTTTTCTCTCGTTTTGATTTCGTGGTCTCGTACCTGCCTGGTTCGAAGAATGTGAAGGCTGATGCTCTTTCTAGGAGTTTTGTGCCTGACTCTCCTGGAGATTCAGAGCCGGCTTGTATCCTCAGAGAAGGGGTGATTTTGTCCGCCATCTCCCCAGATTTGCGACGAGTGTTGCAGAAGTTTCAGGCGGATAGACCTGACCGTTGTCCACCGGATAGACTGTTTGTCCCAGATAGATGGACCAGTAGAGTCATTTCCGAGGTTCATTCTTCGGTGTTGGCGGGCCATCCTGGAATATTTGGTACCAGAGATTTGGTGGCCAGGTCCTTTTGGTGGCCTTCTTTGTCTCGGGATGTGCGTTCTTTTGTGCAGTCTTGTGGAATTTGTGCTCGGGCTAAGCCTTGCTGTTCTCGTGCCAGTGGTTTGTTGTTACCTTTGCCTGTCCCGAAGAGGCCTTGGACGCACATTTCCATGGATTTTATTTCAGATCTCCCTGTCTCTCAGAGAATGTCTGTCATCTGGGTGGTGTGTGATTGTTTTTCTAAGATGGTCCATTTGGTGTCCTTGCCTAAGTTGCCTTCCTCCTCCGAGTTGGTTCCACTGTTTTTTCAAAATGTGGTTCGTTTGCACGGGATCCCTGAAAATATTGTTTCCGACAGAGGATCCCAGTTTGTGTCTAGATTTTGGCGGACCTTTTGTGCTAAGATGGGCATTGATTTGTCTTTTTCGTCGGCCTTCCATCCTCAGACGAATGGCCAAACCGAGCGAACTAATCAGACCTTGGAGACTTATTTAAGATGTTTTGTTTCTGCTGATCAGGACGACTGGGTCACTTTTTTGCCGTTGGCCAAGTTTGCCCTTAATAATCGGGCTAGTTCTGCTACTTTGGTTTCTCCTTTTTTTTGTAATTCGGGGTTTCATCCTCGTTTTTCCTCGGGTCAGGTGGAGCCTTCTGACTGTCCTGGAGTGGATATTGTGGTGGATAGGTTGCATCAGATTTGGGATCATGTGGTGGACAATTTGAAGCTGTCACAAGAGAAGGCTCAGCGCTTTGCCAACTGCCGTCGCTGTGTGGGTCCCCGACTTCGCGTTGGGGACTTGGTGTGGTTGTCTTCTCGCTTTGTTCCTATGAAGGTCTCCTCTCCTAAGTTCAAGCCTCAGTTTATCGGTCCTTATAAGATTTTGGAAGTCCTTAACCCTGTGTCATTTCGTCTGGACCTCCCAGCATCGATTGCTATTCATAATGTGTCCATCGGTCGTTGTTGCGGAGGTATGTGGTGCCTGTGGTTCCTTCGGTTGAGCCTCCTGCCCCTGTGCTGGTTGAGGGGGAATTGGAATACGTAGTGGAGAAGATCTTGGATTCTCGTGTTTCTAGACGGAGGCTTCAGTATTTGGTTAAGTGGAAGGGCTATGGTCAGGAGGATAATTCCTGGGTTGTCGCCTCTGATGTTCATGCGGCCAATTTGGTTCGTGCCTTCCATGTGGCTCACCCTGATCGCCCTGGGGTTTTTGATGAGTGTTCGGTGACCCCTCCTCAAGGGGGGGGTACTGTTGTGAACTCTGTTTTCGGGCTCCCTCTTGTGGTCACAGGTGGTATTGCGTGAGTTTTATTTTTGGGCTCCCCCTGGTGGCTTTGTTTGTTATCTTGCGGGTCTGTGGCTGGATCAGCTGCCTCGTTATTCTCTAGGGAGGTTCCTATTTAGCTCTGCTTCACGTCCACTTGTTGCCGGCTGTCGATGTATTCAGTGCTATTCTGATTACTCCTGACTATCTTGGTTTTCTGTCTCTTCATGAGAAGCTAAGTTCTGTTTGATTATTTTTTGCTCATCTGTCTGCAATATGATTTCTGTTTATGATGAGTTTAGTCCAGCTTGCTAATATGTGATTTCTTGTTGCTGGTAAGCTCTGGGGTACGGAGTTGCTTCCCCCGCACCGTTAGTTGGTGCGGGGGCTCGAGCAATCTCTGCGTGGATATTTTGAATAGGGTTTTTCATTGACCGCACAGTTCTCTTCCTATTTTCTGCTATCTAGTGTTAGTGGGCCTCATTTGCTAAATCTATTTAATCTCTGCGCATGTGCTTTCCCCTTAACTCACCGTTAATATTTGTGGGGGGCTTTTCTATATCTTTGGGGGTCATTTCTCTGAGGCAAGTGAGGACTTACTTTCTCTCTAGGAATAGTCAGTTTCTCAGGCCGTGACGAGACGTCAAGGATTTCCAGGGAACGTTCCACGGCTACTTATAGTTGTTTGCGGTTAGGATCAGGTTGCGGTCAATTCAGTTACCACTTCCCCAGAGCTAGTCGTTGGTTCAGTTTCTTATCTAGTCAGATTTGCGATCCTTGCCACTAGGATCATAACAGAGTGTGGCTGTAGTGTGTGAGTGCGGCTGAGTGTGGCTGTACTGTGCGAGTGCGGCTGAGCGTGGCTCTACTGTGCGAGTGTGGCTGAGTGTGGCTGTACTGTGTGAGTGCGGCTGAGTGTGGCTGTACTGCGTGTGGCTGAGTGTGGCTGTACTGCATGTGGCTGAGTGTGGCTGTACTGTGTGAGTGTGGCTGTAGTGCGTGAGTGTGGCTGTACTGTGTGAGTGTGGCTGTACTGTGTGAGTGCGTCTGAGTGTGGCTCTACTGCGTGAGTGCGGCTGAGTGTGGCTCTACTGCGTGAGTGCGGCTGAGTGTGGCTCTACTGTGTGAGTGTGGCTGTACTGTGTGAGTGTGGCTGTACTGCGTGAATGCGGCAGAGTGTGGCTGTACTGCGTGAGTGTGGCTGAGTGAGGCTCTACTGTGCGAGTATGGCTGTACTGTGTGAGTGTGGCTGTACTGTGTGAGTGCGGCTGTACTGCGTGAGTGCGGCCGAGTGTGGCTCTACTGTGCGAGTGTGGCTGTACTGTGTGAGTGTGGCTGTACTGCGTGAATGCGGCTGAGTGTGGCTGTACTGCGTGAGTGCGGCTGAGTGTGGCTCTACTGTGTGAGTGTGGCTGTACTGTGTGAGTGCGGCTGTACTGTGTGAGTGCGGCTGTACTGCATGTTGCTGAGTGTGGCTGTACTGTGTGAGTGCGGCTGAATGTGGCTGTACTGTGTGAGTGTGGCTGTACTGTGTGAGTGCGGCTGAGTGTGGCTGTACTGCGTGAGTGTGGCTGTACTGTGTGAGTGCAGCTGAGTGTGGCTGTACTGCGTGAGTGTGGCTGTACTGTAAGTGTGGCTGTACTGTGTACTTAATATACATCTGACATATAAGTGTGACACTAGATCCATGGAGTTTTTGGATGTGGGCATTTATAAAGATGACAGTGGTTGTTTATACACTGATATCTTTCGTAAATCAACGGCAGTGAATTCTCTGCTTCATGCCTCTTCGTCGCATCCCCCAGCAATGATCAGATCCATACCAATAGGTCAATTTTTGCGGCTGCGTAGGATTTGTACAAATGAAATAGATTTTGAAAAACAAGCCCTGGATATGAAAAATCGATTCGTAGAACGCGGGTATAGTAAACGCTCGATCAAGAGAGGATATAATCGGGCGAAACATATATCACGACATCAAGCCCTGTATGGAAATAAGACGGAAAAATCTGATCGAGTAATTAGATACATCACACAGTATCACGGGCAGACCGAACTAATGAGATCCTACCTATCGAAGTCATGGGCCATCCTAAAAGCCGATCCGGTCTTATCCCAATATATTGGGGATAGGCCCAATATCACCTATCGAAGGTCAAGGAATTTGAAGGATGAACTTGTCCAGAGCCATTATAGTTACAATTCAGTAGTCCCCTCCTTTTTAACGGCAGCAAAGGCGGTGTTGGGTTGTAAGCCATGTGGTCAATGCATCGCATGCCCCAACATTTTAAGAACTGATTCATTCTGCAATTTTAATGGCACAACCCTATACAAAATTAAGCATGCCATAACCTGCACAACAAAAACCGTGATTTACCACGCCACATGTCCCTGTTCCCTTGTGTATGTGGGCATGACAACGAGACAGTTAAAGGTCCGTGCCAGGGAACACATTCGGGGTATTTTGGCTGCCAAAGAAATAGATGATTTATCAATGTTAAAAACAATCCCAAAACATTTTAAACTATTTCATGGATGTGATGCGTCTCTATTAAAAATAACTGGTATAGATATGATAAGAACCAGTGAGAGAGGGGGTAAAATAAGTACAGCTCTGGCTAAAAAAGAAACCAAATGGATATGGACCCTCGATACCGTATCACCAAAGGGTCTAAATGAAAATCTGAGTTTTGCACCATTCTTGTAACAACCATCAGCATCATTTTTGACTATTTATTCCTCTTTTTAGTATTTTATAGTTTTAATATATTTTTTAACATAAATAATTTTAATTTTATTTGGGGCTCTAATTATAATGCTGTTATATCATTTAGAGTCTTTTATTTTATCTTCCTATAATTTTGGCTGATATTTGAATACTAACGGCTTGTATTATATTTCCCTATTTAGTAGTTTTACTCTATTTCATTATGAGGACGGATCCTTGATTCAGATAGTTGATCAACTTACCTGGTGTGATTTCTGCATCGGAGATGTTGGAAGAAATTGGGTATATCTATAGAAGAGAAGAAGAGATCCAGTATTAGTATCTCCTGAAAATCGACCGTACATATGTATTTATAGGATTAAATTGTTCAATGTGATTATACAATGGCTGCTATTATTCTTATTTTCGTTTTTGTTCAACTATATATGAATTTTGTTATAAATTTTTTTATATATATTTTGTTGTTCTGTATATTTATACTTTAATTAACTGCCACCATTGATATATGAAATAATTATTTGTTATTATTATTCGTGGAAAGTGCTGGTTTATATATAACATTTCCTTTGTTAATTATTACTTTAGTTATCTCTATTATTATATAATTATTTTTTTCTCATTTTTTCACATTTATTCGGGCCAATATATTATTGGTACCTGCTTTATTATACCTTGTACCATTTTTTTATTGCCATATGCACTTTTTGCATTTTTTCCCCATTCATTATGCAGCCACAATCATTATACAGGAGAACGGCCTTTCTCCTGCATTATTATTCCCACACTGCGCCCCTGGCAGTACGTTTGTGCGGTCTATGTCCTTGCACCACGTTTTTACTGCCATATGCACTTATTGCACATTTTTTTCCCCATTTAGTATGCAGCCAAGATCATTATACAGGAAAACGGCTCTTCTCCTGCATTATTAATCCCACACTGCGCCCCTGGCAGTGCGCTTGCGCGGTCTGTGTCCTGAAGTTTCGGCTTCCTGCGTCCATGTTTCTGTGGTAACGCTGGGTACTCCGTCCCCATGCGACCGATCATGTGACGTAGGGGCCGGAACTTCCGGTCCTCCTGACTGCGCACGCGCCGCACATACCCGGGCCGCGGTGGTTGGAAGTAAGACACTATTTAAAGCCCCCAGATCTCCTTTGGAGCTACTCCCCCTGACGAAGGACATATCTAATCCGAAACGCGCGTCGGGAGAGGCGCAGGCCCAGGACTCAGCCCCCCACAGGTATATACTACTATATAATCGCTGCAGCCCCTCTCTCTCTTTTTTTTTCCTATAGAAGGCTTTTTTCCGGCATATATTGGCACTTTGTTTATGCACTTTTTTTAGGATAAACTCCTGCGCTGTTTATGTTTAGAATTATCCTTTGCACTTTGTCACTTTATGAATTGATTGAAATCAACTTATATTTATAATGGGTCATTTTTGATTTGGATATGGCACTTGCGCACTTTCATATTGTTTTTCACTGAGCTGGATTTGACATAGTAACACCTTATTACGGGTTGCAAGCGTAATTAAAGATATCCTGTTATTGCAGTGGGGCAGTCTTATGAGTGGTACTATTACTTTTCATCCTAATCTTCCTGGTGCCGCGCTATTCTTTGTAGCTTTTTAATTAAAGTTCTTATTAGTATATATTATATATTATTTTTTATATATGGATTTATGTAATTTTAATATTTTGTAACCATTGTTATGCTCATTAATAAAAATATATTTTGATATGTTTATGCCTTGGTATTCTGTCTGGTCCCTTTGATCCTTACTGAATTGTTTTGGCTTTAGTTTGGTTTTTGCTGTGGTGTCCACAGCGATTGTTACACAGTGCACCGGGGTGAATTATTTTAAAAAATCTCTATATTTCTTCACAGATATATATATATATATATGGGAATGTGATTTGTTTGCAATTTATTTAAGGTGTATTGTGTGACATATATTCATCTGTACTGTGTGAGTGCGGCTGAGTGTGGCTGTACTGCGTGAGTGTGGCTGTACTGTGTGAGTGCAGCTGAGTGTGGCTGTACTGCATGAGTGTGGCTGTATTGTGAGTTTGGCTGTACTGTGTGAGTGTGGCTGTACTGTGTGAGTGTGGCTGTACTGTGTGAGTGCAGCTGAGTGTGGCTGTACTGCGAGAGTGTGGTTGTACTGCTTGAGTGTGGCTGTACTGCGTGAATGCGGCTGAGTGTGGCTGTACTGCGTGAGTGTGGGTGAGTGTGGCTGTACTGTGTGAGTGTGGCTGTACTGTGTGAGTGCAGCTGTACTGCGTGAGTGCGGCCGAGTGTGGCTCTACTGTGCGAGTGTGGCTGTACTGCGTGAATGCGGCTGAGTGTGGCTGTACTGCGTGAGTGCGGCTGAGTGTGGCTGTACTGCGTGAGTGCGGCTGAGTGTGGCTCTACTGTGTGAGTGTGGCTGTACTGTGTGAGTGCGGCTGTACTGTGTGAGTGCGGCTGTACTGCATGTGGCTGAGTGTGGCTGTACTGTGTGAGTGCGGCTGAATGTGGCTGTACTGTGTGAGTGTGGCTGTACTGTGTGAGTGTGGCTGAGTGTGGCTGTACTGTGTGAGTGCGGCTGAGTGTGGCTGTACTGCGTGAGTGTGGCTGTACTGTGTGAGTGCAGCTGAGTGTGGCTGTACTGCATGAGTGTGGCTGTATTGTGAGTGTGGCTGTACTGTGTGAGTGCGGCTGTACTGTGTGAGTGCGGCTGTACTGCGTGTGGCTGAGTGTGGCTGTACTGTGTGAGTGCGGCTGAGTGTGGCTGTACTGTGTGAGTGTGGCTGTACTGTGTGAGTGCAGCTGAGTGTGGCTGTACTGCGAGAGTGTGGTTGTACTGCTTGAGTGTGGCTGTACTGCGTGAATGCGGCTGAGTGTGGCTGTACTGCGTGAGTGTGGGTGAGTGTGGCTCTACTGTGCGAGTATGGCTGTACTGTGTGAGTGTGGCTGTACTGTGTGAGTGCAGCTGTACTGCGTGAGTGCGGCCGAGTGTGGCTCTACTGTGCGAGTGTGGCTGTACTGCGTGAATGCGGCTGAGTGTGGCTGTACTGCGTGAGTGCGGCTGAGTGTGGCTCTACTGTGTGAGTGTGGCTGTACTGTGTGAGTGCGGCTGTACTGTGTGAGTGCGGCTGTACTGCATGTGGCTGAGTGTGGCTGTACTGTGTGAGTGCGGCTGAATGTGGCTGTACTGTGTGAGTGTGGCTGTACTGTGTGAGTGTGGCTGAGTGTGGCTGTACTGTGTGAGTGCGGCTGAGTGTGGCTGTACTGCGTGAGTGTGGCTGTACTGTGTGAGTGCAGCTGAGTGTGGCTGTACTGCGTGAGTGTGGCTGTACTGTGAGTGTGGCTGTACTGTGTGAGTGTGGCTGAGTGTGGCTGTACTGCGTGAGTGTGGCTGTACTGTGTGGTGTGAGTGCAGCTGAGTGTGGCTGTACTGCGTGAGTGTGGCTGTACTGTGAGTGTGGCTGTACTGTGTGAGTGCGGCTGTACTGTGTGAGTGCGGCTGTACTGTGTGTGGCTGAGTGTGGTTGTACTGTGTGAGTGCGGCTGAGTGTGGCTGTGCTGTGTGAGTGTGGCTGTACTCTGTGAGTGCAGCTGAGTGTGGCTGTACTGCGAGAGTGTGGTTGTACTGCGTGAGTGTGGCTGTACTGCGTGAATGCGGCTGAGTGTGGCTGTACTGCGTGAGTGTGGGTGAGTGTGGCTCTACTGTGCGAGTATGGCTGTACTGTGTGAGTGTGGCTGTACTGTGTGAGTGCGGCTGTACTGCGTGAGTGCGGCCGAGTGTGGCTCTACTGTGCGAGTGTGGCTGTACTGTGTGAGTGTGGCTGTACTGCGTGAATGCGGCTGAGTGTTGCTGTACTGCGTGAGTGCGGCTGAGTGTGGCTCTACTGTGTGAGTGTGGCTGTACTGTGTGAGTGCGGCTGTACTGTGTGAGTGCGGCTGTACTGCATGTGGCTGAGTGTGGCTGTACTGTGTGAGTGCGGCTGAATGTGGCTGTACTGTGTGAGTGTGTGTTATGACCCCAATGGCGAGGGTCTCAGAGGAACGTGGAAGTCTGCAGAATACAAAAATCCAGCTCATAGGGCAGTGGTAACTGGGTTGACCATATATCTACTCCTAACGCCAACACTAGAAGTAGCCGGGGATCATTCCTACGTTGATTCTAGATGACACGCGCCAGCCGGAGAATCTAGCTACCCCTAGTAGAGGAAAACAAAGACCTTTCTTGCCTCCAGAGAAGGGGACCCCAAAGCTGGATAGAAGCCCCCCACAAATAATGACGGTGAGGTAAGAGGAAATGACAAACACAGAAATGAACCAGGTTTAGCACAGAGAGGCCCGCTTACTGATAGCAGAATAAAGAAAGGTAACTTATATGGTCAACAAAAACCCTATCAAAATCCACACTGGAAATTCAAGAACCCCCGAACCGTCTAACGGTCCGGGGGGAGAACACCAGCCCCCTAGAGCTTCCAGCAAAGGTCAGGATATAGATTTGGAACAAGCTGGACAAAAATACAAAACCAAAACAAATAGCAAAAAGCAAAAGGCAGACTTAGCTGATATAACTGGAACCAGGATCAGTAGACAAGAGCACAGAAGACTAGCTCTGAAAACTACGTTGCCAGGCATTGAACTGAAGGTCCAGGGAGCTTATATAGCAACACCCCTAACTAACGACCCAGGTGCGGATAAAAGGAATGACAGAAAAACCAGAGTCAAAAAACTAGTAACCACTAGAGGGAGCAAAAAGCAAATTCACAACAGTACCCCCCCCTTAGTGAGGGGTCACCGAACCCTCACCACGACCACCAGGGCGATCAGGATGAGCGGCATGAAAGGCACGAACTAAATCGGACGCATGAACATCAGAGGCGACCACCCAGGAATTATCCTCCTGACCATAGCCCTTCCACTTGACCAGGTACTGAAGCCTCCGCCTGGAGAGGCGAGAATCCAAGATCTTCTCCACCACGTACTTCAACTCGCCCTCAACCAACACCGGAGCAGGAGGCTCAGCAGAAGGAACTACAGGCACAATGTACCGCCGCAACAAGGACCTATGAAATACATTGTGAATAGCAAACGACACAGGAAGATCCAGACGAAAAGATACAGGATTAAGGATTTCCAATATCTTGTAAGGCCCAATAAAACGAGGTTTAAATTTGGGAGAGGAGACCTTCATAGGAACAAAGCGGGAAGAAAGCCATACCAAATCCCCAACGCGTAGTCGGGGACCCACACCGCGGCGGCGATTGGCAAAGCGCTGAGCCTTCTCCTGTGACAACTTCAAGTTGTCCACCACAAGATTCCAGATCTGCTGCAACCTATCCACCACAGAATCCACCCCAGGACAGTCAGAAGGCTCCACATGACCCGAAGAAAAGCGAGGATGGAAACCAGAGTTGCAGAAAAAAGGCGAAACCAAGGTGGCGGAACTAGCCCGATTATTAAGGGCAAACTCAGCCAACGGCAAGAATGTCACCCAATCGTCCTGATCAGCAGAGACAAAACACCTCAAATAAGCCTCCAAAGTCTGATTGGTTCGCTCCGTCTGTCCATTAGTCTGAGGATGGAAAGCAGACGAAAACGACAAATCAATGCCCATCCTACTACAAAAGGATCGCCAGAACCTGGAAACGAACTGGGATCCTCTGTCTGACACAATATTCTCAGGGATGCCGTGCAAACGAACCACGTTCTGGAAAAACACAGGAACCAGATCGGAAGAGGAAGGCAGCTTAGGCAAGGGAACCAAATGGACCATCTTGGAGAAGCGATCACATATCACCCAGATAACGGACATGCCCTGAGATAGCGGAAGATCAGAAATGAAATCCATGGAGATATGTGTCCAAGGTCTCTTCGGGACAGGCAAGGGCAAGAGCAAACCGCTGGCACGAGAACAGCAAGGCTTAGCTCGAGCACAAGTCCCACAGGACTGCACAAATGACCGCACATCCCTTGACAAGGAAGGCCACCAAAAGGACCTGGCCACCAGATCTCTGGTGCCAAAAATTCCCGGGTGACCTGCCAACACCGAGGAATGAACCTCGGAAATGACTCTGCTGGTCCACTTATCCGGAACAAACAGTCTGTCAGGTGGACAAGACTCAGGCCTATCAGCCTGAAATCTCTGCAACACACGTCGCAGATCCGGAGAAATAGCTGACAAGATAACTCCATCTTTAAGAATACCAACAGGATCAGCGACTCCAGGAGCATCAGGCACAAAGCTCCTAGAAAGAGCATCGGCCTTCACATTCTTTGAACCTGGTAAATACGAGACAACAAAATCAAAGCGGGAGAAAAACAATGACCAGCGGGCCTGTCTCGGATTAAGGCGTTTAGCAGACTCGAGATACATCAGATTTTTGTGATCAGTCAAGACCACCACACGATGCTTAGCACCCTCGAGCCAATGACGCCACTCCTCAAATGCCCATTTCATGGCCAACAACTCCCGATTGCCCACATCATAATTTCGCTCGGCAGGCGAAAACTTCCTAGAGAAAAAGGCACAAGGTTTCATAACAGAGCAACCAGGGCCTCTCTGCGACAAAACGGCCCCTGCCCCAATCTCCGAAGCATCCACCTCAACCTGAAAGGGAAGTGAGACGTCAGGCTGGCACAAAACAGGCGCCGAAGTAAACCGGCGTTTCAACTCCTGGAAAGCCTCCACGGCAGCAGGAGCCCAGTTAGCTACATCGGAGCCCTTCTTGGTCATATCCGTCAAAGGTTTCACAATGCTAGAAAAATTAGCGATAAAACGACGGTAGAAGTTAGCGAAGCCCAAGAACTTCTGAAGACTCTTAACTGACGAGGGCTGAGTCCAATCAAGAATAGCTCGGACCTTGACTGGGTCCATCTCCACAGCAGAAGGGGAAAAAATGAACCCCAAAAAGGGAACCTTCTGCACACCAAAGAGACACTTTGAGCCCTTGACAAACAAAGAATTTTCACGCAAAATTTTAAAGACCAACCTGACCTGCTCCACATGCGAATCCCAATTATCAGAAAAAACCAAAATATCATCCAGATAAACAATCAAAAATTTATCCAGATACTTCCGGAAAATGTCATGCATAAAGGACTGAAAAACTGAAGGCGCATTGGAGAGCCCAAAAGGCATCACCAAGTACTCAAAATGACCTTCGGGCGTATTGAATGCGGTTTTCCATTCATCACCTTGCTTAATGCGCACAAGGTTGTACGCACCACGAAGGTCTATCTTGGTGAACCACTTGGCACCCTTAATCCGGGCAAACAAGTCAGACAACAGCGGTAAAGGATACTGAAATTTGACAGTGATCTTATTTAAAAGCCGATAATCAATACAAGGTCTCAAAGATCCGTCCTTTTTTGCCACAAAAAAGAATCCCGCACCAAGAGGGGAAGAAGACGGACGAATATGTCCCTTCTCCAGAGACTCCTTGATATATGAACGCATAGCGGTATGTTCAGGTACCGACAGATTAAACAGTCTTCCCTTAGGAAATTTACTGCCTGGGATCAAATCTATAGCACAGTCACAGTCCCTATGAGGAGGCAGTGCACTGGACTCAGACTCACTGAAGACATCCTGATAATCAGACAAATACTCCGGAACTTCCGAAGGCGTAGAAGAAGCAATAGACACAGGCAGGGAATCCCCATGAATACCACGACAGCCCCAACTTGAGACTGACATAGCCTTCCAGTCCAGGACTGGATTATGGGTCTGTAACCATGGCAGCCCTAAAACGACCAAATCATGCATTTTATGTAAAACCAGGAAACGTATCACCTCGCGGTGTTCAGGAGTCATGCACATGGTAACCTGTGTCCAATACTGCGGTTTATTTGCTGCCAATGGTGTAGCATCAATACCCCTAAGAGGAATAGGATTTTCCAATGGTTCAAGAGTAAAACTACAGCGCTTAGCAAATGAGAGATCCATGAGACTCAGGGCAGCACCTGAATCTACAAACGCCATGACAGGATAAGATGACAGTGAGCAAATCAAAGTTACAGACAGAATAAATTTAGGTTGCAAATTACCAACGGTGACAGGACTAACAACCTTAGCTATACGTTTAGAGCATGCTGAGATAACATGTGTAGAATCACCACAGTAGTAGCACAAGCCATTCCGGCGTCTATGAATTTTCCTCTCATTTCTAGTCAGGATTCTATCACATTGCATTAAATCAGGTGTCTGTTCAGACAACACCATGAGGGAATTTGCGGTTTTTCTATCACATTGCACCGAATTAGGTGTCTGTTCAGACAACACCATGAGGGAATTTGCGGTTTTGCGCTCCCGCAACCGCCGGTCAATTTGAATAGCCAGTGCCATAGTATCATTCAGACCTGTGGGAATGGGAAAACCCACCATAACATTCTTAATGGCTTCAGAAAGGCCATTTCTAAAATTAGCGGCCAGTGCACACTCGTTCCAATGTGTCAGCACGGACCATTTCCGAAATTTTTGGCAATACACTTCAGCCTCGTCCTGCCCCTGAGACATAGCCAGCAAGGCCTTTTCTGCCTGAATCTCAAGATTGGGTTCCTCATAAAGTAAACCGAGCGCCAGAAAAAACGCATCAAGATCAGCCAATGCCGGATCTCCTGGCGCCAGCGAAAAAGCCCAATCCTGAGGGTCGCCCCGTAAGAACGAAATAACAATTTTTACTTGCTGAGCAGAATCTCCAGATGAACAGGGTCTCAGGGACAAAAACAATTTACAATTATTCACGAAATTCCTAAACTTAAACCTGTCTCCGGAAAACAGTTCAGGAATCGGTATTTTAGGTTCTGACCTAGGATTTCTGATAACATAGTCTTGTATGCCCTGCACACGAGTAGCCAGCTGGTCCACACTTGTAATCAAGGTCTGGACATTCATGTCTGCAGCAAGCATAGCCACTCTGAGGTAAAGGGGAAGAAGAAAAAAAAAAAAACTCAGAATCTTCTCTCTTATAATCCCTCTTCTGCAATGCATTAAACATTTAATACTGGCCTGGCAAACTGTTATGACCCCAATGGCGAGGGTCTCAGAGGAACGTGGAAATCTGCAGAATACAAAAATCCAGCTCATAGGGCAGTGGTAACTGGGTTGACCATATATCTACTCCTAACGCCAACACTAGAAGTAGCCGGGGATCATTCCTACGTTGATTCTAGATGACACGCGCCAGCCGGAGAATCTAGCTACCCCTAGTAGAGGAAAACAAAGACCTTTCTTGCCTCCAGAGAAGGGGACCCCAAAGCTGGATAGAAGCCCCCCACAAATAATGACGGTGAGGTAAGAGGAAATGACAAACACAGAAATGAACCAGGTTTAGCACAGAGAGGCCCGCTTACTGATAGCAGAATAAAGAAAGGTAACTTATATGGTCAACAAAAACCCTATCAAAATCCACACTGGAAATTCAAGAACCCCCGAACCGTCTAACGGTCCGGGGGGAGAACACCAGCCCCCTAGAGCTTCCAGCAAAGGTCAGGATATAGATTTGGAACAAGCTGGACAAAAATACAAAACCAAAACAAATAGCAAAAAGCAAAAGGCAGACTTAGCTGATATAACTGGAACCAGGATCAGTAGACAAGAGCACAGAAGACTAGCTCTGAAAACTACGTTGCCAGGCATTGAACTGAAGGTCCAGGGAGCTTATATAGCAACACCCCTAACTAACGACCCAGGTGCGGATAAAAGGAATGACAGAAAAACCAGAGTCAAAAAACTAGTAACCACTAGAGGGAGCAAAAAGCAAATTCACAACAGTGTGGCTGTACTGTGTGAGTGTGGCTGTACTGTGTGAGTGCGGCTGAGTGTGGCTGTACTGTGTGAGTGCGGCTGAGTGTGGCTGTACTGTGTGAGTGCGGCTGAGTGTGGCTGTACTGCGTGAGTGTGGCTGTACTGTGTGAGTGCAGCTGAGTGTGGCTGTACTGCGTGAGTGTGGCTGTACTGTGAGTGTGGCTGTACTGTGTGAGTGCGGCTGAGTGTGGCTGTACTGCGTGAGTGTGGCTGTACTGTGTGGTGTGAGTGCAGCTGAGTGTGGCTGTACTGCGTGAGTGTGGCTGTACCGTGTGAGTGCAGCTGAGTGCGGCTGTGCTGAGTGCGGCTGAGTGTGGCTGTACTGTGTAAGTGTGGCTGTACTGCTTGAGTGTGGCTGTACCGTGTGAGTGCAGCTGAGTGCGGCTGAGTGTGGCTGTACTGTGTGAGTGTGGCTGTACTGCGTGAGTGTGGCGCTGGCTATAATGGATTCCGGACCCCTGCAGCCAGCACAGCGAGGGCTGACTCCGCCCACTCACGTCACTGGTCACATGCTGGTGATATCATCGAAGGTCCTGGAGCTCCGCTGGGCTCTACATCTACCCTGACCAGAGCTGCAGAGCACGGCGCCCCTATGGCCGGTATATTGGGGGGGATAAGTAAGTTCGGCTGCGTCACTCTGGTCCAGACTGCGCAGGTGCGGTGCGTCGCGCTTGTGCAGTCTATAAAGGCTTCGGACAGAGTGACGCTCCCACCGTTATATTATAGATATACCTATACTATGTGTAGACATTAATTCTATCTATTCTATTCTAACCTGTCAGTGTGATTTTACTGTACACCGCACTGAATTACCGGCTTTTGTATAGAACACCGGAGGGTATTTCTCGCAAGTCAGACGTTTGGTCCGTGTGTAATCCGTATTTTTCTCGCTCCCATAGACTTTCATTGGTGGATTTTTCTCGGAATACGCTGACAATCGCAGCATGCTGCGATTTTCTCAGCCTGTAAAATACGGCTGATGGAAGCTGCCCCATAGAAAAACATTGATCTGCGTGCAATGCGTTGTTTTTGCGCCTCTCCCTCGTCCGTATTTCTCTCTAGTGTGACCCCCGGCCTTAGACTAAAATCTATATCTCTGTGGAGGGGTAGTGGTCCTGCTGTGACACAGACGAAGACTTTATTCTAAGAGAGGAATGGCATTGCTAGGTCCTGGTAAATGAGAAACGCCTTATCGTAGCTACCAGATACGCATGAATTGGCCAATTTATGCGTTAAACTTTCTCAATTTTTCACATTTCTGGTGCAGTAATGAAATTCAATTTTCATCTTTGCAGGTTTTGGCGCCACAGTGTGCTGCCTTATTTATTTGACTGTATATGAGTTGGTGACTAGGTTCAGCACCTGTTCACACTTAGTCTATGTGTGGATGTGATAGTTTTTTGGAAATTGAATTTGTCATAAACCTGCACAGAGGCGTTTAGAAGAACAGAGGACTGCCTATTAGGATGAGCTCACTGTCAGATCCTCAGTTTACTCATTCTGCATTGAGCAATGTGCTGGGAAACAAAGGACCTGTATGAGCCAGAACGTGCACAATTTTTATAGACACCAAACTGCAAAAAGATATTTGTAGCCCTAAATACATATAATTAATTAAAAAAATTAAAGATTGTTCTCGAAGGTATCCACATCCAAATAAGATTGAGAACTGCAAAATAGAAGGAGCATGAGTCAAGGAAGCAATAAGGATTTACCGGGATGAAAAGTCTTACCTTGTGAACTGCTTAGTGGAAAGAGCAGGCGGTTCCAGCAGCACAGTGTATTTAAGGAGAATCAGTTACCTCTTCTGAGACATTTAACTTCCTCGAATATTTATTTCTCCCTCGCCCCCTCATTGTGCCATCCATATGTTATTTGTCAGTAACAGTCAGTGATGTGTCTCGGTACAAACTAACAATCATCCAATCATTTGAAGATATCAAAAGACTGAACGTCACTTCCAAACAGAGAGTCAAATGTGAACAGGTGCTAAGAGAGCCATGGTATATAACTAACAAATTAAAGCTGCGCTCTGAAACGCTAAAGTCTGCAGACATTGAAGATGTGATGTGACAGTCACTGGTAAGCTGCTGGAGGGGAGATACGTTTCACTGAGGCTGTTGGTTTCAGTGATTTAAAACCCAGAAGCTTTCCTCCAGCACATTAAGAGTTGAGAGGAGTTAATTAGCCATTTTGTTCAAGGACTGGGTTTTTGTGGACAACTTTAGAGAGGGTGGGAGGTTGTCCACCTTATCTCCACCCCAGGGTGTGGTCTGGGGCTTAAATAATCAGCCTCCAGAGTCAGTCAGTGTTCAGTAGGGCAGGAGAGAGGAACTCCAGCGCTTTGTGACCTCAGGAGGAAAAACTGAACCTGTGGATGCTAAGTGCTCCAGAGCGGGCAGAACCCCACAGATTATGTCTGTATAATAAACCAACAGATGATTTAAAGTGACAGTGTGTTAGGGCTAGCGGAGCGCACCAAATAATTAGGAAGATGGTATATGGTGCGTTCGCAGCCCGGGGTCCACCGTGCAGAGATGGAACCTGCTGTTGAGTAATGACGGACTATATGGCGGTATAATGTAGATACACACACGGGTCAGCTTCACCCGGTATGAAGGAAGCGAACCCTGTTGCTTCACAGGGCCGCGGTACCGCACAAAGAGCGCAAGCAAGGAGTCACAGAACTCTGTCCCAAGACTCAGAGAAAGAGTTCCTCTAGACCTCTTGCGCTCGACACCACTACTGGGGTGTCAGAGATTAACAGAAATAATAATTTAATGCACAAGAGTGCGTGCAGTGCCGCTCTGGCGGATGCCACTAACCACCCAGACTTGGGTCAGGAAAGCGCTCTATTAGCGCACGGCGCCGCACTAGCGGTCACTGCTATCAGACGCTGGATCGTGTGCTAGCTGTGCGGAATAGCACTGTCAGGCGCTAGGTAGCCTCCACCATTCACGAGCAGTCAACATCACTGGGAAGGGGGATGATTAAAGAGCGATAGTCACTCATCTACACACACACACGTTTTCAAGTATACACTAGCGCATGGCCGAGCGTCCATGGGAGCCTTTTATAGCAGCAGTGCTACAGGACCTTCCAGAAGGTCCAATAGGAGCCGCAACAGGACCCGAGCATGTGACCCCCCCAACCTCCAATGGGAGGTCGCCCTGTGGGCATGCTCAGTATGGGAAAAGCAGGACTTAGTCCCAGAAAGGCCTGATCAGTGCTGGCTACAAAGACAGAGCCTGGAAGAACAGTAGTAACCAGTCGCCCAGTATCAGCCTGAGCCAGGTGCTGGGACCGACGTCTCCGCTGAGCAGGCTCCACTGCGGCTGGAGAAGAATGGGAAACCGCAGCGGAGATGGTTCAAGATTCCCCCTGTGCAGCGGCGGGAACTCGACACCTAACACCATGTACCTGTATCTACCGCCGAGTGAGCTGGACTACCACAATGAAATTAGAATTACATTACTGCTGTAGAAAATAAGACAGAAAATGCATATATTGGCCAATTCATGTGACCCCACCAGCCAGTGACAAGATGCACCCCCTCTGCTGGGACCCCAAACCTAACATGATGCTTCTCCGTGGCTAAAAGTTGACAATTAAATGGGCAGTTTGGACCAAGGTCTATTTAAAGGGAACCTGTCACCCCCAAAATCAAAGATGAGCTGCGGCCACCGGCATCAGGGGCTTATCTCCAGCATTCTGTAATGCATTCTTTAATGCTGTAGATAAGCCCCCGATGTATCCTGAAAGATGAGAAAAAGAGGTTAGATTATACTCACCCAGGGGCGGTCCGATCTCATGGGCGTCGCGGTCCGGTCCGGGGCCTCCCATCTTCATGCAATGATGTCCTCTTCTTAAAAAAGGAAGTAGAAAGCACTGGCGCTCCTGATAGATCCTAGTGGGGGAACAAAATTGCTGAATGTAGAGTGCTGGTGATTGTGACAGGTTCTGTGTAGACCTGTAAAGTATATCAAGTGAAAAAAAGTGGTATTCACCTGCGCTGTCTACAAAAACGAACAATAAAATGAAAACTAGATGAATAAATGAATAAGAGAGCACTTACTTAATTGTTGTGAATTCCGTTCTTGAACTCCCTCCTGTGGTCATGAATGATACTTCGGCGAGTTCTGTCCGTGGACTCCCTCTGGTGGCTGTGAGTGGAACTGCTGGTTCTGAGGTTGCTTCCTCAGCTGCCCTCGTTTGCGGCTGGGTTGGCTTCTCTATTTAACTCCACTCAGATCGTTACTCCATGCCAGCTGTCAATGTATTAGCACTGGTTCAGATCTCTCTCTCGGATCTTTCTGATGACCTGTCTACTCCAGCAGAAGCTAAGTCCCTGCTAGTTCATTTGTTGTTCATTGTGTACTGAATATATTTCTTAGTACTTGCTAAGTTCTAGTCCAGCTTGCTAACATGATATTGCCTTGCTAGCTGGAAGCTCTGGGGTGCAGAGTGGCACCTCCGCACCGTGAGTCGGTGCGGGGGTCTTTTTGCACACTCTGCGTGGCTTTTTGTAGTTTTTTGTGCTGACCGCATAGATCCCTTTCCTATCCTCAGTCTATCTAGTAAGTCTGGCCTCCTTTGCTGAAACCTGTTTCATCCATGTGTTTGTGACTTTCCTCTTAACTCACAGTTAATATATGTGGGGGGCTGCCTTTACCTTTGGGGAATTTTCTCTGAGGCAAGGTAAGGCTTATTTTCCTATCTTTAGGGGTAGTTAGCTCTTAGGCTGTGAAGAGGCGTCTAGGGAGAGTTAGGTACGCTCCACAGCTATTTCTAGTGTGTGTGTTATAGGATTAGGATTTGCGGTCAGCAGAGTTCCCACTTCCCAGAGCTCGTCCTGTCTTCTAGTTTAACCATCAGGTCATTCCAGGTGCACCTAACCACCAGGTCCATAACACTTAATGAGCAATCATTGGTTATGTAGTGGATGTTGTAATAGGTCCTTAAAGTACTACCAGAACCTTAAGGGGAACGAGAAGAAAAAAAAAAAAGTGTAAATGTTTGTATTGGTGAATATAGTGAGGCTAAATACATTTATAATATATACTCACTCAGATATTACATGGAAATGTGCAATGAAGAGACGTGATCCCTGTGTATCTGTGATTTATGCGGGTATTGTGATGACCACGGTTGCTTCATCTTCACAGGTTAGTAGATGCCCCTGCTTAAATCAATGTACAACCTTTATAGGTATGGTTTTAAATGAATGTGGTCTAGTTTTCCCAGTACACAATAAACTTACTGCTGGTGGGAGTAGCGCAGGATTCCGTTGGGTTAAGGTGCTAAGATGACCGTCAGGTGCTGGCTGACAAGGAGTACTGTGATTAGAATTGATTGCCCATATGTTGAGATGAGGAGAAATGCTCCCCTAGTATGGTGGAGCACTAATATGCCACAACTGCTATGTGCACATAAAATATGCTGTACTCACTGTGGTGCTGAGTGCGGAGAGAAGCGGTTCTGGAAAGTCTGAGCCACCGCTAGGTGTACCGCTAGGGCAGAGCGGTGGGTTAAGGAGAGAGTGGCGACAGAAGCCGCGCGACCGCGAGACCTCGCGTGCCCCGGCCGGATGCCGCGCTGAGGTAGCGGTCAGAGAGGGTGGGTGGAGCTACTGGTGACGTCACCACGCTACGGGGCTAAAGAGGACAGGTGTGCTAGTATAGCTAGTCAGCCAACCAACGCGTTACAAGGGCTCTGGCCCTCTTCATCAGGGTTAAGCCTCTGCTTCTGCCGCCACTCTCTCCTTAACCCACTGCTCTGCCATAGCGGTACACCTAGCGGTGGCTCAGACTTTCCAGAACCATAATCACAGTACTCCTTGTCAGCCAGCACCTGACGGTCATCTTAGTACCTTAACCTAACGGAATCCTGCGCTACTCCCACCAGCAGGAAGTTCATTGTCTACTGGGAAAACTAGACCGCATTTATCTAAAACCATACCTATAAAGGTTGTACATTGATTTAAGCAGCGGCATCTACTATAAACCTCTGAAGATGAAGCAACCGTGGTCATCACAATACCCGCATCAATGACAGATACACAGGGATCACGTCTCTCCATTGCACATTTCCATCTAATATCTGAGTGAGTAGATATTATAAATCTAGTCTCGCTATATTCACCAATACAAACATTTAGGCTGGGTTCACATTGCGTTAACAGCAGCCTGTTCAACACATACGGTAATGGGCTGCTGTTAACGCAAGTGCCGGTATGGCTGCCCGCTAGCGCAGATAGAGCATCTGCTAGCTTTATCTGCGCTAGTGGTGACGGACCCGGAAACGCTGCAGCCCGCGTCTCAGGGTCCGTCACTCAATGACGGCACATCCCTAGCGCACGGCCATTGTGGGTGTGCGCTAGCGATGTGTCCGACATTGCATTCAATGGCGGCGTTAACGGACTACGTTACACCGCGTTATGCCACGGTGTAACGTAGTCCATTTAACGGACACGCAGAACGCAATGTGAACCCAGCCTTACACTGCAGTGCGCAGGCGCCGGGAAAGGTCAGAGAGGCCCGGCGCCAGCGCACTGCAGTACTTTGCTCTGCCCTCAGCAGGGAGATAAAGTACGCCTGCACCGGAGCCGCGGCGCGGAGACCAGAAGAGGACGTCATCTGATGAAGATAGGAGGCGCCGGACCGGACCGCGACACCCATCGGACCCGGACTGCAGCAGGACCGCCCCTGGGTCAGTATAATCTAACCTCTTTTTCCCATCTTTCAGGATAAATCGGGGGCTTATCTACAGCAATACAGAAAGCATTACACAATGCTGGAGATAAGCCCCTGATGACGGTGGTCTTAGCTCATCTTCGATTTTGGGGGTGACAGGTTCCCTTTAAAGTCAGTTGGGAACACATTGTATAGGAAGATCAGTAACAGCCATTTGTTATTTGATTAAAACATTTAAAACGTTTTTCAGACATAATTTAATACAGGATCAAAAACAAGATTACTGCATTTAAGAAACCATTGACTTCACATAGATTCAGTTTTTATGTTTGGTCACCTGGGGATAGTAATTTGCCTACGTTTATTTTCACCCGTCCCCACGGGAGGAGACACGGCCTGAAGCAATCATCTACTTGCGGTTACAATGCTGCAATACAGAAAGCTACAAATATAAATATATACGTATTAGTCATCAAATTTACCAGCTTTATAATACGGTAAAGACAAGAGATTCGGAATACAAGAGTGAGAATATATCAGCTACATCATTCAGCGGAAATTAGTATACCTGATGTAATACTGCCCACTATGTGCAAGAGTATAACTACTATAATACTGCTCCTATGTACAAGAATATAACTACTATAATACTGCCCCTATGTACAAGAATATAACTACTATAATACTGCCCCTATGTACAAGAATATAACTACTATAATACTGCTCCTATATACAAGAATATAACTACTATAATACTGCCCCTATGTACAAGAATATAACTACTATAATACTGCTCCTATGTATAAGAATATAACCACTATAATACTGCCCCTATGTACAAGAATATAACTACTATAATACTGCTCCTATGTACAAGAATATAACTACTATAATACTGCCCCTATGTACAAGAATATAACTACTATAATACTGCCCCTATGTACAAGAATATAACTACTATAATACTGCTCCTATGTACAAGAACATAACTACTATAATACTGCTCCTACGTACAAGAATATAACTACTATAATACTGCCCCCTATGTACAGAATATAACTACTATAATACTGCCCCTATGTACAAGAATATAACTACTATAATACTGCCCCTATGTACAAGAATATAACTACTATAATACTGCTCCTATGTACAAGAATATAACTACTATAATACTGCCCCCTATGTACAAGAATATAACTACTATAATACTGCTCCTATGTACAAGAATATAACTACTATAATACTGCTCCTATGTACAAGAATATAACTACTATAATACTGCTCCTATGTACAAGAATATAACTACTATAATACTGCCCCTATGTACAAGAATATAACTACTATAATACTGCCCCTATGTACAAGAATATAACTTCTATAATACTGCCTCCTATGTACAAGAATATAACTACTATAATACTGCCCCTATGTACAAGAATATAACTACTATAATACTGCTCCCTATGTACAAGAATATAAGTACTATAATACTGCTCCTATGTACAAGAATTTAACCATTATAATACTGCTCCTATGTACAAGAATATAACTACTATAATACTGCCCCTATGTACAAGAATATAACTACTATAATACTGCTCCTATATACAAGAATATAACTACTATAATACTGCCCCTACGTACAAGAATATAACTACTATAATACTGCTCCTATGTACAAGAATATAACTACTATAATACTGCTCCTATGTACAAGAATATAACTACTATAATACTGCCCCTATGTACAAGAATATAACTACTATAATACTGCCCCCTATGTACAAGAATATATCTACTATAATACTGCTCCTATGTACAAGAATATAACTACTATAATACTGCTCCTATGTACAAGAATATAACTACTATAATACTGCCCCCTATGTACAAGAATATAACTACTATAATACTGCTCCTATGTACAAGAATATAACTACTATAATACTGCCCCTATGTACAAGAATATATCTACTATAATACTGCCCCTATGTACAAGAGCATAACTACTATAATACTGCTCCTATATACAAGAATATAACTACTATAATACTGCTCCTATGTACAAGAATATAAGTACTATAATACTGCTCCTATGTACAAGAATATAACTACTATAATACTGCTCCTATGTACAAGAATATAACTACTATAATACTGCCCCTATGTACAAGAATATAACTACTATAATACTGCCCCCTATGTACAAGAATATATCTACTATAATACTGCTCCTATGTACAAGAATATAACTACTATAATACTGCTCCTATGTACAAGAATATAACTACTATAATACTGCCCCCTATGTACAAGAATATAACTACTATAATACTGCTCCTATGTACAAGAATATAACTACTATAATACTGCCCCTATGTACAAGAATATATCTACAATAATACTGCCCCTATGTACAAGACCATAACTACTATAATACTGCCCCTATGTACAAGAATATCACTACTATAATACTGCCCCCTATGTACAAGAATATACCTACTATAATACTGCCCCTATGTACAAGAATATAAGTACTATAATACTGCTCCTATGTACAAGAATATAAGTACTATAATACTGCTCCTATGTACAAGAATATAACTGCTATAATACTGCTCCTATGTGCAAGAATATAAGTACTATAATACTGCCCCCTATATACAAGAATATAACTACTATAATACTGCCCCTATGTACAAGAATATAAATACTATAATACTGCCCCTATGTACAAGAACATAACTGCTATAATACTGCCCCTATGTACAAGAATATCACTACTATAATACTGCCCCCTATGTACAAGAATATACCTACTATAATACTGCCCCTATGTACAAGAATATAACTACTATAATACTGCCCCTATGTACAAGAACATAACTGCTATAATACTGCCCCTATGTACAAGAATATAACTACTATAATACTGCACCTATGTACAAGAATATAACTACTATAATACTGCACCTATGTACAAGAATATAACTACTATAATACTGCCCCTATGTTCAAGAATATAACTACTATAATACTGCTCCTATGTACAAGAATATAACTACTATAATACTGCCCCTATGTACAAGAATATAACCACTATAATACTGCCCCTATGTACAAGATTATAACTACTATAATACTGCTCCTATGTACAAGAATATAACTACTATAATACTGCCCCTATTTACAAGAATATAACTACTATAATACTGCTCCCTATGTACAAGAATATAACTACTACAATACTGCCCCTATGTACAAGAATATAACTACTATAATACTGCTCCTATGTACAAGAATATATCTACTATAATACTGCCCCTATGTACAAGAATATAACTACTATAATACTGCCCCTATGTACAAGAATATAACTACTATAATACTGCCCCTATGTACAAGAATATAACTACCATAATACTGCTACCTATGTACAAGAATATAACTACTATAATACTGCCTCTATTTACAAGAATATAACTACTATAATACTGCTCCCTATGTACAAGAATATAACTACTATAATACTGCTCCTATGTACAAGAATATAACTACTATAATACTGCCCCTATGTACAAGAATATATCTACAATAATACTGCCCCTATGTACAAGACCATAACTACTATAATACTGCCCCTATGTACAAGAATATCACTACTATAATACTGCCCCCTATGTACAAGAATATACCTACTATAATACTGCCCCTATGTACAAGAATATAAGTACTATAATACTGCTCCTATGTACAAGAATATAAGTACTATAATACTGCTCCTATGTACAAGAATATAACTGCTATAATACTGCTCCTATGTGCAAGAATATAAGTACTATAATACTGCCCCCTATATACAAGAATATAACTACTATAATACTGCCCCTATGTACAAGAATATAAATACTATAATACTGCCCCTATGTACAAGAACATAACTGCTATAATACTGCCCCTATGTACAAGAATATCACTACTATAATACTGCCCCCTATGTACAAGAATATACCTACTATAATACTGCCCCTATGTACAAGAATATAACTACTATAATACTGCCCCTATGTACAAGAACATAACTGCTATAATACTGCCCCTATGTACAAGAATATAACTACTATAATACTGCACCTATGTACAAGAATATAACTACTATAATACTGCACCTATGTACAAGAATATAACTACTATAATACTGCCCCTATGTTCAAGAATATAACTACTATAATACTGCTCCTATGTACAAGAATATAACTACTATAATACTGCCCCTATGTACAAGAATATAACCACTATAATACTGCCCCTATGTACAAGATTATAACTACTATAATACTGCTCCTATGTACAAGAATATAACTACTATAATACTGCCCCTATTTACAAGAATATAACTACTATAATACTGCTCCCTATGTACAAGAATATAACTACTACAATACTGCCCCTATGTACAAGAATATAACTACTATAATACTGCTCCTATGTACAAGAATATATCTACTATAATACTGCCCCTATGTACAAGAATATAACTACTATAATACTGCCCCTATGTACAAGAATATAACTACTATAATACTGCCCCCATGTACAAGAATATAACTACCATAATACTGCTACCTATGTACAAGAATATAACTACTATAATACTGCCTCTATTTACAAGAATATAACTACTATAATACTGCTCCCTATGTACAAGAATATAACTACTATAATACTGCTCCTATGTACAAGAATATATCTACTATAATACTGCCCCTATGTACAAGAATATAACTACTATAATACTGCTCCCTATGTACAAGAATATAACTACTATAAAACTGCCCCTATGTACAAGAATATAACTACTATAATACTGCTCCTATGTACAAGAATATAACTACTATAATACTGCCCCTATGTACAAGAATATAACTACTATAATACTGCTCCTATGTACAAGAATATAACTACTATAATACTGCCCCTATGTACAAGAATATAACTACTATAATACTGCTCCTATGTACAAGAATATAACTACTATAATACTGCCCCTATGTACAAGAATATAACTACCATAATACTACTCCTACAGGCAGGAATATAACTACTATAATACTGCTCCTATGTACAAGAATATAACTACTATAATACTGCTCCCTATGTACAAGAATATAACCACTATAATACTGCCCCTATGTACAAGAATATAACTACTATAATACTGCTCCTATGTACAAGAATATAACTACTATAATACTGCCCCTATGTACAAGAATATAACTACCATAATACTACTCCTACGGTCAGGAATATAACTACTATAATACTGCTCCTATGTACAAGAATATAACTACTATAATACTGCTCCCTATGTACAAGAATATAACCACTATAATACTGCCCCTATGTACAAGATTATAACTACTATAATACTGCTCCTATGTACAAGAATATAACTACCATAATACTGCTACCTATGTACAAGAATATAACTACTATAATACTGCTCCTATGTACAAGAATATATCTACTATAATACTGCCCCTATGTACAAGAATATAACTACTATAATACTGCTCCTATGTACAAGAATATAACTACTATAATACTGCTTCTATGTACAAGAATATATCGACTATAATACTGCCCCTATGTACAAGAATGTAACTACTATAATACTGCTCCCTATGTACAAGAATATAACTACTATAATACTGCCCCTATGTACAAGATTATAACTACTATAATACTGCTCCTATGTACAAGAATATAACTACCATAATACTGCTACCTATGTACAAGAATATAACTACTATAATACTGCTCCTATGTACAAGAATATAACTACTATAATACTGCTTCTATGTACAAGAATATATCTACTATAATACTGCCCCTATGTACAAGAATGTAACTACTATAATACTGCTTCTATGTACAAGAATATATCTACTATAATACTGCCCCTATGTACAAGAATATAACTACTATAATACTGCACATATGTACAAGAATATAACTACTATAATACTGCTCCTATATACAAGAATATAACTACTATAATACTGCCCCTACGTACAAGAATATAACTACTATAATACTGCTCCTATGTACAAGAATATAACTACTATAATACTGCTCCTATGTACAAGAATATAACTACTATAATACTGCCCCTATGTACAAGAATATAACTACTATAATACTGCCCCCTATGTACAAGGATATATCTACTATAATACTGCTCCTATGTACAAGAATATAACTACTATAATACTGCTCCTATGTACAAGAATATAACTACTATAATACTGCCCCCTATGTACAAGAATATAACTACTATAATACTGCCCCTATGTACAAGAATATAACTACTATAATACTGCTCCTATGTACAAGAATATAACTACTATAATACTGCCCCTATGTACAAGAATATAACTACCATAATACTACTCCTACGGTCAGGAATATAACTACTATAATACTGCCCCTATGTACAAGAATATAACTACCATAATACTACTCCTACGGTCAGGAATATAACTACTATAATACTGCTCCTATGTACAAGAATATAACTACTATAATACTGCTCCCTATGTACAAGAATATAACCACTATAATACTGCCCCTATGTACAAGATTATAACTACTATAATACTGCTCCTATGTACAAGAATATAACTACCATAATACTGCTACCTATGTACAAGAATATAACTACTATAATACTGCTCCTATGTACAAGAATATATCTACTATAATACTGCCCCTATGTACAAGAATATAACTACTATAATACTGCTCCTATGTACAAGAATATAACTACTATAATACTGCTTCTATGTACAAGAATATATCGACTATAATACTGCCCCTATGTACAAGAATGTAACTACTATAATACTGCTCCCTATGTACAAGAATATAACTACTATAATACTGCCCCTATGTACAAGATTATAACTACTATAATACTGCTCCTATGTACAAGAATATAACTACCATAATACTGCTACCTATGTACAAGAATATAACTACTATAATACTGCTCCTATGTACAAGAATATAACTACTATAATACTGCTTCTATGTACAAGAATATATCTACTATAATACTGCCCCTATGTACAAGAATGTAACTACTATAATACTGCTTCTATGTACAAGAATATATCTACTATAATACTGCCCCTATGTACAAGAATATAACTACTATAATACTGCACATATGTACAAGAATATAACTACTATAATACTGCTCCTATATACAAGAATATAACTACTATAATACTGCCCCTACGTACAAGAATATAACTACTATAATACTGCTCCTATGTACAAGAATATAACTACTATAATACTGCTCCTATGTACAAGAATATAACTACTATAATACTGCCCCTATGTACAAGAATATAACTACTATAATACTGCCCCCTATGTACAAGGATATATCTACTATAATACTGCTCCTATGTACAAGAATATAACTACTATAATACTGCTCCTATGTACAAGAATATAACTACTATAATACTGCCCCCTATGTACAAGAATATAACTACTATAATACTGCTCCTATGTACAAGAATATAACTACTATAATACTGCCCCTATGTACAAGAATATATCTACTATAATACTGCCCCTATGTACAAGAGCATAACTACTATAATACTGCTCCTATATACAAGAATATAACTACTATAATACTGCTCCTATGTACAAGAATATAAGTACTATAATACTGCTCCTATGTACAAGAATATAACTGCTATAATACTGCTCCTATGTGCAAGAATATAAATACTATAATACTGCCCCCTATATACAAGAATATAACTACTATAATACTGCCCCTATGTACAAGAATATAAATACTATAATACTGCCCCTATGTACAAGAACATAACTGCTATAATACTGTCCCTATGTACAAGAATATCACTACTATAATACTGCCCCCTATGTACAAGAATATACCTACTATAATACTGCCCCTATGTACAAGAATATAACTACTATAATACTGCCCCTATGTACAAGAACATAACTGCTATAATACTGCCCCTATGTACAAGAATATAACTACTATAATACTGCCCCTATGTACAAGAATATAACTACTATAATACTGCACCTATGTACAAGAATATAACTACTATAATACTGCCCCTATGTTCAAGAATATAACTACTATAATACTGCTCCTATGTACAAGAATATAACTACTATAATACTGCCCCTATGTACAAGAATATAACCACTATAATACTGCCCCTATGTACAAGATTATAACTACTATAATACTGCTCCTATGTACAAGAATATAACTACCATAATACTGCTACCTATGTACAAGAATATAACTACTATAATACTGCCTCTATTTACAAGAATATAACTACTATAATACTGCTCCCTATGTACAAGAATATAACTACTATAATACTGCTCCTATGTACAAGAATATATCTACTATAATACTGCCCCTATGTACAAGAATATAACTACTATAATACTGCTCCCTATGTACAAGAATATAACTACTATAAAACTGCCCCTATGTACAAGAATATAACTACTATAATACTGCTCCTATGTACAAGAATATAACTACTATAATACTGCCCCTATGTACAAGAATATAACTACTATAATACTGCTCCTATGTACAAGAATATAACTACTATAATACTGCCCCTATGTACAAGAATATAACTACTATAATACTGCTCCTATGTACAAGAATATAACTACTATAATACTGCCCCTATGTACAAGAATATAACTACCATAATACTACTCCTACGGTCAGGAATATAACTACTATAATACTGCTCCTATGTACAAGAATATAACTACTATAATACTGCTCCCTATGTACAAGAATATAACCACTATAATACTGCCCCTATGTACAAGAATATAACTACTATAATACTGCTCCTATGTACAAGAATATAACTACTATAATACTGCCCCTATGTACAAGAATATAACTACCATAATACTACTCCTACGGTCAGGAATATAACTACTATAATACTGCTCCTATGTACAAGAATATAACTACTATAATACTGCTCCCTATGTACAAGAATATAACCACTATAATACTGCCCCTATGTACAAGATTATAACTACTATAATACTGCTCCTATGTACAAGAATATAACTACCATAATACTGCTACCTATGTCCAAGAATATAACTACTATAATACTGCCTCTATTTACAAGAATATAACTACTATAATACTGCTCCCTATGTACAAGAATATAACTACTATAATACTGCTCCTATGTACAAGAATATATCTACTATAATACTGCCCCTATGTACAAGAATATAACTACTATAATACTGCTCCCTATGTACAAGAATATAACTACTATAATACTGCCCCTATGTACAAGATTATAACTACTATAATACTGCTCCTATGTACAAGAATATAACTACCATAATACTGCTACCTATGTACAAGAATATAACTACTATAATACTGCTCCTATGTACAAGAATATAACTACTATAATACTGCTTCTATGTACAAGAATATATCTACTATAATACTGCCCCTATGTACAAGAATATAACTACTATAATATTGCTTCTATGTACAAGAATATATCTACTATAATACTGCCCCTATGTACAAGAATATAACTACTATAATACTGCACCTATGTACAAGAATATAACTACTATAATACTGCTCCTATATACAAGAATATAACTACTATAATACTGCCCCTACGTACAAGAATATAACTACTATAATACTGCTCCTATGTACAAGAATATAACTACTATAATACTGCTCCTATGTACAAGAATATAACTACTATAATACTGCCCCTATGTACAAGAATATAACTACTATAATACTGCCCCCTATGTACAAGAATATATCTACTATAATACTGCTCCTATGTACAAGAATATAACTACTATAATACTGCTCCTATGTACAAGAATATAACTACTATAATACTGCCCCCTATGTACAAGAATATAACTACTATAATACTGCTCCTATGTACAAGAATATAACTACTATAATACTGCCCCTATGTACAAGAATATATCTACTATAATACTGCCCCTATGTACAAGAGCATAACTACTATAATACTGCTCCTATATACAAGAATATAACTACTATAATACTGCTCCTATGTACAAGAATATAAGTACTATAATACTGCTCCTATGTACAAGAATATAACTGCTATAATACTGCTCCTATGTGCAAGAATATAACTACTATAATACTGCCCCCTATATACAAGAATATAACTACTATAATACTGCCCCTATGTACAAGAATATAAATACTATAATACTGCCCCTATGTACAAGAACATAACTGCTATAATACTGCCCCTATGTACAAGAATATCACTACTATAATACTGCCCCCTATGTACAAGAATATACCTACTATAATACTGCCCCTATGTACAAGAATATAACTACTATAATACTGCCCCTATGTACAAGAACATAACTGCTATAATACTGCCCCTATGTACAAGAATATAACTACTATAATACTGCCCCTATGTACAAGAATATAACTACTATAATACTGCACCTATGTACAAGAATATAACTACTATAATACTGCCCCTATGTTCAAGAATATAACTACTATAATACTGCTCCTATGTACAAGAATATAACTACTATAATACTGCCCCTATGTACAAGAATATAACCACTATAATACTGCCCCTATGTACAAGATTATAACTACTATAATACTGCTCCTATGTACAAGAATATAACTACCATAATACTGCTACCTATGTACAAGAATATAACTACTATAATACTGCCTCTATTTACAAGAATATAACTACTATAATACTGCTCCCTATGTACAAGAATATAACTACTATAATACTGCTCCTATGTACAAGAATATATCTACTATAATACTGCCCCTATGTACAAGAATATAACTACTATAATACTGCTCCCTATGTACAAGAATATAACTACTATAAAACTGCCCCTATGTACAAGAATATAACTACTATAATACTGCTCCTATGTACAAGAATATAACTACTATAATACTGCCCCTATGTACAAGAATATAACTACTATAATACTGCTCCTATGTACAAGAATATAACTACTATAATACTGCCCCTATGTACAAGAATATAACTACTATAATACTGCTCCTATGTACAAGAATATAACTACTATAATACTGCCCCTATGTACAAGAATATAACTACCATAATACTACTCCTACGGTCAGGAATATAACTACTATAATACTGCTCCTATGTACAAGAATATAACTACTATAATACTGCTCCCTATGTACAAGAATATAACCACTATAATACTGCCCCTATGTACAAGAATATAACTACTATAATACTGCTCCTATGTACAAGAATATAACTACTATAATACTGCCCCTATGTACAAGAATATAACTACCATAATACTACTCCTACGGTCAGGAATATAACTACTATAATACTGCTCCTATGTACAAGAATATAACTACTATAATACTGCTCCCTATGTACAAGAATATAACCACTATAATACTGCCCCTATGTACAAGAATATAACTACTATAATACTGCTCCTATGTACAAGAATATAACTACTATAAAACTGCCCCTATGTACAAGAATATAACTACTATAATACTGCTCCTATGTACAAGAATATAACTACTATAATACTGCCCCTATGTACAAGAATATAACTACTATAATACTGCTCCTATGTACAAGAATATAACTACTATAATACTGCCCCTATGTACAAGAATATAACTACTATAATACTGCTCCTATGTACAAGAATATAACTACTATAATACTGCCCCTATGTACAAGAATATAACTACCATAATACTACTCCTACGGTCAGGAATATAACTACTATAATACTGCTCCTATGTACAAGAATATAACTACTATAATACTGCTCCCTATGTACAAGAATATAACCACTATAATACTGCCCCTATGTACAAGAATATAACTACTATAATACTGCTCCTATGTACAAGAATATAACTACTATAATACTGCCCCTATGTACAAGAATATAACTACCATAATACTACTCCTACGGTCAGGAATATAACTACTATAATACTGCTCCTATGTACAAGAATATAACTACTATAATACTGCTCCCTATGTACAAGAATATAACCACTATAATACTGCCCCTATGTACAAGATTATAACTACTATAATACTGCTCCTATGTACAAGAATATAACTACCATAATACTGCTACCTATGTCCAAGAATATAACTACTATAATACTGCCTCTATTTACAAGAATATAACTACTATAATACTGCTCCCTATGTACAAGAATATAACTAGTATAATACTGCTCCTATGTACAAGAATATATCTACTATAATACTGCCCCTATGTACAAGAATATAACTACTATAATACTGCTCCCTATGTACAAGAATATAACTACTATAATACTGCCCCTATGTACAAGATTATAACTACTATAATACTGCTCCTATGTACAAGAATATAACTACCATAATACTGCTACCTATGTACAAGAATATAACTACTATAATACTGCTCCTATGTACAAGAATATAACTACTATAATACTGCTTCTATGTACAAGAATATATCTACTATAATACTGCCCCTATGTACAAGAATATAACTACTATAATATTGCTTCTATGTACAAGAATATATCTACTATAATACTGCCCCTATGTACAAGAATATAACTACTATAATACTGCACCTATGTACAAGAATATAACTACTATAATACTGCTCCTATATACAAGAATATAACTACTATAATACTGCCCCTACGTACAAGAATATAACTACTATAATACTGCTCCTATGTACAAGAATATAACTACTATAATACTGCTCCTATGTACAAGAATATAACTACTATAATACTGCCCCTATGTACAAGAATATAACTACTATAATACTGCCCCCTATGTACAAGAATATATCTACTATAATACTGCTCCTATGTACAAGAATATAACTACTATAATACTGCTCCTATGTACAAGAATATAACTACTATAATACTGCCCCCTATGTACAAGAATATAACTACTATAATACTGCTCCTATGTACAAGAATATAACTACTATAATACTGCCCCTATGTACAAGAATATAACTACTATAATACTGCCCCCTATATACAAGAATATAACTACTATAATACTGCCCCTATGTACAAGAATATAAATACTATAATACTGCCCCTATGTACAAGAACATAACTGCTATAATACTGCCCCTATGTACAAGAATATCACTACTATAATACTGCCCCCTATGTACAAGAATATACCTACTATAATACTGCCCCTATGTACAAGAATATAACTACTATAATACTGCCCCTATGTACAAGAACATAACTGCTATAATACTGCCCCTATGTACAAGAATATAACTACTATAATACTGCCCCTATGTACAAGAATATAACTACTATAATACTGCACCTATGTACAAGAATATAACTACTATAATACTGCCCCTATGTTCAAGAATATAACTACTATAATACTGCTCCTATGTACAAGAATATAACTACTATAATACTGCCCCTATGTACAAGAATATAACTACTATAATACTGCCCCCTATATACAAGAATATAACTACTATAATACTGCCCCTATGTACAAGAATATAAATACTATAATACTGCCCCTATGTACAAGAACATAACTGCTATAATACTGCCCCTATGTACAAGAATATCACTACTATAATACTGCCCCCTGTGTACAAGAATATACCTACTATAATACTGCCCCTATGTACAAGAATATAACTACTATAATACTGCCCCTATGTACAAGAACATAACTGCTATAATACTGCCCCTATGTACAAGAATATAACTACTATAATACTGCCCCTATGTACAAGAATATAACTACTATAATACTGCACCCATGTACAAGAATATAACTACTATAATACTGCCCCTATGTTCAAGAATATAACTACTATAATACTGCTCCTATGTACAAGAATATAACTACTATAATACTGCCCCTATGTACAAGAATATAACCACTATAATACTGCCCCTATGTACAAGATTATAACTACTATAATACTGCTCCTATGTACAAGAATATAACTACCATAATACTGCTACCTATGTACAAGAATATAACTACTATAATACTGCCTCTATTTAAAAGAATATAACTACTATAATACTGCTCCCTATGTACAAGAATATAACTACTATAATACTGCTCCTATGTACAAGAATATATCTACTATAATACTGCCCCTATGTACAAGAATATAACTACTATAATACTGCTCCCTATGTACAAGAATATAACTACTATAAAACTGCCCCTATGTACAAGAATATAACTACTATAATACTGCTCCTATGTACAAGAATATAACTACTATAATACTGCCCCTATGTACAAGAATATAACTACTATAATACTGCTCCTATGTACAAGAATATAACTACTATAATACTGCCCCTATGTACAAGAATATAACTACTATAATACTGCTCCTATGTACAAGAATATAACTACTATAATACTGCCCCTATGTACAAGAATATAACTACCATAATACTACTCCTACGGTCAGGAATATAACTACTATAATACTGCTCCTATGTACAAGAATATAACTACTATAATACTGCTCCCTATGTACAAGAATATAACCACTATAATACTGCCCCTATGTACAAGAATATAACTACTATAATACTGCTCCTATGTACAAGAATATAACTACTATAATACTGCCCCTATGTACAAGAATATAACTACCATAATACTACTCCTACGGTCAGGAATATAACTACTATAATACTGCTCCTATGTACAAGAATATAACTACTATAATACTGCTCCCTATGTACAAGAATATAACCACTATAATACTGCCCCTATGTACAAGATTATAACTACTATAATACTGCTCCTATGTACAAGAATATAACTACCATAATACTGCTACCTATGTACAAGAATATAACTACTATAATACTGCCTCTATTTACAAGAATATAACTACTATAATACTGCTCCCTATGTACAAGAATATGACTACTATAATACTGCTCCTATGTACAAGAATATATCTACTATAATACTGCCCCTATGTACAAGAATATAACTACTATAATACTGCTCCCTATGTACAAGAATATAACTACTATAATACTGCCCCTATGTACAAGATTATAACTACTATAATACTGCTCCTATGTACAAGAATATAACTACCATAATACTGCTACCTATGTACAAGAATATAACTACTATAATACTGCTCCTATGTACAAGAATATAACTACTATAATACTGCTTCTATGTACAAGAATATATCTACTATAATACTGCCCCTATGTACAAGAATATAACTACTATAATACTGCTCCCTATGTACAAGAATATAACTACTATAAAACTGCCCCTATGTACAAGAATATAACTACTATAATACTGCTCCTATGTACAAGAATATAACTACTATAATACTGCCCCTATGTACAAGAATATAACTACTATAATACTGCTCCTATGTACAAGAATATAACTACTATAATACTGCCCCTTTGTACAAGAATATAACTACTATAATACTGCTCCTATGTACAAGAATATAACTACTATAATACTGCCCCTATGTACAAGAATATAACTACCATAATACTACTCCTACGGTCAGGAATATAACTACTATAATACTGCTCCTATGTACAAGAATATAACTACTATAATACTGCTCCCTATGTACAAGAATATAACCACTATAATACTGCCCCTATGTACAAGAATATAACTACTATAATACTGCTCCTATGTACAAGAATATAACTACTATAATACTGCCCCTATGTACAAGAATATAACTACCATAATACTACTCCTACGGTCAGGAATATAACTACTATAATACTGCTCCTATGTACAAGAATATAACTACTATAATACTGCTCCCTATGTACAAGAATATAACCACTATAATACTGCCCCTATGTACAAGAATATAACTACTATAATACTGCTCCTATGTACAAGAATATAACTACTATAAAACTGCCCCTATGTACAAGAATATAACTACTATAATACTGCTCCTATGTACAAGAATATAACTACTATAATACTGCCCCTATGTACAAGAATATAACTACTATAATACTGCTCCTATGTACAAGAATATAACTACTATAATACTGCCCCTATGTACAAGAATATAACTACTATAATACTGCTCCTATGTACAAGAATATAACTACTATAATACTGCCCCTATGTACAAGAATATAACTACCATAATACTACTCCTACGGTCAGGAATATAACTACTATAATACTGCTCCTATGTACAAGAATATAACTACTATAATACTGCTCCCTATGTACAAGAATATAACCACTATAATACTGCCCCTATGTACAAGAATATAACTACTATAATACTGCTCCTATGTACAAGAATATAACTACTATAATACTGCCCCTATGTACAAGAATATAACTACCATAATACTACTCCTACGGTCAGGAATATAACTACTATAATACTGCTCCTATGTACAAGAATATAACTACTATAATACTGCTCCCTATGTACAAGAATATAACCACTATAATACTGCCCCTATGTACAAGATTATAACTACTATAATACTGCTCCTATGTACAAGAATATAACTACCATAATACTGCTACCTATGTCCAAGAATATAACTACTATAATACTGCCTCTATTTACAAGAATATAACTACTATAATACTGCTCCCTATGTACAAGAATATAACTACTATAATACTGCTCCTATGTACAAGAATATATCTACTATAATACTGCCCCTATGTACAAGAATATAACTACTATAATACTGCTCCCTATGTACAAGAATATAACTACTATAATACTGCCCCTATGTACAAGATTATAACTACTATAATACTGCTCCTATGTACAAGAATATAACTACCATAATACTGCTACCTATGTACAAGAATATAACTACTATAATACTGCTCCTATGTACAAGAATATAACTACTATAATACTGCTTCTATGTACAAGAATATATCTACTATAATACTGCCCCTATGTACAAGAATATAACTACTATAATATTGCTTCTATGTACAAGAATATATCTACTATAATACTGCCCCTATGTACAAGAATATAACTACTATAATACTGCACCTATGTACAAGAATATAACTACTATAATACTGCTCCTATATACAAGAATATAACTACTATAATACTGCCCCTACGTACAAGAATATAACTACTATAATACTGCTCCTATGTACAAGAATATAACTACTATAATACTGCTCCTATGTACAAGAATATAACTACTATAATACTGCCCCTATGTACAAGAATATAACTACTATAATACTGCCCCCTATGTACAAGAATATATCTACTATAATACTGCTCCTATGTACAAGAATATAACTACTATAATACTGCTCCTATGTACAAGAATATAACTACTATAATACTGCCCCCTATGTACAAGAATATAACTACTATAATACTGCTCCTATGTACAAGAATATAACTACTATAATACTGCCCCTATGTACAAGAATATAACTACTATAATACTGCCCCCTATATACAAGAATATAACTACTATAATACTGCCCCTATGTACAAGAATATAAATACTATAATACTGCCCCTATGTACAAGAACATAACTGCTATAATACTGCCCCTATGTACAAGAATATCACTACTATAATACTGCCCCCTATGTACAAGAATATACCTACTATAATACTGCCCCTATGTACAAGAATATAACTACTATAATACTGCCCCTATGTACAAGAACATAACTGCTATAATACTGCCCCTATGTACAAGAATATAACTACTATAATACTGCCCCTATGTACAAGAATATAACTACTATAATACTGCACCTATGTACAAGAATATAACTACTATAATACTGCCCCTATGTTCAAGAATATAACTACTATAATACTGCTCCTATGTACAAGAATATAACTACTATAATACTGCCCCTATGTACAAGAATATAACTACTATAATACTGCCCCCTATATACAAGAATATAACTACTATAATACTGCCCCTATGTACAAGAATATAAATACTATAATACTGCCCCTATGTACAAGAACATAACTGCTATAATACTGCCCCTATGTACAAGAATATCACTACTATAATACTGCCCCCTATGTACAAGAATATACCTACTATAATACTGCCCCTATGTACAAGAATATAACTACTATAATACTGCCCCTATGTACAAGAACATAACTGCTATAATACTGCCCCTATGTACAAGAATATAACTACTATAATACTGCCCCTATGTACAAGAATATAACTACTATAATACTGCACCTATGTACAAGAATAAAACTACTATAATACTGCCCCTATGTTCAAGAATATAACTACTATAATACTGCTCCTATGTACAAGAATATAACTACTATAATACTGCCCCTATGTACAAGAATATAACCACTATAATACTGCCCCTATGTACAAGATTATAACTACTATAATACTGCTCCTATGTACAAGAATATAACTACCATAATACTGCTACCTATGTACAAGAATATAACTACTATAATACTGCCTCTATTTACAAGAATATAACTACTATAATACTGCTCCCTATGTACAAGAATATAACTACTATAATACTGCTCCTATGTACAAGAATATATCTACTATAATACTGCCCCTATGTACAAGAATATAACTACTATAATACTGCTCCCTATGTACAAGAATATAACTACTATAAAACTGCCCCTATGTACAAGAATATAACTACTATAATACTGCTCCTATGTACAAGAATATAACTACTATAATACTGCCCCTATGTACAAGAATATAACTACTATAATACTGCTCCTATGTACAAGAATATAACTACTATAATACTGCCCCTATGTACAAGAATATAACTACTATAATACTGCTCCTATGTACAAGAATATAACTACTATAATACTGCCCCTATGTACAAGAATATAACTACCATAATACTACTCCTACGGTCAGGAATATAACTACTATAATACTGCTCCTATGTACAAGAATATAACTACTATAATACTGCTCCCTATGTACAAGAATATAACCACTATAATACTGCCCCTATGTACAAGAATATAACTACTATAATACTGCTCCTATGTACAAGAATATAACTACTATAATACTGCCCCTATGTACAAGAATATAACTACCATAATACTACTCCTACGGTCAGGAATATAACTACTATAATACTGCTCCTATGTACAAGAATATAACTACTATAATACTGCTCCCTATGTACAAGAATATAACCACTATAATACTGCCCCTATGTACAAGATTATAACTACTATAATACTGCTCCTATGTACAAGAATATAACTACCATAATACTGCTACCTATGTACAAGAATATAACTACTATAATACTGCCTCTATTTACAAGAATATAACTACTATAATACTGCTCCCTATGTACAAGAATATGACTACTATAATACTGCTCCTATGTACAAGAATATATCTACTATAATACTGCCCCTATGTACAAGAATATAACTACTATAATACTGCTCCCTATGTACAAGAATATAACTACTATAATACTGCCCCTATGTACAAGATTATAACTACTATAATACTGCTCCTATGTACAAGAATATAACTACCATAATACTGCTACCTATGTACAAGAATATAACTACTATAATACTGCTCCTATGTACAAGAATATAACTACTATAATACTGCTTCTATGTACAAGAATATATCTACTATAATACTGCCCCTATGTACAAGAATATAACTACTATAATACTGCACCTATGTACAAGAATATAACTACTATAATACTGCTCTTATGTACAAGAATATAACTACTATAATACTGCCCCTACGTACAAGAATATAACTACTATAATACTGCTCCTATGTACAAGAATATAACTACTATAATACTGCCCCTATGTACAAGAATATAACTACTATAATACTGCTCCTATGTACAAGAATATAACTACTATAATACTGCCCCTATGTACAAGAATATAACTACCATAATACTGCTCCTATGTACAAGAATATAACTACTATAATACTGCTCCTATGTACAAGAATATAACTACCATAATACTGCTCCTATGTACAAGAATATAACTACTATAATACTGCTCCTATGTACAAGAATATAACTACTATAATACTGCCCCTATGCACAAGAATATAACTACTATAATACTGCCCCTATTTACAAGAATATAACTACTATAATACTGCTCCCTATGTACAAGAATATAACTACTATAATACTGCCCCTATGTACAAGAATATAGCTACTATAATACTGCTCCTATGTACAAGAATATAACTACTATAATACTGCCCCTATGTACAAGAATATAACTACTATAATACTGCCCCTATGTTCAAGAATATAACTACTATAATACTGCTCCTATGTACAAGAATAGAACTACTATAATACTGCCCCTATGTACAAGAATATAACTACCATAATACTGCTCCTATGTACAAGAATATAACTACCATAATACTGCTCCTATGTACAAGAATATAACTACTATAATACTGCTCCTATGTACAAGAATATAACTACCATAATACTGCTCCTATGTACAAGAATATAACTACTATAATACTGCTCCTATGTACAAGAATATAACTACTATAATACTGCTCCTATGTACAAGAATATAACTACTATAATACTGCCCCTATGTACAAGAATATAACTACTATAATACTGCTCCTATGTACAAGAATATAACTACTATAATACTGCCCCTATGTACAAGAATATAACTACCATAATACTGCTCCTATGTACAAGAATATAACTACTATAATACTGCTCCTATGTACAAGAATATAACTACCATAATACTGCTCCTATGTACAAGAATATAACTACTATAATACTGCTCCTATGTACAAGAATATAACTACTATAATACTGCCCCTATGCACAAGAATATAACTACTATAATACTGCCCCTATTTACAAGAATATAACTACTATAATACTGCTCCCTATGTACAAGAATATAACTACTATAATACTGCCCCTATGTACAAGAATATAACTACTATAATACTGCACCTATGTACAAGAATATAACTACTATAATACTGCCCCTATGTACAAGAATATAACTACTATAATACTGCTCCTATGTACAAGAATATAACTACTATAATACTGCCCCTATGTACAAGAATATAACTACTATAATACTGCTCCTATGTACAAGAATATAACTACTATAATACTGCTCCTATGTACAAGAATATAACTACTATAATACTGCTCCTATGTACAAGAATATAACTACTATAATACTGCTATGTACAAGAATATAACTACTATAATACTGCTATGTACAAGAATATAACTACTATAATACTGCTCCTATGTACAAGAATATAACTACTATAATACTGCTCCTATGTACAAGAATATATCTACGATAATACTGCCCCTATGTACAGGAATATAACTACTATAATACTGCACCTATGTACAAGAATATAACTACTATAATACTGCTCCTATTTACAAGAATATAACTACTATAATACCGCTCCTATGTACAAGAATATAACTACTATAATACTGCCCCTATGTACAAGAATATAACTACTATAATACTGCTCCTATGTACAAGAATATAACTACTATAATACCGCTCCTATGTACAAGAATATAACTACTATAATACTGCCCCTATGTACAAGAATATAACTACTATAATACTGCTCCTATGTACAAGAATATAACTACTATAATACTGCTCCTATGTACAGGAATATAACTACTATAATACTGCCCCATGTACAAGAATATAACTACTATAATACTGCTCCTATGTACAAGAATATAACTACTATAATACCGCTCCTATGTACAAGAATATAACTACTATAATACTGCCCCTATGTACAAGAATATAACTACTATAATACTGCCCCTATGTACAAGAATATAACTACTATAATACTGCTCCTATGTACAAGAATATAACTACTATAATACTGCTACTATGTACAGGAATATAACTACTATAATACTGCTCCTATATACAAGAATATAACTACTATAATACTGCTCCTATGTACAAGAATATAACTACTATAATACTGCCCATGTACAAGAATATAACTACTATAATACTGCCCCATGTACAAGAATATAACTACTATAATACTGCCCCTATGTACAAGAATATAACTACTATAATACTGCTCCTATGTACAAGAATATAACTACTATAATACTGCTCCTATGTACAAGAATATAACTACTATAATACTGCTCCTATGTACAAGAATATATCTACTATAATACTGCCCCTATATACAAGAATATAACTACTATAATACTGCTCCTATGTACAAGAATATAACTACTATAATACTGCCCCATGTACAAGAATATAACTACTATAATACTGCCCCATGTACAAGAATATAACTACTATAATACTGCCCCTATGTACAAGAATATAACTACTATAATACTGCTCCTATGTACAAGAATATAACTACTATAATACCGCTCCTATGTACAAGAATATAACTACTATAATACTGCCCCTATGTACAAGAATATAACTACTATAATACTGCTCCTATGTACAAGAATATAACTACTATAATACCGCTCCTATGTACAAGAATATAACTACTATAATACTGCCCCTATGTACAAGAATATAACTACTATAATACTGCTCCTATGTACAAGAATATAACTACTATAATACTGCTCCTATGTACAGGAATATAACTACTATAATACTGCCCCATGTACAAGAATATAACTACTATAATACTGCTCCTATGTACAAGAATATAACTACTATAATACCGCTCCTATGTACAAGAATATAACTACTATAATACTGCCCCTATGTACAAGAATATAACTACTATAATACTGCCCCTATGTACAAGAATATAACTACTATAATACTGCTCCTATGTACAAGAATATAACTACTATAATACTGCTACTATGTACAGGAATATAACTACTATAATACTGCTCCTATATACAAGAATATAACTACTATAATACTGCTCCTATGTACAAGAATATAACTACTATAATACTGCCCCATGTACAAGAATATAACTACTATAATACTGCTCCCTATATACAAGAATATAACTACTATAATACTGCCCCATGTACAAGAATATAACTACTATAATACTGCCCCTATGTACAAGAATATAACTACTATAATACTGCACTTATGTACAAGAATATAACTACTATAATACTGCTCCTATGTACAAGAATATAACTACTATAATACTGCTCCTATGTACAAGAATATAACTACTATAATACTGCTCCTATGTACAAGAATATAACTACTATAATACTGCCCCTATGTACAAGAATATAACTACTATAATACTGCCCCTATATACAAGAATATAACTACTATAATACTGCTCCTATGTACAAGAATATAACTACTATAATACTGCCCCATGTACAAGAATATAACTACTATAATACTGCCCCATGTACAAGAATATAACTACTATAATACTGCCCCTATATACAAGAATATAACTACTATAATACTGCTCCTATGTACAAGAATATAACTACTATAATACTGCCCCATGTACAAGAATATAACTACTATAATTCTGCCCCATGTACAAGAATATAACTACTATAATACTGCCCCTATGTACAAGAATATAACTACTATAATACTGCACTTATGTACAAGAATATAACTACTATAATACTGCTCCTATGTACAAGAATATAACTACTATAATACTGCTCCTATGTACAAGAATATAACTACTATAATACTGCTCCTATGTACAAGAATATAACTACTATAATACTGCCCCTATATACAAGAATATAACTACTATAATACTGCCCCTATGTACAAGAATATAACTACTATAATACTGCACTTATGTACAAGAATATAACTACTATAATACTGCTCCTATGTACAAGAATATAACTACTATAATACTGCTCCTATGTACAAGAATATAACTACTATAATACTGCCCCTATGTACAAGAATATAACTACTATAATACTGCCCCTATGTACAAGAATATAACTACTATAATACTGCACTTATGTACAAGAATATAACTACTATAATACTGCTCCTATGTACAAGAATATAACTACTATAATACTGCTCCTATGTACAAGAATATAACTACTATAATACTGCTCCTATGTACAAGAATATAACTACTATAATACTGCCCCTATATACAAGAATATAACTACTATAATACTGCCCCATGTACAAGAATATAACTACTATAATACTGCACTTATGTACAAGAATATAACTACTATAATACTGCTCCTATGTACAAGAATATAACTACTATAATACTGCTCCTATGTACAAGAATATAACTACTATAATACTGCCCCTATGTACAAGAATATAACTACTATAATACTGCCCCTATGTACAGAATATAACTACTATAATACTGCTCCTATGTACAAGAATATAACTACTATAATACTGCTCCTATGTACAAGAATATAACTACTATAATACTGCCCCTATGTACAAGAATATAACTACTATAATACTGCCCCTATGTACAAGAATATAACTACTATAATACTGCACTTATGTACAAGAATATAACTACTATAATACTGCTCCTATGTACAAGAATATAACTACTATAATACTGCTCCTATGTACAAGAATATAACTACTATAATACTGCTCCTATGTACAAGAATATAACTACTATAATACTGCTCCTATATACAAGAATATAACTACTATAATACTGCCCCTATGTACAAGAATATAACTACTATAATACTGCCCCCTATGTACAAGAATGTAACTACTATAATACTGCCCCTATGTACAAGAATATAACTACTATAATACTGCCCCCTATGTACAAGAATGTAACTACTATAATACTGCCCCTATGTACAAGAATATAACTACTATAATACTGCCCCCTATGTACAAGAATATAACTACTATAATACTGCTCCCTATGTACAAGAATATAACTACTATAATACTGCTCCTATGTACAAGAATATAACTACTATAATACTGCTCCTATATACAAGAATATAACTACTATAATACTGCCCCTATGTTCAAGAATATAACTACTATAATACTGCTCCTATGTACAAGAATATAACTACTATAATACTGCCCCTATATACAAGAATATAACTACTATAATACTGCCCCTATGTACAAGAATATAACTACTATAATACTGCCCTATGTACAAGAATATAACTACTATAATACTGCCCCTATATACAAGAATATAACTACTATAATACTGCCTCCTATGTACAAGAATATAACTACTATAATACTGCCCTATGTACAAGAATATAACTACTATAATACTGCCCCCTATGTACAAGAATATAACTACTATAATACTGCCCCCTATGTACAAGAATATAACTACTATAATACTGCTCCTATATACAAGAATATAACTACTATAATACTGCTCCTATGTACAAGAATATAACTACTATAATACTGCCCCTATGTACAAGAATATAACTACTATAATACTGCTCCTATGTACAAGAATATAACTACTATAATACTGCTCCTATGTACAAGAATATAACTACTATAATACTGCTCCTATGTACAAGAATATAACTACTATAATACTGCTCCTATGTACAAGAATATAACTACTATAATACTGCTCCTATGTACAAGAATATAACTACTATAATACTGCCCCTATGTACAAGAATATAACTACTATAATACTGCCCCTATATACAAGAATATAACTACTATAATACTGCTCCTATGTACAAGAATATAACTACTATAATACTGCCCCATGTACAAGAATATAACTACTATAATACTGCCCCATGTACAAGAATATAACTACTATAATACTGCCCCTATATACAAGAATATAACTACTATAATACTGCTCCTATGTACAAGAATATAACTACTATAATACTGCCCCATGTACAAGAATATAACTACTATAATTCTGCCCCATGTACAAGAATATAACTACTATAATACTGCCCCTATGTACAAGAATATAACTACTATAATACTGCACTTATGTACAAGAATATAACTACTATAATACTGCTCCTATGTACAAGAATATAACTACTATAATACTGCTCCTATGTACAAGAATATAACTACTATAATACTGCTCCTATGTACAAGAATATAACTACTATAATACTGCCCCTATATACAAGAATATAACTACTATAATACTGCCCCTATGTACAAGAATATAACTACTATAATACTGCACTTATGTACAAGAATATAACTACTATAATACTGCTCCTATGTACAAGAATATAACTACTATAATACTGCTCCTATGTACAAGAATATAACTACTATAATACTGCCCCTATGTACAAGAATATAACTACTATAATACTGCCCCTATGTACAAGAATATAACTACTATAATACTGCACTTATGTACAAGAATATAACTACTATAATACTGCTCCTATGTACAAGAATATACCTACTATAATACTGCTCCTATGTACAAGAATATAACTACTATAATACTGCTCCTATGTACAAGAATATAACTACTATAATACTGCCCCTATATACAAGAATATAACTACTATAATACTGCCCCATGTACAAGAATATAACTACTATAATACTGCACTTATGTACAAGAATATAACTACTATAATACTGCTCCTATGTACAAGAATATAACTACTATAATACTGCTCCTATGTACAAGAATATAACTACTATAATACTGCCCCTATGTACAAGAATATAACTACTATAATACTGCCCCTATGTACAGAATATAACTACTATAATACTGCTCCTATGTACAAGAATATAACTACTATAATACTGCTCCTATGTACAAGAATATAACTACTATAATACTGCCCCTATGTACAAGAATATAACTACTATAATACTGCCCCTATGTACAAGAATATAACTACTATAATACTGCACTTATGTACAAGAATATAACTACTATAATACTGCTCCTATGTACAAGAATATAACTACTATAATACTGCTCCTATGTACAAGAATATAACTACTATAATACTGCTCCTATGTACAAGAATATAACTACTATAATACTGCTCCTATATACAAGAATATAACTACTATAATACTGCCCCTATGTACAAGAATATAACTACTATAATACTGCCCCCTATGTACAAGAATGTAACTACTATAATACTGCCCCTATGTACAAGAATATAACTACTATAATACTGCCCCCTATGTACAAGAATGTAACTACTATAATACTGCCCCTATGTACAAGAATATAACTACTATAATACTGCCCCCTATGTACAAGAATATAACTACTATAATACTGCTCCCTATGTACAAGAATATAACTACTATAATACTGCTCCTATGTACAAGAATATAACTACTATAATACTGCTCCTATGTACAAGAATATAACTACTATAATACTGCCCCTATGTTCAAGAATATAACTACTATAATACTGCTCCTATGTACAAGAATATAACTACTATAATACTGCCCCTATATACAAGAATATAACTACTATAATACTGCCCCTATGTACAAGAATATAACTACTATAATACTGCCCTATGTACAAGAATATAACTACTATAATACTGCCCCTATATACAAGAATATAACTACTATAATACTGCCTCCTATGTACAAGAATATAACTACTATAATACTGCCCTATGTACAAGAATATAACTACTATAATACTGCCCCCTATGTACAAGAATATAACTACTATAATACTGCCCCCTATGTACAAGAATATAACTACTATAATACTGCTCCTATATACAAGAATATAACTACTATAATACTGCTCCTATGTACAAGAATATAACTACTATAATACTGCCCCTATGTACAAGAATATAACTACTATAATACTGCTCCTATGTACAAGAATATAACTACTATAATACTGCTCCTATGTACAAGAATATAACTACTATAATACTGCCCCCTATGTACAAGAATATAACTACTATAATACTGCTCCTATGTACAAGAATATAACTACTATAATACTGCTCCTATGTACAAGAATATAACTACTATAATACTGCCCCTATATACAAGAATATAACTACTATAATACTGCTCCTATGTACAAGGATATTAGTGTTTGAGGTTGATGAGCGGGGTTCATCCTGCTCCGTCCTGCTCCTGTCCCAGCTACATTAACAATGTCGGGTGGGGGTGAAAATGCCAAAAGTCACGTTGCAAACATTTCTGCATCTTTTCAATTTTCCATCATTTTCAGGTTTGTGAATGGATAAGGTCCAATGTGTCTTAGGATACTTGTGGCAGAGGGGTCTTTGGCATCTGAAGGCTCCAGGTTTGGGGGATGTGACACTGTGATAGTGACCCCCTATAGTTAGACCCCGTTACGGTCACCGCTGGTGCAGACACATTGGGGCTCCAGTTTCCTGCACAGGTGGAGTTTAGTGCTGTCGCCCGTGCGCCTCAGTGAGCAGCGGGTGTTGTGGGATCGGCTGTGACCCAGCGAGTTTCCTCCTAATCACTGAGTCAGATCAGATGTGGGCAGCAGACGAGCTCCATCACACGAGAGCCCGGAGGGGAAGTCACCAGCGTCCTGTGCACCGACGTCTGCGGAATCTGTAAGTGTCACCCAGCGCTGCCCGCTCCGGACTGTAATACACGGAGATGTTATAGGACGGGGGGGTTTACAATGCACGGTGTATATTGTGCATGTATCACACCCAGCACATGGATACACCGAGCGTTAGAGAGGACCACTGTCCGGTGGTGTGCGGCATCCACTGTCAGGGGGTCCGGTGTGAAATCTTCACCATCCATCCAGTTTGTGCCAAGTGTGCGATCATTGATACCTTGTGGACCCCCATATGTCTTATCGTGTCAGTATTAGGGGTCTTTATTTATGGAACTGCAGCCTTAATGCAATATACACCACAGACATGTCAGCAGGAAAGCCGAGACCATGGACCTCCTCAGAGAGCCACCAGTCTCCAGAATAGGGGTCCCCTGATCTCCACCGTCACCGGCCACTGCATCCAGGCAGAGAGTGAACGGCAAGGACCCTCCAAGCTGAAGAATCCCAAACATTAATCCTCAAATCAGATCTAAACACCTGGAGACGTTCTCCCAGCAGAGATATGTGTACAAATCATGGGGCCCATAGCAGAGGTGCTATTGGCCCCCTCCCAAAAAATATCTCACAACTTACAATGTGCCCCATAAACACAGTAAAAACCCTCACAGTGTTCCCTCCGAAAAGTTAAATAACCCTAAAGTGACCCCCAACACAGTATGATGGCCCTGACACATCCCTCCACAGAGTAAAATATAAAAGGCCCCCAACTTATAATGGCCCCCAATAACACTCTACACAGTGTGATGGACCCCATAAAACCCTCCTCACTGTTTAGTAGTTCACATACAAAATGATCATGTGCACTAACCTCTCCAAACAGTATGATTGCCCCCACACAGCCCTCCAAAAGGTGACTGCAGACAGGATCTTATCATGTATCTCTGTATACAGGGAGCTCCCCCTAGTGGTGGCTGCAGACAGGATCTTATCATGTATCTCTGTATACAGGGAGCTCCCCCTAGTGGTGACTACAGACAGGATCTTATCATGTATCTCTGTATACAGGGAGCTCCCCCTAGTGGTGACTGCAGACAGGATCTTATCATGTATCTCTGTATACAGGGAGCTCCCCCTAGTGGTGGCTGCAGACAGGATCTTATCATGTATCTCTGTATACAGGGAGCTCCCCCTAGTGGTGACTACAGACAGGATCTTATCATGTATCTCTGTATACAGGGAGCTCCCCCTAGTGGTGGCTGCAGACAGGATCTCATCATGTATCTCTGTATACAGGGAGCTCCCCCTAGTGGTGGCTGCAGACAGGATCTTATCATGTATCTCTGTATACAGGGAGCTCCCCCTAGTGGTGGCTGCAGACAGGATCTTATCATGTATCTCAGTATACAGGGAGCTCCCCCTAGTGGTGTCTGCAGACAGGATCTTATCATGTATCTCAGTATACAGGGAGCTCCCCCTAGTGGTGACTGCAGACAGGATCTTATCATGTATCTCAGTATACAGGGAGCTCCCCCTAGTGGTGACTGCAGACAGGATCTTATCATGTATCTCTGTATACAGGGAGCTCCCCCTAGTGGTGGCTGCAGACAGGATCTTATCATGTATCTCAGTATACAGGGAGCTCCCCCTAGTGGTGTCTGCAGACAGGATCTTATCATGTATCTCAGTATACAGGGAGCTCCCCCTAGTGGTGACTGCAGACAGGATCTTATCATGTATCTCAGTATACAGGGAGCTCCCCCTAGTGGTGACTGCAGACAGGATCTTATCATGTATCTCAGTATACAGGGAGCTCCCCCTAGTGGTGACTGCAGACAGGATCTTATCATGTATCTCAGTATACAGGGAGCTCCCCCTAGTGGTGACTGCAGACAGGATCTTATCATGTATCTCTGTATACAGGGAGCTCCCCCTAGTGGTGACTGCAGACAGGATCTTATCATGTATCTCTGTATACAGGGAGCTTCCCCTAGTGGTAACTGCAGACAGGATCTTATCATGTACCTCTGTATACAGGGAGCTCCCCCTAGTGGTGACTGCAGACAGAATCTTACCATGTATCTCTGTATACAGGGAGCTCCCCCTAGTGGTGACTGCAGACAGGATCTTATCATGTATCTCTGTATACAGGGAGCTCCCCCTAGTGATGGCTGCAGACAGGATCTTATCATGTATCTCTGTATACAGGGAGCTCCCCCTAGTGGTGACTACAGACAGGATCTTATCATGTATCTCTGTATACAGGGAGCTCCCCCTAGTGGTGACTGCAGACAGGATCTTATCATGTATCTCTGTATACAGGGAGCTCCCCCTAGTGGTGGCTGCAGACAGGATCTTATCATGTATCTCTGTATACAGGGAGCTCCCCCTAGTGGTGACTACAGACAGGATCTTATCATGTATCTCTGTATACAGGGAGTTCCCCCTAGTGATGGCTGCAGACAGGATCTTATCATGTATCTCTGTATACAGGGAGCTCCCCCTAGTGGTGGCTGCAGACAGGATCTTATCATGTATCTCTGTATACAGGGAGCTCCCCCTAGTGGTGACTGCAGACAGAATCTTACCATGTATCTCTGTATACAGGGAGCTCCCCCTAGTGTTGACTGCAGACAGGATCTTATCATGTATCTCTGTATACAGGGAGCTCCCCCTAGTGGTGACTGCAGACAGGATCTTATCATGTATCTCTGTATACAGGGAGCTCCCCCTAGTGGTGGCTGCAGACAGGATCTTATCATGTACCTCTGTATACAGGGAGCTCCCCCTAGTGGTGGCTGCAGTCAGGATCTTATCATGTATCTCTGTATACAGGGAGCTCCCCCTAGTGGTGGCTGCAGACAGAATATTATCATGTATCTCTGTACACAGGGAGCTCCCCCTAGTGATGGCTGCAGACAGGATCTTATTATGTATCTCTTTATACAGGGAGCTCCCCCTAGTGGTGGCTGCAGACAGGATCTTATCGTGTATCTCTGTATACAGGGAGCTCCCCCTAGTGGTGGCTGCAGACAGGATCTTATAATGTATCTCTGTATACAGGGAGCTCCCCCTAGTGATGCCTGCACACAGGATCTTATCATGTATCTCTGCATACAGGGAGCTCCCCCTAGTGGTGACTGCAGACAGGATCTTATCATGTACCTCTGTATACAGGGAGCTCCCCCAAGTGGTGGCTGCAGACAGGCTCTTATCATGTATCTCTGCATATAGGGAGCTCCCCCAAGTGGTGGCTGCAGACAGGCTCTTATCATGTATCTCTGCATATAGGGAGCTCCCCCTAGTGGTGGCTGCAGACAGGATCTTATCATGTATCTCTATATATAGAGAGCTCCCCCTAGTGGTGATTGCAGACAGGATCTTATCATGTATCTCTGTATACAGGGAGCTCCCCCTAGTGGTGGCTGCAGACAGGATCTTATCATGTATCTCTGTATACAGGGAGCTCCCCCTAGTGGTGACTGCAGACGGGATCTTATTATGTATCTCTTTATAAAGGTAGCTCCCCCTAGTGGTGACTGCAGACAGGGTCTTATCATATATCTCTGTATACAGGGAGCTCCCCCAAGTGGTGGCTGCAGACAGGATCTTATCATGTATCTCTGTATACAGGGAGCTCCCCCTAGTGGTGGCTGCACACAGGATCTTATCTTGTATCTCTGTATACAGGGAGCTCCCCCTAGTGGTGACTGCAGACAGGCTCTTATCATGTATCTCTGTATACAGGGAGCTCCCCCTAGTGGTGGCTGCAGACAGGCTCTTATCATGTATCTCTGTATACAGGGAGCTCCCCCTAGTGGTGATTGCAGACAGGATCTTATCATGTATCTCTGTATACAGGGAGCTCCCCCTTAGTGGGGCTGCAGACAGGATCTTATCATGTATCTCTGTATACAGGGAGCTCCCCCAAGTGGTGACTGCAGACAGGATCTTATCATGTATCTCTGTATACAGGGAGCTCCCCCTAGTGGTGGCTGCAGACAGGATCTTATCATGTATCTCTGTATACAGGGAGCTCCCCCTAGTGGTGGCTGCAGACAGGATCTTATCATGTATCTCTGTATACAGGGAGCTCCCCCAAGTGGTGACTGCAGACAGGATCTTATCATGTATCTCTGTATACAGGGAGCTCCGCCTAGTGGTGATTGCAGACAGGATCTTATCATGTATCTCTGTATACAGGGAGCTCCCCCTTAGTGGGGCTGCAGACAGGATCTTATCATGTATCTCTGTATACAGGGAGCTCCCCAAGTGGTGACTGCAGACAGGATCTTATCATGTATCTCTGTATACAGGGAGCTCCCCCTAGTGGTGGCTGCAGACAGGATCTTATCATGTATCTCTGTATACAGGGAGCTCCCCCTAGTGGTGGCTGCAGACAGGATCTTATCATGTATCTCTGTATACAGGGAGCTCCCCCTAGTGGTGGCTTTAAACAGGATCTTATCATGTATCGCTATATACAGTGTTGTGAACTATATTTGTTGGCTCCCTCTTGTGGTCACTAGCGGTATGGCACTTGGATTATCTTTCTCCAGGTTGGTACCCACCTGGTTCGTTAGGCCTTGGGTGTTCCTATTTAGACTTCCTGGAAACTCAGTCTAGTGCCTGGAATCGATGTAATCAGTCTATGTCTGTTTTCCTCCTGACTCCTGGTCCCTGAGTTTTGCAAGATAAGCTAAGTTCTGCTTTCTTATTTTTGTCCTTTTGCATTTGCTCCTATTTTGTTTCAGCTTGTTCAAAATGTGATTTCTGTTTTTGCTGGAAGCTCTAGGGGGCTGATATTCTCCCCCCACACCGTTAGTCGGTGCGGGGGTTCTTGGATATTCAGCGTGGATATTTTTATAGGGTTTTTGCTGACCGCATAAGTCCTCTTCCTATTTTCTGCTATTAATTAGTGGGCCTCTCTTTGCTAAATCTAGTTCATGCTTACGTTTGTCTTTTCTTCTTACCTCACCATTATTATTTGTTGGGGGCTTGTATTATAACTTTGGGGTCTTTTCTCTGGAGGCAAGTGAGGTCTTATTTTCTCTGAAAGGGTTAGTTAGTTCTCCGGCTGGTGCGAGACGTCTAGAATCAACGTAGGTACGCTCCCCGGCTGCTTCTAGTTGTTGTGCCAGGATCAGGTATGCGGTCAGCCAAGTTACCACTTCCCTATGAGCTGGTTTTTGTGTTTGCGGACTTAGCTGGAACTCCTGAGATCCTCTACCACTAGGATCATAACAGTATTCCAGGCCAAAAAGAGAATATTTAATGCATTGCAGAAGCGGGATTAAAAGAAAAGAAGTTCTGAGGTTTTGTTGTTTTTTTTTCTTCTTCCCCTTTTTCTCTGAGTGGCTTGAAGCTCTGCTGCAGACATGAATGTTCAGACTCTGATTACTAGTGTGGATCAGCTTGCTGCACGAGTGCAGGGCATTCAGGATTTTGTTACTTGTAGTCCTATGTCAGAGCCTAAGATACCTATTCCTGAGCTGTTCTCTGGAGATCGGTTTAAATTTAGGAATTTTAGGAATAATTGTACATTGTTTCTATCTTTGAGACCTTGTTCGTCTGGAGACTCAGCTCAGCAAGTTAAAATTGTTATCTCTTTCTTGCGTGGCGACCCTCAGGATTGGGCTTTCTCATTGGCGCCAGGAGATCCTGCATTGGCAAATATTGATGCGTTTTTTCTGGCGCTCGGATTGCTTTATGAGGAGCCTAATTTTGAAATTCAGGCAGAAAAAGCGTTGCTGGCTATCTCTCAGGGCCAGGATGAAGCTGAAGTGTATTGCCAAAAATTTCGGAAATGGTCCGTGCTTACTCAATGGAATGAGTGTGCTCTGGCCGCAAATTTCAGAAATGGCCTTTCTGAGGCCATTAAGAATGTGATGGTAGGTTTTCCCATCCCTACAAGTCTGAATGATTCTATGACTCTTGCCATTCATATTGATCGGCGTTTGCGGGAGCGCAAATCTGCTAATCCTCTGGCAGTATTGTCTGAACGGACACCTGACTCAATGCAATGTGATAGAATTCAGACTAAAACTGAACGACAAAATCATAGACGTCAGAATGGGTTGTGTTTTTACTGCGGTGACTCTACACATGTTATCTCAGCATGCTCTAAACGCCTAACAAAGGTTGTTAGTCCTGTCGCCATTGGTAATTTGCAGCCTAAATTTATTTTGTCTGTGACTTTAATTTGCTCATTGTCTTCCTACCCTGTTATGGCATTTGTGGATTCTGGTGCTGCCCTGAGTCTTATGGACTTGTCGTTTGCCAAGCGCTGTGGTTTTGTCCTGGAGCCTTTGAGAAATCCTATTCCTCTTAGAGGAATTGATGCTACGCCATTGGTGGAGAATAAACCGCAGTATTGGACACAAGTGACCATGTGCATGACTCCTGAACATCGGGAGGTGATTCGTTTTCTTGTTCTGCATAAAATGCATGATTTGGTCGTTTTAGGTCTGCCATGGTTACAGACCCATAATCCAGTTTTGGATTGGAAGGCAATGTCTGTGTCAAGTTGGGGTTGTCAGGGAATTCATTGCGATTCCCCGCCGGTATCTATTGCTTCTTCTACTCCTTCTGAAGTTCTGGAGTGTTTATTGGACTATCAGGATGTATTCAGTGAGTCCAGGTCCAGTGCCCTTCCTCCTCATAGGGACTGTGACTGCGCTATAGATTTGATTCCTGGTAGTAAATTTCCTAAGGGACGATTATTTAATCTGTCTGTACCTGAGCATGCCGCAATGCGTTCTTATATAAAGGAGTCTTTGGAGAAGGGACATATTCGTCCATCTTCTTCCCCTCTTGGTGCGGGATTCTTTTTTGTGGCCAAGAAAGACGGGTCTTTGAGGCCTTGTATTGACTATCGGCTTCTGAATAATATCACTGTCAAATTTCAGTATCCTTTGCCACTATTGTCGGACTTGTTTGCTCGGATTAAAGGTGCCAGTTGGTTCACCAAGATATATCTTCGTGGTGTGTACAACCTTGTGCGCATTAAGCAGGGAGATGAATGGAAAACTGCGTTCAATACGCCCGAAGGTCATTTTGAGTACTTGGTGATGCCTTTTGGGCTCTCTAATGCTCCTTCAGTGTTTCAGTCCTTTATGCATGACATCTTCCGGAAGTATCTAGATAAATTCATGATTGTTTATCTGGATGATATTCTGTTTTTTTCTGATGATTGGGATTCTCATGTAAAGCAGGTCAGGATGGTGTTTCAGGTTTTGCGTGATAATGCTTTGTTTGTGAAGGGCTCAAAGTGTCTCTTTGGGGTGCAGAAGGTTTCCTTTTTGGGTTTTATTTTCTCCCCTTCTACTGTGGAGATGGACCCAGTCAAGGTCCGAGCTATTCATGATTGGACTCAACCCACATCTGTTAAGAGTCTGCAGAAGTTCTTGGGTTTTGCTAATTTCTACCGTCGTTTTATTGCTAATTTTTCTAGCGTTGTTAAACCTTTGACGGATATGACCAAGAAAGGTTCTGATGTTGCTAATTGGGCTCCTGCAGCCGTGGAGGCTTTTCGGGAGCTGAAGCGCCGGTTTACTTCGGCGCCTGTTTTGTGCCAGCCTGATGTCTCACTTCCCTTTCAGGTTGAAGTGGATGCTTCTGAGATCGGTGCCGGAGCTGTTTTGTCGCAGAAAGGCTCTGGTTGCTCTGTGATGAGACCATGTGCTTTTTTCTCTAGGAAATTTTCGCCTGCTGAGCGGAACTATGATGTTGGTAATCGGGACTTGTTGGCCATGAAGTGGGCATTTGAGGAGTGGCGTCATTGGCTCGAGGGAGCTAAGCATCGTGTGGTGGTCTTGACTGATCACAAAAATCTGATGTATCTCGAGTCTGCTAAGCGCCTGAATCCTAGACAGGCTCGTTGGTCGTTGTTTTTCTCCCGTTTTGACTTTGTGGTCTCGTACCTGCCTGGTTCAAAGAATGTGAAGGCTGATGCTCTTTCTAGGAGCTTTGTGCCTGATTCTCCTGGCGTCTCAGAGCCAGCTGGTATTCTTAAAGAGGGAGTAATCTTGTCGGCCATTTCTCCTGATTTGCGACGTGTGTTGCAGAGATTTCAGGCTGGTAGACCTGACCCTTGCCCACCTGATAGATTGTTTGTTCCTGATAAATGGACCAGCAGAGTTATCTCTGAGGTTCATTCCTCGGTGTTGGCAGGGCATCCTGGGATTTTTGGTACCAGAGATTTGGTGGCCAGGTCCTTTTGGTGGCCTTCCCTGTCGCGGGATGTGCGTTCTTTTGTGCAGTCCTGTGGGATTTGTGCTCGGGCTAAGCCTTGCTGTTCTCGTGCCAGCGGGTTGCTTTTGCCCTTGCCCATCCCGAAGAGGCCTTGGACGCACATTTCCATGGATTTCATTTCAGATCTTCCGGTGTCTCAAGGAATGTCTGTCATCTGGGTGGTGTGTGATCGTTTTTCCAAGATGGTCCATTTGGTGCCCTTGCCTAAGTTGCCTTCCTCTTCCGATCTGGTTCCTTTGTTCTTTCAGAATGTGGTTCGTTTGCACGTCATTCCTGAGAATATCGTGTCTGACAGAGGATCCCAGTTTGTGTCCAGATTCTGGCGATCTTTTTGTGCTAAGATGGGCATTGATTTGTATTTTTCATCTGCCTTTCATCCTCAGACTAATGGCCAAACGGAGCGAACTAATCAGACGCTGGAGGCTTATTTGAGATGTTTTGTTTCTGCGGATCAGGATGATTGGGTGACCTTCTTGCCATTGGCTGAGTTTGCCCTCAATAATCGGGCTAGTTCCGCTACTTTGGTTTCGCCATTTTTCTGCAACTCTGGTTTTCATCCGCGTTTTTCCTCGGGTCATGTTGAACCTTCCGACTGTCCTGGGGTGGATTCCGTGGTGGATAGGTTGCAGCGGATTTGGAATCATGTGGTGGACAACTTAAAGTTGTCACAGGAGAAGGCTCAGCGTTTTGCCAACCGCCGCCGCGGTGTGGGTCCCCGACTTCGTGTTGGGGATTTGGTTTGGTTGTCTTCTCGGTTTGTCCCTCTGAAGGTTTCCTCTCCTAAGTTTAAGCCTCGCTTTATTGGTCCTTATAAAATTTTGGAAGTCCTTAATCCGGTGTCTTTTCGTTTGGATCTTCCGGTGTCGTTTGCCATTCACAACGTGTTCCATAGGTCTTTGTTGCGGCGGTACGTTGTGCCTATGGTTCCTGCTGTTGAGCCTCCTGCTCCGGTGTTGGTTGAGGGCGAGTTGGAGTACGTGGTGGAGAAGATCTTGGATTCTCGTCTCTCTAGACGGAGGCTTCAGTATCTGGTCAAATGGAAGGGCTATGGTCAGGAGGATAATTCCTGGGTGGCCGCCTCTGATGTTCATGCGGCCGATTTGGTTCGTGCCTTTCACGCTGCTCATCCTGATCGCCCTGGTGGTCTTGGTGAGGGTTCGGTGACCCCTCCTTAAAGGGGGGGTACTGTTGTGAACTATATTTGTTGGCTCCCTCTTGTGGTCACTAGCGGTATGTGTTGTGAATTTGGATTCTGGGCTCCCCCGGTGGCTACTGGTGGAATTGAACTTGTGACATCATCTTCCCTGTTCACCTGTTCTGATTAGATCTGGGTGTCGCTATATAACCTGGCTTCTCTGTTAGATGCTTGCCGGTCAACAATGTTATCAGAAGCCTCTCTGTGCTTGTTCCTGCTCCCAGACATCTACTAGATAAGTTGGACATTCGTCCATGTTTTGTTTTTGTATTTTGGTTCCAGTTCACAGCTGCAGTTTCGTTACTGTGTCTGGAAAGCTCTTGTTGATCAGGAATTGCCACTCTGGTATTATGAGTTAATGCCAGAGTCCTAAAGTAATTTCTGGATGTGTTTTGTTAGGGTTTTCTACTGACCATGAAAGTATGCTTTCTGTCTTCTGCTATCTAGAAAGCGGACCTCAAATTTGCTAAAACTATTTTCCTGCTGCGTTTGTTGTTTCATCTCATATCACCGCCAATATATGTGGGGGGCCTCTGTCTCCTTTTTGGGCATTTCTCTAGAGGTGAGTCAGGTCTTATATTTCCCTCTGCTAGCATTATTTAGTTCTCCGGCCGGCGCTGGGCATATAGGGATAAAAAGTAGGACATGCTACCTGGCTACTTCTAGATGATGCGGTAGGTTTAGTTCATGGTCAGTATAGTTACATCTTCCAAGAGCTTGTTCCTATTGAGGCTTATGCTAGTTCTCTGGCCATGGAGATCATGACAGTTTGACCGGCCCACTAAAGGGTTAAAATCCTTGGCTGAGAAAGGAGAGAAATAAGAAGTCTGCTGAAAATTTTTTTTTTTTTTTTTTTTTTTTTCCTCTAGTAGTTAGTGTGCTCTTAATTGGATCACTTGCCAGTCTGTCTATGCTGCAGTCTTTCTTTTTTTTCTCTCTCCTTCTAATCTTTGAATGGCTCTATGTTCACCTGTCTATAATGGATCTACAGAGTGTAACTGCAGGTTTGAATAATCTCGCCACGAAAGTGCAAAGTTTGCAGGATTTTGTTGTTCATGCTCCGGTATCAGAGCCGAGAATTCCTTTGCCGGAATTCTTCTCAGGGAATAGATCTAGCTTTCAGAATTTTAGAAATAATTGTAAGTTATTTTTGTCCCTGAAATCTCGTTCTGCTGGAGACCCTGCACAGCAGGTTGGGATTGTGATTTCCTTGCTCCGCGGCGACCCTCAAGATTGGGCTTTTGCATTGGCACCAGGGGATCCTGCGTTGCGCAATGTGGATGCGTTTTTTCTGGCCTTGGGCTTGCTGTATGAGGAACCTCATTTGGAACTTCAGGCAGAAAAAACTTTGATGTCCCTATCGCAGGGGCAAGATGAAGCTGAAATTTACTGCCAAAAATTCCGTAAATGGTCTGTGCTTACTCAGTGGAATGAGTGTGCCTTGGCGGCTACTTTCAGAGAGGGTCTTTCTGATGCCATTAAGGATGTTATGGTGGGGTTCTAAGTGCGTTTTTGGGGTTCAGAGAATTTCCTTTTTGGGATATATTTTTTCTCCCTCTTCCATTGAGATGGATCCTGTCAAGGTTCAAGCTATTTGTGATTGGACGCAGCCCTCTTCTCTTAAAAGTCTTCAGAAATTTTTGGGCTTTGCCAACTTTTATCGTCGATTTATTTCTGGTTTTTCGGATGTCGTTAAGCCATTGACCGATTTGACTAGACAGGGTGCTGATGTTGCTAATTGGTCCCCTGATGCTGTGGAGGCCTTTCAGGAGCTTAAGCGCCGTTTTTCTTCTGCCCCTGTGTTGCGTCAGCCTGATGTGACTCTTCCTTTTCAGGTTGAGGTCGACGCTTCTGAGATCGGGGCTGGGGCAGTGTTGTCGCAGAAAAGTTCTGACTGCGCCGTGATGAGGCCTTGTGCCTTCTTTTCCCGTAAATTTTCGCCCGCTGAGCGGAATTATGATGTTGGGAATCGGGAGCTTTTGGCCATGAAGTGGGCGTTTGAGGAGTGGCGCCATTGGCTCGAGGGGGCCAGACATCAGGTGGTGGTATTGACTGACCACAAAAATTTGATCTATCTTGAGACCGCCAGGCGCCTGAATCCTAGACAGGCGCGCTGGTCATTATTTTTCTCTCGGTTTAATTTTGTGGTATCGTACCTACCGGGTTCTAAGAATGTTAAGGCGGATGCCCTTTCTAGGAGTTTTGAGCCTGATTCACCCGGCAACTCTGACCCCACAGGTATTCTTAAGGAGGGAGTTATCTTGTCAGCCGTTTCTCCAGACCTGCGGCGGGCCTTGCAGGAGTTTCAGGCGGATAGACCGGATCGTTGTCCGCCTGATAGGTTGTTTGTTCCTGATGATTGGACTAGTAGAGTCATCTCTGAGGTACATTCTTCTGCATTGGCAGGTCATCCTGGAATTTTTGGTACCAGGGATTTGGTGGCAAGATCCTTCTGGTGGCCTTCCCTGTCACGAGATGTGCGAGGCTTTGTGCAGTCTTGTGACGTTTGTGCTCGGGCCAAGCCTTGTTGTTCTCGGGCTAGTGGATTATTGTTGCCCTTGCCTATTCCTAAGAGGCCTTGGACACACATCTCGATGGATTTTATTTCAGATCTGCCTGTTTCTCAGAAGATGTCTGTCATCTGGGTGGTGTGTGACCGTTTTTCTAAGATGGTCCATTTGGTTCCCCTGCCCAAATTGCCTTCTTCTTCCGAGTTGGTGCCCCTGTTTTTTCAAAATGTTGTTCGTTTGCATGGTATTCCTGAGAATATCGTTTCTGACAGAGGAACCCAATTTGTGTCTAGATTTTGGCGGGCATTCTGTGCTAGGATGGGCATAGATTTGTCTTTTTCGTCTGCTTTTCACCCTCAGACTAATGGCCAGACCGAGCGGACTAATCAGACCCTGGAGACATATCTGAGGTGTTTTGTGTCTGCTGACCAGGATGATTGGGTTGCTTTTTTGCCATTGGCGGAGTTCGCCCTCAATAATCGGGCCAGCTCTGCCACTTTGGTGTCCCCGTTTTTCTGTAATTCGGGGTTCCACCCTCGATTTTCCTCTGGTCAGATGGAATCCTCGGATTGTCCTGGAGTGGATGCGGTGGTGGAGAGATTGCATCATATCTGGGGGCAGGTGATGGACAATTTAAAGTTGTCCCAGGAGAAGACTCAGCTTTTTGCCAACCGTCACCGTCGTGTTGGTCCTCGGCTTTGTGTTGGAGATTTGGTGTGGTTGTCTTCTCGTTTTGTCCCTATGAGGGTCTCATCTCCTAAGTTTAAGCCTCGGTTCATCGGTCCGTATAAAATATTGGAGATTCTTAACCCTGTTTCCTTCCGTTTGGACCTCCCTGCATCCTTTTCTATTCATAACGTTTTTCATCGGTCGTTATTGCGCAGGTATGAGGCACCGGTTGTGCCTTCCGTTGAGCCTCCTGCTCCGGTGTTGGTTGAGGGTGAGTTGGAGTACGTTGTGGAAAAAATCCTAGACTCCCGTGTTTCCAGACGGAGACTCCAGTATCTGGTCAAGTGGAAGGGATACGGCCAGGAGGATAATTCTTGGGTCACTGCATCTGATGTTCATGCCTCTGATCTGGTTCGTGCCTTTCATAGGGCCCATCCTGATCGCCCTGGTGGTTCTGGTGAGGGTTCGGTGCCCCCTCCTTGAGGGGGGGGTACTGTTGTGAATTTGGATTCTGGGCTCCCCCGGTGGCTACTGGTGGAATTGAACTTGTGACATCATCTTCCCTGTTCACCTGTTCTGATTAGATCTGGGTGTCGCTATATAACCTGGCTTCTCTGTTAGATGCTTGCCGGTCAACAATGTTATCAGAAGCCTCTCTGTGCTTGTTCCTGCTCCCAGACATCTACTAGATAAGTTGGACATTCGTCCATGTTTTGTTTTTGTATTTTGGTTCCAGTTCACAGCTGCAGTTTCGTTACTGTGTCTGGAAAGCTCTTGTTGATCAGGAATTGCCACTCTGGTATTATGAGTTAATGCCAGAGTCCTAAAGTAATTTCTGGATGTGTTTTGTTAGGGTTTTCTACTGACCATGAAAGTATGCTTTCTGTCTTCTGCTATCTAGAAAGCGGACCTCAAATTTGCTAAAACTATTTTCCTGCTGCGTTTGTTGTTTCATCTCATATCACCGCCAATATATGTGGGGGGCCTCTGTCTCCTTTTTGGGCATTTCTCTAGAGGTGAGTCAGGTCTTATATTTCCCTCTGCTAGCATTATTTAGTTCTCCGGCCGGCGCTGGGCATATAGGGATAAAAAGTAGGACATGCTACCTGGCTACTTCTAGATGATGCGGTAGGTTTAGTTCATGGTCAGTATAGTTACATCTTCCAAGAGCTTGTTCCTATTGAGGCTTATGCTAGTTCTCTGGCCATGGAGATCATGACAGGTATGGCACTTGGATTATCTTTCTCCAGGTTGGTACCCACCTGGTTCGTTAGGCCTTGGGTGTTCCTATTCCTGGAATCGATGTAATCAGTCTATGTCTGTTTTCCACCTGACTCCTGGTCCCTGAGTTTTGCAAGATAAGCTAAGTTCTGCTTTCTTATTTTTGTCCTTTTGCATTTGCTCCTATTTTGTTCCAGCTTGTTCAAAATGTGATTTCTGTTTTTGCTGGAAGCTCTAGGGGGCTGATATTCTCCCACCACACCGTTAGTCGGTGCGGGGGTTCTTGGATATTCAGCGTGGATATTTTTATAGGGTTTTTGCTGACCGCATAAGTCCTCTTCCTATTTTCTGCTATTAATTAGTGGGCCTCTCTTTGCTAAATCTAGTTCATGCTTACGTTTGTCTTTTCTTCTTACCTCACCGTTATTATTTGTTGGGGGCTTGTATTATAACTTTGGGGTCTTTTCTCTGGAGGCAAGTGAGGTCTTATTTTCTCTGAAAGGGTTAGTTAGTTCTCCGGCTGGTGCGAGACGTCTAGAATCAACGTAGGTACGTTCCCCGGCTGCTTCTAGTTGTTGTGCCAGGATCAGGTATGCGGTCAGCCAAGTTACCACTTCCCTATGAGCTGGTTTTTGTGTTTGCGGACTTAGCTGGAACTCCTGAGATCCTCTACCACTAGGATCATAACAATACAGAGAGCTCCCCCTAGTGGTGACTGCAGACGGGATCTTATTATGTATCTCTTTATAAAGGTCTCTGTATACAGGGAGCTCCCCCTAGTGGTGACTGCAGACAGGATCTTATCATGTATCTCTGTATACAGGGAGCTCCCCCTAGTGGTGACTGGAGTCAGGATCTTATCCCCCTAGTGGTGGCTGCACACAGGATCTTATCATGTATCTCTGTATACAGAGAGCTCCCCCTAGTGGTGGCTGCAGACAGGATCTTATCATGTATCTCTGTTTACAGGGAGCTCCCCCTTAGTGGGGCTGCAGACAGGATCTTATCATGTATCTCTGTATACAAGGAGCTCCCCCAAGTGGTGACTGCAGACAGGATCTTATCATGTATCTCTGTATACAGAGAGCTCCCCCTAGTGGTGGCTGCAGACAGGATCTTATCATGTATCTCTGTATACAGGGAGCTCCCCCTAGTGGTGGCTGCAGACAGGATCTTATCATGTATCTCTGTATACAGGGAGCTCCCCCTAGTGGTGGCTTTAAACAGGATCTTATCATGTATCTCTGTATACAGAGAGCTCCCCCTAGTGGTGACTGCAGACGGGATCTTATTATGTATCTCTTTATAAAGGTAGCTCCCCCTAGTGGTGACTGCAGACAGGATATTATCATGTATCTCTGTATATAGGGTGCTCCCCCTAGTGGTGGCTGCAGACAGGATCTTATCATGCATCTCTGTATACAGGGAGCTCCCCCTAGTGGTGGCTGCAGACAGGATCTTATCATGTATCTCTGTATACAGGGAGCTCCCCCTAGTGGTGGCTGCACACAGGATCTTATCATGTATCTCTGTATACAGGGAGCTCCCCCTAGTGGTGGCTGCACACAGGATCTTATCATGTATCTCTGTATACAGAGAGCTCCCCCTAGTGGTGGCTGCAGACAGGATCTTATCATGTATCTCTATATACAGAGAGCTCCCCCTAGTGGTGACTGCAGACGGGATCTTATTATGTATTTCTGTATACAGAGAGCTCCCCCTAGTGGTGGCTGCAGACAGGATCTTATCATGTATCTCTATATACAGAGAGCTCCCCCTAGTGGTGACTGCAGACGGGATCTTATTATGTATCTCTGTATACAGGGAGCTCCCCCTAGTGGTGGCTGCAGACAGGATCTTATCATGTATCTCTGTATACAGGGAGCTCCCCCTAGTGGTGGCTGCAGACAGGATCTTATCATGTATCTCTATATACAGAGAGCTCCCCCTAGTGGTGACTGCAGACGGGATCTTATTATGTATCTCTGTATACAGGGAGCTCCCCCTAGTGGTGGCTGCAGACAGGATCTTATCATGTATCTCTGTATACAGGGAGCTCCCCCTAGTGGTGGCTGCAGACAGGATCTTATCATGTATCTCTATATACAGAGAGCTCCCCCTAGTGGTGACTGCAGACAGGATCTTATCATGTATCTCTGTATACAGGAGCTCCCCCTAGTGGCGGCTGCAGACAGATATCATCATGTATCTTTGTATACAGGGAGCTCCCCCTAGTGGTGGCTGCAGACAGGATCTTATCATGTATCTCTGTATACAGGGATCTCCCCCTAGTGGTGACTGCAGACAGGATCTTATCATGTATCTCTGTATACAGGGAGCTCCCCCTAGTGGTGTGTTATGGTTTCCAATGGCAAGGAAACATCAGAAGCATAGAATAAACGGACAAGCTCTCGGGTGATGGAAACTAGAGCTGACCGCGATGCTAAACCTACACACCACACTAGAAGTAGCCAGGGGGCATTCCTGCGTTGTCTCTAGATGCCGCGCGCCAGCCGGAGAACTAACTACCCCTGGTAGAAGAAAACACAGTCCTGGCTTGCCTCCAGTGAATGTCCCCACAGGAGCAGCCCCCCACATATAATAACGGTGAGAGCAGATGAAAAGACACACGTAGTATGAAAGCAGATTTAGCACAGAGAGGCCCGCTAACTAAATAGCAGAAAGATACAACAGAGGACTTCGCGGTCAGCTGCAAAACCCTTCAAAACACCATCCTGAAATTACCTTAACTCATGTGACAACTCATGACACCGGAGTGGTAATTTCAGCCCAACAAGAGCTTCCAGCTGCAGAGATTCACATAAGTGCAAACTGGACAAAACATACAAAAATAGACTTAAGGACTAAAGTGTCCAACTTAGCTGAGCAGAAAACTGGGAGCAGGAACATGCAACAGAATCACTCTGGATACATTGATGGCCAGCATTAGAATGACTGAGGAGCAAGGTTAAATAGGATACTCCCACATCCTGATAGGAACAGGTGAACTGAGAAGGCAAAGCTTGCAGGACACCAGTACCACAAGAGACCACCGGGGGAGCCCACGAACCGAATCACAACAGTACCCCCCCCTTAAGGAGGGGGCACCGAACCCTCACAAGAACCACCAGGGCGATCTGGATGAGCCCTATGAAAGGCACGGACCAAATCAGAAGCATGAACATCAGAAGCTGTAACCCAAGAATTATCCTCTTGACCGTAGCCCTTCCATTTCACCAGATATTGAAGTCTCCGTCTGGAAACACGGGAGTCCAAGATTTTCTCCACCACGTACTCCAATTCACCCTCAACCAGCACAGGAGCAGGAGGCTCAACAGAAGGCACAAGTGGTACCTCATACCTCCGCAATAATGACCGATGGAAGACTTTATGGATAGCAAAGGATGCTGGGAGGTCCAAACGAAAAGACACAGGGTTAAGAATTTCCAAAATCTTATAAGGACCGATGAACCGAGGCTTAAACTTAGGAGAAGAGACCCTCATAGGGACAAAACGGGAGGACAACCACACCAAGTCCCCAACACGAAGACGAGGACCAACACGACGATGGCGATTAGCAAAACGTTGAGTCCTCTCCTGGGACAACTCCAAATTGTCCACCACCTGCCCCCAAATACGATGCAACCTATCCACCATGGTATCCACTCCAGGACAATCCGAAGACTCCACCTGACCAGATGAAAAACGAGGATGGAACCCTGAATTGCAAAAGAAAGGGGAGACCAAAGTGGCAGAACTGGCCCGATTATTAAGGGCAAACTCAGCCAACGGCAAAAAGGAGACCCAGTCATCCTGATCAGCAGACACGAAACACCTCAAATAAGTCTCCAAGGTCTGATTAGTACGTTCCGTCTGGCCATTTGTCTGGGGATGAAATGCAGACGAAAAAGACAAATCAATGCCCATCCTGGCACAAAACGCCCGCCAAAATCTGGACACAAACTGGGATCCCCTGTCGGAAACGATATTCTCCGGAATACCATGCAGCCGAACCACATTCTGAAAAAACAGGGGCACCAACTCAGATGAGGAAGGCAGCTTGGGCAAGGGCACCAAATGAACCATCTTAGAAAAGCAGTCACACACCACCCAAATGACGGACATCTTCTGAGAAACAGGGAGATAAGAAATAAAATCCATAGAGATGTGTGTCCAAGGCCTCTTAGGAACAGGCAAGGGCAACAACAACCCACTAGCCCGAGAACAACAAGGCTTGGCCCGAGCACAAACATCGCAAGACTGCACAAAAGTACGCACGTCCCGAGACAGGGAAGGCCACCAGAAGGACCTAGCCACCAAATCTCTGGTACCAAAAATTCCCGGATGACCTGCCAACGCAGAAGAATGAACCTCCGAGATGACTCTATTGGTCCACTCATCCGGCACAAACAATCTACCAGGCGGACAACGATCAGGCCGATCCGCCTGAAACTCTTGTAAAGCACGTCGCAGGTCTGGGAAGACAGCAGACAATATCACCCCATCCTTAAGTATACCCGTAGGTTTAGAATCACCAGGGGAATCAGGTTCAAAACTCCTAGAAAGGGCATCCGCCTTCACATTCTTAGTACCTGGCAGATACGAAACCACAAAATTAAACCGGGAGAAAAACAACGACCAGCGCGCCTGTCTAGGATTCAGACGTCTGGCCGACTCAAGATAAATCAAATTTTTGTGATCAGTCAAGACCACCACCTGATGCTTAGCACCCTCAAGCCAATGACGCCACTCCTCGAATGCCCACTTCATCGCCAAAAGCTCCCAATTACCGACGTCATAATTTCGCTCGGCGGGCGAAAATTTTCGAGAAAAGAACGCACAAGGTCTCATCACTGAACAATCTGAACTTTTCTGCGACAAAACCGCCCCCGCTCCGATCTCGGAAGCATCAACTTCCACCTGAAAAGGAAGAGAAACATCAGGCTGGCACAACACCGGAGCAGAAGAAAAACGGCGCTTAAGCTCCCGAAAGGCCTCCACAGCAGCAGGAGACCAATCTGCAACATCAGCACCCTTTTTAGTCAAATCAGTCAAAGGCCTGACAACGCTAGAAAAACCAGTTATGAATCGACGATAAAAGTTAGCAAAGCCCAAAAATTTCTGAAGGCCCTTAAGAGAAGTCGGTTGTGTCCAGTCACAAATAGCCCGAACCTTCACAGGATCCATCTCAATAGAAGAGGGGGAAAAAATGTACCCCAAAAAAGAAATCTTCTGAACCCCAAAAACACACTTTGAACCTTTAACAAACAGAGAATTGGTCCGCAAAACCTGAAAAACCCTCCTAACTTGTTGAACATGAGATTCCCAGTCATCCGAAAAAATCAAGATATCGTCCAAATACACAATCATAAATTTATCCAGATATTCACGGAAAATATTGTGCATAAAAGACTGAAAGACCGAAGGGGCATTTGACAGACCAAAAGGCATCACCAAATACTCAAAATGGCCCTCGGGCGTATTAAATGCGGTTTTCCACTCATCCCCCTGCTTAATTCGCACCAAATTATACGCACCGCGAAGATCAATCTTAGAGAACCACTTCGCCCCCTCAATGCGAGCAAATAAATCTGTCAGCAATGGCAAAGGATACTGATACTTGACTGTGATCTTATTCAAGAGTCTATAATCAATACAAGGTCTCAAAGAACCATCGCTTTTAGCTACGAAAAAAAACCCCGCTCCAAGAGGAGACGAAGAAGGACGAATATGTCCCTTTTCCAAGGACTCCCTAATATACTCTCGCATGGCAGCATGTTCAGGTACAGACAGATTGAATAGACGACCCTTAGGAAATTTACTGCCAGGGATCAAATCTATGGCGCAATCGCAATCTCTGTGAGGAGGAAGAGAATTAAGAGTAGATTCCTCAAAAACCTCACGATAATCAGACAAAAACTCAGGAATTTCAGAGGGAATAGATGAAGCAATGGAGACCAAAGATGTGTCCCCATGATTTCCCTGACATCCCCAGCTTAGTACAGACATTGTTTTCCAGTCAAGGACTGGGTTATGAGTTTGCAACCATGGCAATCCCAGCACCAACACATCATGTAGATTATACAGTACAAGGAAGCAAATCACCTCTTGATGGTCTGGAGTCATACGCATGGTCACTTGTGTCCAGTATTGTGGTTTATTACTAGCCAATGGTGTAGAATCAATACCCTTTAAAGGTATAGGAACTTCCAGAGGCTCTAGATCAAACCCACAGCGCCTGGCAAAGGACCAATCCATAAGACTCAAAGCGGCGCCAGAATCCACATACGCATCCGCAACAATAGAAGATAACGAACAAATTAGAGTTACAGACAAAATAAACTTGGACTGCAAAGTGCCAATAGCAGAGGATTTATCAACTTTCTTTGTTCGTTTAGAGCATGCTGATATAACATGAGTAGAATTTCCACAATAGAAGCACAAATGATTTTTGCGCCTATAAATCTGTCGTTCGCTTCTGGACAGAAAGCTATCACATTGCATACTCTGTGATGCCTCTTCAGAAGACACCGCCAACTGGTGCACAGGTTTGCGTTCCCGTAAACGCCGATCAATCTGAATTGCCATTGTCATGGACTCATTCAGACCAGTAGGCGCAGGAAACCCCACCATGACGTCTTTTACAGCATCAGAGAGACCTTCTCTGAAAATTGCCGCCAGAGCGCACTCATTCCACTGAGTAAGCACAGACCATTTTCGAAATTTTTGGCAATATATTTCGGCTTCATCTTGCCCCTGAGAGAGGGCTATTAGGGCTTTCTCAGCCTGAATCTCCAAATTTGGTTCCTCATAAAGCAACCCCAAAGCCAGAAAAAACGCATCCACATTGAGCAACGCAGGATCCCCTGGTGCCAATGAAAATGCCCAATTTTGGGGGTCACCCCGCAGTAAAGAAATAACAATTTTTACTTGCTGGGCAGGATCTCCAGCAGAATGAGATCTCAGCGAAAGAAACAATTTACAATTGTATTTAAAATTTAGAAAACAAGATCGATCTCCAGAAAAAAACTCCGGTATAGGAATTTTAGGTTCAGACCGAGGAGCATGTAACAAAAAATCTTGTATATTCTGAACTTTAAAGGCAAGATTATTCAAATTGGTAGCCAGACTCTGGGGATCCATATTTCAACAGATAAAGTCTGAGCCATTCAGGGGTTAAGAGGAGAGGAAAACAGGAGACTGCAATTAGAGCTGGAGTGCAACTTCAGAGGAAGGAAACAAAAAAAAAAAAGGTTTCACACAGTTCCTTTTCTCTCCTGCTTCAGCCTATAGATTAAACATTTGGGCTGGCCATACTGTTATGGTTTCCAATGGCAAGGAAACATCAGAAGCATAGAATAAACGGACAAGCTCTCGGGTGATGGAAACTAGAGCTGACCGCGATGCTAAACCTACACACCACACTAGAAGTAGCCAGGGGGCATTCCTGCGTTGTCTCTAGATGCCGCGCGCCAGCCGGAGAACTAACTACCCCTGGTAGAAGAAAACACAGTCCTGGCTTGCCTCCAGTGAATGTCCCCACAGGAGATAGCAGCCCCCCACATATAATAACGGTGAGAGCAGATGAAAAGACACACGTAGTATGAAAGCAGATTTAGCACAGAGAGGCCCGCTAACTAAATAGCAGAAAGATACAACAGAGGACTTCGCGGTCAGCTGCAAAACCCTCCAAAACACCATCCTGAAATTACCTTAACTCATGTGACAACTCATGCCACTGGAGTGGTAATTTCAGCCCAACAAGAGCTTCCAGCTGCAGAGATTCACATAAGTGCAAACTGGACAAAACATACAAAAATAGACTTAAGGACTAAAGTGTCCAACTTAGCTGAGCAGAAAACTGGGAGCAGGAACATGCAACAGAATCACTCTGGATACATTGATGGCCAGCATTAGAATGACTGAGGAGCAAGGTTAAATAGGATACTCCCACATCCTGATAGGAACAGGTGAACTGAGAAGGCAAAGCTTGCAGGACACCAGTACCACAAGAGACCACCGGGGGAGCCCACAAACCGAATCACAACAGTGGTGACTGCAGACAGGATCTTGTCATGTACCTCTGTATACAGGGAGCTCCCCCTAGTGGTGGCTGCAGACAGGATCTTATAATGTTTCTCTGTATACAGGGAGCTCCCCCTAGTGGTGACTGCAGACAGGGTCTTATCATGTATCTCTGTATACAGGGAGCTCCCCCTAGTGGTGACTGCAGACAGGATCTTATCATGTATCTCTGTATACAGGGAGCTCCCCCTAGTGGTGTGTTGTGAATTTGGATTCTGGGCTCCCCCGGTGGCTACTGGTGGAATTGAACTTGTGACATCATCTTCCCTGTTCACCTGTTCTGATTAGATCTGGGTGTCGCTATATAACCTGGCTTCTCTGTTAGATGCTTGCCGGTCAACAATGTTATCAGAAGCCTCTCTGTGCTTGTTCCTGCTCCCAGACATCTACTAGATAAGTTGGACATTCGTCCATGTTTTGTTTTTGTATTTTGGTTCCAGTTCACAGCTGCAGTTTCGTTACTGTGTCTGGAAAGCTCTTGTTGATCAGGAATTGCCACTCTGGTATTATGAGTTAATGCCAGAGTCCTAAAGTAATTTCTGGATGTGTTTTGTTAGGGTTTTCTACTGACCATGAAAGTATGCTTTCTGTCTTCTGCTATCTAGAAAGCGGACCTCAAATTTGCTAAAACTATTTTCCTGCTGCGTTTGTTGTTTCATCTCATATCACCGCCAATATATGTGGGGGGCCTCTGTCTCCTTTTTGGGCATTTCTCTAGAGGTGAGTCAGGTCTTATATTTCCCTCTGCTAGCATTATTTAGTTCTCCGGCCGGCGCTGGGCATATAGGGATAAAAAGTAGGACATGCTACCTGGCTACTTCTAGATGATGCGGTAGGTTTAGTTCATGGTCAGTATAGTTACATCTTCCAAGAGCTTGTTCCTATAGAGGCTTATGCTAGTTCTCTGGCCATGGAGATCATGACAGTTTGACCGGCCCACTAAAGGGTTAAAATCCTTGGCTGAGAAAGGAGAGAAATAAGAAGTCTGCTGAGAGTTTTTTTTTTTTTTTTTTCCTCTGTGCTCTTAATTGGATCACTTGCCAGTCTGTCTATGCTGCAGTCTTTTTTTTTTTTTTTCTCTCTCCTTATAATCTTTGAATGGCTTTGTGTTCACCTGTTAATAATGGATCTTCAGAGTGTAACTGCAGGTTTGAATAATCTCACCACGAAAGTACAAAATTTGCAAGATTTTATTATTCATGCTCCGGTATCTGAGCCGAGAATTCCTTTGCCGGAATTCTTCTCAGGGAATAGATCTAGCTTTCAGAATTTTAGAAATAATTGTAAGCTATTTTTGTCCCTGAAATCTCGTTCTGCTGGAGACCCTGCACAGCAGGTTGGGATTGTGATTTCCTTGCTCCGCGGCGACCCTCAAGACTGGGCTTTTGCATTGGCACCAGGGGATCCTGCGTTGCGCAATGTGGATGCGTTTTTTTTGGCCTTGGGCTTGCTGTATGAGGAACCTCATTTGGAACTTCAGGCAGAAAAAACTTTGATGTCCCTATCGCAGGGGCAAGATGAAGCTGAAATTTACTGCCAAAGATTCCGTAAATGGTCTGTGCTTACTCAGTGGAATGAGTGTGCCTTGGCGGCTACTTTCAGAGAGGGTCTCTCTGATGCCATTAAGGATGTTATGGTGGGGTTCCCTGTGCCTGCGGGTCTGAATGAGTCCATGACAATGGCCATTCAGATCGATAGGCGTCTGCGGGAGCGCAAACCAGTGCACCATCTGGCGGTGTCCACTGAGAAGACGCCAGAAAGCATGCAGTGTGATAGAATTCTGTCCAGAAGCGAGCGGCAGAATTTTAGACGGAAAAATGGGTTGTGTTTCTATTGTGGGGATTCTACTCATGTTATATCAGCATGCTCTAAGCGTACTAAAAAGCTTGATAAATCCGTTTCCATTGGCACTTTGCAGTCTAAATTTATTTTTTCTGTGACCCTGATTTGCTCTTTGTCATCTATTACTACTGACGCCTATATCGACTCTGGCGCCGCTTTGAGTCTTATGGATTGGTCCTTTGCCAATCGTTGTGGGTATGATTTAGAGCCTTTGGAAACTCTTATTCCTCTGAAGGGGATTGACTCCACCCCATTGGCTAATAATAAACCACAATACTGGACACAAGTGACTATGTGTATTAATCCGGATCACCAGGAGACTATTCGTTTTCTAGTGCTGTATAATCTACATGAGGATTTGGTGCTGGGATTGCCATGGCTGCAGTCTCACAACCCAGTCCTTGACTGGAGAGCTATGTCTGTGTTGAGCTGGGGATGTAAGGGGACTCATGGGGACGTACCTTTGGTGTCCATTTCATCATCTATCCCCTCTGAAATCCCTGAGTTCCTGTCTGACTATCGTGACGTCTTTGAAGAACCCAAGCTTGGTTCACTACCTCCGCACCGTGAGTGCGATTGTGCTATAGATTTAATTCCAGGTAGTAAATACCCAAAGGGTCGTTTATTTAATCTGTCTGTGCCTGAACATACTGCTATGCGAGAATATATAAAGGAGTCCTTGGAAAAGGGACATATTCGTCCATCGTCATCTCCCTTAGGAGCCGGTTTTTTCTTTGTGTCAAAAAAAGACGGCTCTTTGAGACCATGTATTGATTATCGGCTTTTGAATAAAATCACGGTTAAATATCAATACCCATTGCCGTTGCTGACTGATTTGTTTGCTCGCATAAAGGGGGCCAAGTGGTTCTCTAAGATTGATCTCCGTGGGGCGTATAATTTGGTGCGGATCAGGCAGGGGGATGAGTGGAAAACCGCATTTAATACGCCCGAGGGCCACTTTGAGTATTTGGTGATGCCTTTTGGTCTTTCTAATGCCCCTTCAGTCTTCCAGTCCTTTATGCATGATATTTTCCGCGATTTTTTGGATAAATTTATGATAGTGTATCTGGATGATATTCTGATTTTTTCGGATGACTGGGACTCTCATGTCCGGCAAGTTAAGAGGGTTTTTCAGGTTTTGCGGTCTAATTCTCTGTGTGTCAAGGGTTCTAAGTGCGTTTTTGGGGTTCAGAGAATTTCCTTTTTGGGATATATTTTTTCTCCCTCTTCCATTGAGATGGATCCTGTCAAGGTTCAAGCTATTTGTGATTGGACGCAGCCCTCTTCTCTTAAAAGTCTTCAGAAATTTTTGGGCTTTGCCAACTTTTATCGTCGATTTATTTCTGGTTTTTCGGATGTCGTTAAGCCATTGACCGATTTGACTAGACAGGGTGCTGATGTTGCTAATTGGTCCCCTGATGCTGTGGAGGCCTTTCAGGAGCTTAAGCGCTGTTTTTCTTCTGCCCCTGTGTTGCGTCAGCCTGATGTGACTCTTCCTTTTCAGGTTGAGGTCGACGCTTCTGAGATCGGAGCTGGGGCAGTGTTGTCGCAGAAAAGTTCTGACTGCGCCGTGATGAGGCCTTGTGCCTTCTTTTCCCGTAAATTTTCGCCCGCTGAGCGGAATTATGATGTTGGGAATCGGGAGCTTTTGGCCATGAAGTGGGCGTTTGAGGAGTGGCGCCATTGGCTCGAGGGGGCCAGACATCAGGTGGTGGTATTGACTGACCACAAAAATTTGATTTATCTTGAGACCGCCAGGCGCCTGAATCCTAGACAGGCGCGCTGGTCATTATTTTTTTCTCGGTTTAATTTTGTGGTATCGTACCTACCAGGTTCTAAGAATGTTAAGGCGGATGCCCTTTCTAGGAGTTTTGAGCCTGATTCACCTGGCAACTCTGACCCCACAGGTATTCTTAAGGAGGGAGTTATCTTGTCAGTCGTTTCTCCAGACCTGCGGCGGGCCTTGCAGGAGTTTCAGGCGGATAGACCGGATCGTTGTCCGCCTGATAGGCTGTTTGTTCCTGATGATTGGACCAGTAAAGTCATCTCTGAGGTGCATTCTTCTGCGTTGGCAGGTCATCCTGGAATTTTTGGTACCAGGGATTTGGTGGCAAGATCCTTCTGGTGGCCTTCCCTGTCACGAGATGTGCGAGGCTTTGTGCAGTCTTGTGACGTTTGTGCTCGGGCCAAGCCTTGTTGTTCTCGGGCTAGTGGATTATTGTTGCCCTTGCCTATTCCTAAGAGGCCTTGGACACACATCTCGATGGATTTTATTTCAGATCTGCCTGTTTCTCAGAAGATGTCTGTCATCTGGGTGGTGTGTGACCGTTTTTCTAAGATGGTTCATTTGGTTCCCCTGCCCAAATTGCCTTCTTCTTCCGAGTTGGTGCCCCTGTTTTTTCAAAATGTTGTTCGTTTGCATGGTATTCCTGAGAATATCGTTTCTGACAGAGGAACCCAATTTGTGTCTAGATTTTGGCGGGCATTTTGTGCTAGGATGGGCATAGATTTGTCTTTTTCGTCTGCTTTTCACCCTCAGACTAATGGCCAGACCGAGCGGACTAATCAGACCCTGGAGACATATCTGAGGTGTTTTGTGTCTGCTGACCAGGATGATTGGGTTGCTTTTTTGCCATTGGCGGAGTTCGCCCTCAATAATCGGGCCAGCTCTGCCACCTTGGTTTCCCCGTTTTTCTGTAATTCGGGGTTCCATCCTCGATTTTCCTCCGGTCAGATGGAATCCTCGGATTGTCCTGGAGTGGATGCGGTGGTGGAGAGATTGCATCATATCTGGGGGCAGGTGATGGACAATTTAAAGTTGTCCCAGGAGAAGACTCAGCTTTTTGCCAACCGTCACCGTCGTGTTGGTCCTCGGCTTTGTGTTGGAGATTTGGTGTGGTTGTCTTCTCGTTTTGTCCCTATGAGGGTCTCATCTCCTAAGTTTAAGCCTCGGTTCATCGGTCCGTATAAAATATTGGAGATTCTTAACCCTGTTTCCTTCCGTTTGGACCTCCCTGCATCCTTTTCTATTCATAACGTTTTTCATCGGTCGTTATTGCGCAGGTATGAGGCACCGGTTGTGCCTTCCGTTGAGCCTCCTGCTCCGGTGTTGGTTGAGGGTGAGTTGGAGTACGTTGTGGAAAAAATCCTAGACTCCCGTGTTTCCAGACGGAGACTCCAGTATCTGGTCAAGTGGAAGGGATATGGCCAGGAGGATAATTCTTGGGTCACTGCATCTGATGTTCATGCCTCTGATCTGGTTCGTGCCTTTCATAGGGCCCATCCTGATCGCCCTGGTGGTTCTGGTGAGGGTTCGGTGCCCCCTCCTTGAGGGGGGGGTACTGTTGTGAATTTGGATTCTGGGCTCCCCCGGTGGCTACTGGTGGAATTGAACTTGTGACATCATCTTCCCTGTTCACCTGTTCTGATTAGATCTGGGTGTCGCTATATAACCTGGCTTCTCTGTTAGATGCTTGCCGGTCAACAATGTTATCAGAAGCCTCTCTGTGCTTGTTCCTGCTCCCAGACATCTACTAGATAAGTTGGACATTCGTCCATGTTTTGTTTTTGTATTTTGGTTCCAGTTCACAGCTGCAGTTTCGTTACTGTGTCTGGAAAGCTCTTGTTGATCAGGAATTGCCACTCTGGTATTATGAGTTAATGCCAGAGTCCTAAAGTAATTTCTGGATGTGTTTTGTTAGGGTTTTCTACTGACCATGAAAGTATGCTTTCTGTCTTCTGCTATCTAGAAAGCGGACCTCAAATTTGCTAAAACTATTTTCCTGCTGCGTTTGTTGTTTCATCTCATATCACCGCCAATATATGTGGGGGGCCTCTGTCTCCTTTTTGGGCATTTCTCTAGAGGTGAGTCAGGTCTTATATTTCCCTCTGCTAGCATTATTTAGTTCTCCGGCCGGCGCTGGGCATATAGGGATAAAAAGTAGGACATGCTACCTGGCTACTTCTAGATGATGCGGTAGGTTTAGTTCATGGTCAGTATAGTTACATCTTCCAAGAGCTTGTTCCTATAGAGGCTTATGCTAGTTCTCTGGCCATGGAGATCATGACAGTGGTGACTGCAGACAGGATCTTGTCATGTACCTCTGTATACAGGGAGCTCCCCCTAGTGGTGGCTGCAGAAAGGATCTTATCATGTGTCTCTGTATACAGGGAGCTCCCCCTAGTGGTGACTGCAGACAGATATCATCATGTATCTTTGTATACAGGGAGCTCCCCCTAGTGATGGCTGCAGACAGGATCTTATCCTGTATCTCTGTATACAGGGAGCTCCTCCTAGTGTTGGCTGCAGACAGGATCTTATCATGTATCTCTGTATACAGGGAGCTCCCCCTAGTGGTGGCTGCAGACAGGATCTTATCCTGTATCTCTGTATACAGGGAGCTCCCCCTAGTGGTGGCTGCAGACAGGATCTTATCATGTATCTCTGTATACAGGGAGCTCCCCCTAGTGGTGATTGCAGACAGGATCTTATCATGTATCTCTGTATACAGGGAGCTCCCCCTAGTGGTGACTGCAGACAGGATCTTATCATGTATCTCTCTATACAGGGAGCTCCCCCTAGTGGTGACTGCAGACAGGGTCTTATCATGTATCTCTGTATACAGGGAGCTCCCCCTAGTGGTGACTGGAGTCAGGATCTTATCATGTATCTTTTTATACAGGGAGCTCCCCCTAGTGGTGGCTGCAGACAGGATCTTATCATGTATCTCTGTATACAGGGAGCTCCCCCTAGTGGTGACTGCAGACAGGATCTTATCATGTATCCCTGTATACAGGGAGCTCCCCCTAGTGGTGGCTGCAGACAGGATCTTATCATGTATCTCTGTATACAGGGAGCTCCCCCTACTGGTGACTGCAGACAGGATCTTATCATGTATCCCTGTATACAGGGAGCTCCCCCTAGTGGTGACTGCAGACAGGATCTTATCATGTATCTCTGTATACAGGGAGCTCCCCCTAGTGGTGGCTGCAGACAGGATCTTATCATGTATCTCTGTATACAGGGAGCTCCCCCAAGTGATGGCTGCAGACAGGATCTTATCATGTATCTCTGTATACAGGGAGCTCCCCCTAGTGGTGGCTGCAGACAGGATCTTATCATGTATCTCTGTATACAGGGAGCTCCCCCTAGTGGTGGCTGCAGACAGGATCTTATCATGTATCTCTGTATACAGGGAGCTCCCCCTAGTGGTGGCTGCAGACAGGATCTTATCATGTATCTCTTTATACAGGGAGCTCCCCCTAGTGGTGACTGCACATAGAATTTTATCGTATCTTGTTATACTTAGGTGAAATTGTTAAAGCTCGGAGTTGCACCAAGGTTTTGTGACTTTTCAAATCAATTTTCACAGAAATTTTGGCAAATGTTCTTAGATGGAGAGTTGAAATTGCCACAGACCCATTGTGACCCGGGCGTCCTTATTTATGTTTTATCCAAACCAAGCTGGTAAAAAGTTGTTTTCCACAATCTGCAATAAACCGTCTCCTAATAGTGTAGTTTGTTCTTCCATGATTCCTTGTCTTTTGTATCTCCTCCAATGATTGGGAAAGTGTTAGATGTAAAGAAGACATTTGGCAAAAAGCAAATCTTCAGACCAATCAGCCACCGAGCTGCAGACGTGGAACAAGCAGGGGATGTCAGCTGTGTTCGGACCTGTATTGATCAGTAACATGGACCCTCCGCCAGCTGGGATCATGGCTGATTTGAGCCTCATTGGGGTAGTGGAGGCTCCATGGGGGGATGAGCCTGTGCTGGGTATTCTAGTTCCCCGATAACCCCAGACCCCTGTGAGCCCCTGGTATGATGTCAGTGATATCCGCTGTAGGAGGAAGTTCTGCCGTCCGCGCTCAGTTCCAGTTCTGATATCATGGAGTAAGTATGAAATATAAAAAGGGAAGTTCTCGTAAATCTATAATCACATAATAATGCAGTCATCTGCCTATAAAATGGGGTCTGATCACTGACCGCGGTGCCCCCCGCATCTACACCGACTAACAACTCGCTTCTTGGCTGGACACTTTTTCATTTTTGTCCTTTTATTCCGAGACCCCACAATTTCCATTTTTTTGTCCTCATCTCCATATGAGGGCTTCTATTTTTATGAAGCGATTTGTACTTTTTATTAAGATCTTTCCCTTTAGCGCATGATATACTGAACCCTCGGCCATAAAGGGTCCAATGGGGGGGGGAATGCCTGACTGCTTTGTGCGGTAACTTTCCCAGTTTCCCGTTGATGGAGCTCGGGGAGGTTTGGTTTTTTGGTTTCCTGCCAGTGAGATGATGGTTTTATTAATGTTATTTTGGACATTGGAGGCATTTTTATTGCTTTTTGCTTATATTTCTTTAATGTATTTATTTTTAAAGGGATAAAAGGGAAGTGACTGACATTTTTATAGATGTGTATATTTTATAGTTGTGATCTGGGGATCTTATTATATTTAATTCCAACTTTGAAATACTCTTTTTGCCAATTTACGTCCAAAATAATAAAACTAGACGACCGTGCTCCGAGCCGTCTGTCCGGGATCCGCTGCTTCGTTTTATGTTCATTGTTACTAATTCCTGGCGTTTCTGAATCCTAGTTCCTTTAAATAAATATTTCTGACTCTGAGTCACATAGTTATAAAAACTGCAACAAAACATCACAAGAAAATGGCAACGAATTATGTCATAAAACAAATGATAATTTTAACCATTTGCTCATCAGTAAAAAAAAACAACAATCTGGTATTATTTATATGGAGCGCCCCCACACCGCCGCAGGGCCGAGGGGTACCCGGAGCCGGGCCTCTGGGATCTCAGTCCTGGGGTTGTCACGGTGGCTAGACCCGGTCCGTGGCCCTGTCTGTCAGTGGGGGACGTCCGGTGCAATAAGTCGTGTTGTAACGGTGCAGTTGTGGGGTGCAGGTCGCGGTAAATAACGAGGACACCAGGTTGCAGTCTCTTTACCTCTTTACTGAAGATGTGGGAGACCTCAGTCCCGAGCGCTGTTAACTGGGTTTTCAGAGACCGGCCGGTCCAATGACACATCAGGAGCTCTCTTTACAGGTGGGAATCAGTATCTACCTTCTAGCGCTGTGTGTTGTAGTTCTTCCCTGCTGAGCTCCCGGGATAGTCCTCACAACTGTTTCTTTCTGTCTCTACTGTTCTTTCTCCGTCCTCCAGGTGATATGGTAGGACGCACCCGTATGACGGGGTAGGCCTGGAGTTCTTCCGGGACTCTAGAGTCGCCCCTCTCCCACAGCTGCCTCCGTTGTCTGCTTAGGTGTTAAGTGAGACAGCCAACCTGTAGTTAGCTGCCCTGCCGTGGTTTGCAATGTACGTAAAGTCTCTTACTTGCTCGGCGTTCCGGCCACCGACTGTTTGCGCCTCAGAAGGATGTTGCCTCGGTCTAACAGCAAGACCCCTTCTGGTATTTCTCCTTTTCTGTATTCCCGTTGTTTACTGGTTAGTTCTGCTCTGAGGAGTCTGCCAGGATCCCATCCCTGACAGGTCCTCTCACTAGCTCTTCCCAGCTACTTCTCCCTGTCTTCCTGTCCAACCCCCAGTTTTACCAGAGTTGTGAGGAGTGGCCTACTAGATAGGACCACCCCCCCTGGTGGCCGGAGTGTGAAGTGTGGTGTGAGTGTACCTGATCAGAGAAACTCCTTAGTGCAATCAGACGTACCATAGCTCCCCGTAGTGGCGGAGCCACAGTACTGCAACAACCAGGACTCTGGGGTGCTGCACTCCCCCCCGGTTAAATCCAGTACTCCGGGACTGGGAAAACAAGAACAATAATACATGTTAACAGAAAACACACAAATTTTTGAAATAGCATAACAATTGAACATAACAATGCTTCCCTTTACAGGAGGTGAGGATTCTTGAACGTTGCAAAAGTTAGGTCATGCACAGTTTATGACTCTCAGTTCAGTGGTTGAAACAGCGGGGACCCCGGGTAAACAAAGGGGCCCCCTTTTTGAAAGTTTTTGAGCAATTCACCGTCCATTACTCTATTGTCCATTTAAAAACCTGTAACAAAAAGATATATATACAAACATTTTCAATTAAATAGCGGCCCTTATTAATACCTCCAAGGTTTGTAGCGGAGGGGAGTTTGGTTTTGAGTGCTGCGCGTGGACCTTCGCAGCGCAGGGGTTGCTATTGGCCTAACAGGGCCCGCTATTCTTGCTACCGCTGGTGTAGTGCACTGTCTTCTAGCTACACTTCTAGTGAGTCTGGGCAGCACTGGCAGGTTGGGGCTCTCAGAGCTGCTGCTATCAACAGTGGGTACAGCAGATTCACTGATAGCAGAGGGAGGATTTGCCGGTTCAACGGTTGGCATGGCTTCATCAGGTAAGGCTTGTTGAGGTAGTGGGGCCGGATGATCTGGTACCTCCATCGTTTCTGGCGGGTCCGGCTGTGGAAACGTTAGGACAGGTACCACGAGGGCTTGGTTTATCTGAGTCCAGGACTGGGGAAAGTCACCAAGGACAGTATGGAACACCTTCTCCTTTTCCACCGGCGGGGAGATTTCTGGGGCCGTGCCCCTCTCTTTCAACTTATCGGGGCAGACTTTAAGGTGATCCCTGGATACCGCTGCCGAGGTCTCCCCTCTGTCCTTGCTGATGAGACAGACCTTAGTGTTGTCGAAGTCGGATGGCAAGATGGTATACGGTTCCGCTTCCCATTGGTCATCGAGCTTGTGTAACCTCCTCTTTCGTTTAAGCACTTGCTCACCAGGTGACAGGGGAGTCGCAGGAGCGTGTTGATTGTAGTCCCTTTCTTGCTTCTGCCTAGCCTGGGCGAGACTTCTCTCTACACACTCCTGTACTTCGCGGTACCTTCGCTGCCTTTCTGCATCCCAATCTGCATCCGGCGAGGTATCTTCGGGTACTAGGACCCCCATGTCCAGATCAACGGGTAACCGACTAGATCTTCCTCGCATCAGGTACGCTGGAGTACAGTTGGTGGAACTTACGGGGATGTGATTGTACATATCCACCAAGTCAGGCAACTTTGTCGGCCACAGGTTCCGTTCCTCCACCGGTAAGGTCTTCAATAAATCAATTACCACCTGGTTCATCTTCTCACACATCCCGTTGGTTTGAGGGTGGTACGGTGTAGTTCTGATCTTCTTACACCCGTACAACTGGCAGAATTCTTGGAACACTTCCGCTTCGAATGCAGGCCCCTGATCGGTCAGTACTTTCTCTGGGTAGCCATGGGGCCTACAAAAGTGCTGCTGGAAGGCCCTGGCGGCAGTCCTAGCTGTTAGATCCTTGACAGGCACAACCACCAAAAACCTGGAGTAGTGGTCCACGATGGTAAGGGCGTAGATATAGCCCGACCGGCTAGGTGTCAGCTTCACATGGTCCAGCGCGACCAGTTCGAGCGGCCGTTTGGTGATGATAGGCCGCAGGGGAGCCCGTTGACTGTCACGGTCCTTCCTGCGCAGACTACATGGACCACACTCCCGACACCACTTCTCAATGGTTCTCTTCATGCCAATCCAATAGAACCTCCCTCGGAGCAGCTTCTCCAGCTTCTTCCATCCGAAGTGTCCGGCTCCATCATGGTAGGCTCCCAGAATCATGGGCGCATCTCGCCTTGGCACCACTATCTGCCACACCAATTCATGAGTACGTGGGTCGATGCTCCTCCTGCACAACTTGCCATCATGGATAAACAGTTTGCTTCTCCCCTTCCACAGCTGTTGGGTCTCTTGTGGATCATCTGGGCCAGGGTGCAACCCAGCCTGCGTCAAGAGTTCCTTCACCTGACGGACCGCGGGGTCACTATCCTGGGTTTCTGCCCATCCGTGGTGGGGCAGGGGATTCAGCGTGGCATCCGGTTGGTTCTTGTGCCTGTTCTTCACATGGTGAGAGTTCTGAGTGGCTTTGGGGCGATGGAAGGCAGGCAGCTCCACCTCTTCAAGTGCCTCCGGGTCTTCTCCCACTTCTGGTAAATTGGGCATTCGGGACAGAGCATCGGCATTGGCATTCTGGTGCCCTGCCCGATATTTGATGGTGAAATCATAGTTGGACAGCCGGGCCATCCACCGCTGTTCCAAAGCCCCGAGTTTGGCAGTATCCAGATGCGTTAGCGGATTGTTGTCCGTGAAGACGGTGAATTTCGCGGAGGCCAGGTAGTGCTTAAACCTCTCTGTCACTGCCCAGACAAGGGCAAGGAATTCCAGTTTGAAGGAACTGTAGTTGTCAGGGTTCCTTTCCGTGGGACGGAGTTTCCTGCTGGCGTAAGCGATCACTCTTTCCTTGCCTTTCTGGACTTGAGACAGCACGGCTCCTAGTCCCACATTACTGGCATCTGTGTACAGCACAAACGGTTGGTCGTATTCGGGGTAAGCCAGTACCTCTTCCCCCGTCAGCGCCGACTTCAAGCAGGTGAAGGATTCCTCCAGCTCCCCGTTCCAGTCAAAGGGGGTGTTCTTCCCCCTGGTCTTCTTTGATTGGCCCACCAACAGGTTTTGCAAGGGTGCGGCCTTTTTGGTGAAGTCTTTAATGAACCTCCGGTAATAGCCTACCAGCCCGAGGAACTGCCGGACTTCGTGGAGGTCACTGGGCTTTGGCCAGTCCTTGATCACTGTGACCTTGTCGGGGTCTGGGGCCACTCCTTCAGCACTCACCACATGGCCCAGGTACTGGACTTTAGGTTTCAGCAGATGACACTTGGACGGTTTCACTTTTAGGCCGAAGTTGGACAAGGCTTCAAACACCTCGGCCAGGTGCTTCAGATGGTCTTCGTAGGTTTTAGAGAAGACTATGACGTCATCCAGATATAGCAGCACGGTTTCAAAGTTCAGGTGCCCCAGGCAGCTCTCCATCATCCTCTGGAACGTTCCGGGAGCATTGCACAATCCGAAGGGCATGTAGTTGAACTCACAGAGGCCCATTGGCGTCGTGAAGGCCGTCTTCTCTTTGTCCGCCTCCGCCACAGGAACTTGCCAGTACCCACTGGTGAGATCTAAGGTAGAGAAATAGTTAGCAGATTTTAAGGCAGCCAGAGACTCCTCTATCCTGGGCAGTGGGTATGCGTCCTTATGTGTAATGCGATTCAACTGTCTGTAGTCAACACACATTCTCATTGTACCATCTTTCTTTTTAACAAGGACTAACGGAGCCGCCCAGGGGCTACAGCTGTCTCTCACCACCCCAGCCTCCTTCATTTCTCGCAACATGTCCTTGGCACACTGGTAATGAGCTGGGGGTACAGGGCGATATCTCTCTTTTATGGGTCGGTGATCTCCCGTGGGGATGTGATGTTGGATCCCTTTCACCTGCCCAAAATCTGAGGGGTGTTTGCTGAATACCTGCTCATACTCGTGTACCACTCTGTAAGCCCCCTGTATTTGATGAGATGGGGTAGAGTCAGTGCCCACATGCAATTCCCGACACCAGTCTTTCAAGTGCTCGGCAGAACCTTTGTTCTCCGCCACGTTTGACGGGACCAAGGGTTCAGGTGTCTGTATTACACTATTATTGACAGTGAACAGTTTGGCGAGCGTGGTATACTTGGTTAGGTGGACCTCTTCCTCCCCACAATTGAGGACACGTACGGGCACTCTCCCCTGTCGGACGTCGACCACCCCCCGGGCTGTCAGAACGGTAGGCCTATTGTCTGAATATACAGGTTCTACCAAGGCCTGGTAGTCCTTACCCCTGAGGCCTATGGCTGCTCGACACCATATTAACATTTCACTTTTGGGGGGTATCGCGATGGGGTTTGAATCACTCACAGTGACACGACCAATCTCACCACCAGTCAGCTCTACCTGCTGTCTCTGCATCAGAGCTCTGATTTCCTTCTGCAGGGCACGTTGCTCACTGTGGCCAGCGGTTTCTGCCACCTGTTGCAACAAAACAATCACTTCTGCAAGACAATTTTCTATAACATTAGTACCAAGAGTCATCATGGGATTACATTCTCGACGATCAATATCTACAATCACAATCCCTTGGGCTTTCAATTCCACCCGCCCCACTTTGATGGTGACCTCCTTATACCCCACCTGTGGCAACGGCTGACCATTACTGGCGATTATGGTGAAATCATCGTCAGGGCCACGAGTAATATCAGCGTCCTCCCAATACCGTTTGTAGAGCACGTAAGGTATAGTCGTCACCTGAGAACCGGTGTCCAGCAAAGCATTCAAGGGGATTCCATCAATCACTACAGGGAGAACTGGTCGTCCTCCAATATACTTGGTTCTCCAATACTGCGGGCCTGACCGTCCTACTCCTGGGGGTTGGCCCTTTGCCCCAGGGGTTGCTCGTTTAAAGGACAGTACCTTGCAAGATGGCCCACCTGGTGACAGCGGCGGCAGATGGGTCGTCCATCCGGGTGGAAGCGATCGTCGGGCCGGCTCCTAGTCGGCGGAGTCCTCCTCTGTCGCATCCAAGGGACATCCTCCGGACTGGAAGCCAACTGGATCTTCTCTTTGGGGGCCTCCTGTAGGGACTGCACCGTCCGGGCCAGGGCAGCAACGCTCTTGGTTAGCTCTTGCATTTGGAGACGGAGTCCTGCAGGGGAGTCGTCCTCGAAGCTCTGGGCGTCGGCCTCCGCGGCAACTGGGGTATCTGATGCCACCTCCTGGTGGTATGTGAGAGCGGGGCGCCTGGGTGGTATTGCGCGGCTGGGCTGTCGCTCCTGCAATGCCTGAATAGCTTTATCTTTAAACTGCGCAAAAGTCAAGTCTGGATTTTGCATGGCCAGGAAGTGCAATTGGCTCCGCTGGTGACTGCACAGGAGCCCCTCAATGAACCGCTCCTTCAGGATTTTATCCTCATCCTGCATGCTGCCGGGGTCACTCTGCTTAATGGCCCGCATAGCTTCCTGGAGATTAAGGGCATAGTCCCGTAAGCTATCCTGTGACCTTTGTTTGCATCCATAAAAAGTCAGTTTAATTTCTGTAGCAGTGCGAGTATCAAAGGTGGCTTTAAGCTTGGCAAAAATCTGTTGTGCAGTTCCTTTATCCTCAGCGGGCCAGGATTTCAATTCTCTCAGAGCCGCCCCAAAGAGTTGGCCGGTTATCATATGGATCTTCTGAGGCTCGGTTAGGGGATAGAACTCGAGCAGGCTGCAGAGCCCTTCCTTAAAGTCAGTGAACGTATGCGCCTCCCCAGAGTATCGTGGGAGCCAGGCCGCTCCGGGCAGGTAGGGCATGGAGAAGGGCATTATGGCTTTTGCATTAGCGGCAGTGTCCGACTGGCTGATGGGGGCAGCGGGTTCTGCGGCAGCCAGTGGTGGTATTAGGGCCACGGCTTCGCCCGCTGCGGGGACCGGAGCTGCCCCTGCGTCCGCGGCTGCGACCGCCACCTCCTCTCCTCCCGACTCGGACATGGCCGTCCCTTCCATCCACTAACCTGCTGGAGGTCGGAGTTCCTCTTCCGGGATTGGCGTCTCACCGCGCTTTCCGTTCCGCGCTTCTTTTGGCTGATCCCGCCCACGTAGCTAAGGCTCCTCCCTCCGCGCGCGGCAATGGCGAATTTTGGCGGTAACTTTCCGCGGCAAGCAGTAGCACACAGTTCTCTCAATAAAGTACAGTCCAAGCACAGTAAATTACAGTCTCTAGGCACACATGACCTGATTCTTCAGGCTTAAGTAGATCCTGTTCGTGACTCCAAGATTTGGAGCGCCCCCACACCGCCGCAGGGCCGAGGGGTACCCGGAGCCGGGCCTCTGGGATCTCAGTCCTGGGGTTGTCACGGTGGCTAGACCCGGTCCGTGGCCCTGTCTGTCAGTGGGGGACGTCCGGTGCAATAAGTCGTGTTGCAACGGTGCAGTTGTGGGGTGCAGGTCGCGGTAAATAACGAGGACACCAGGTTGCAGTCTCTTTACCTCTTTACTGAAGATGTGGGAGACCTCAGTCCAGAGCGCTGTTAACTGGGTTTTCAGAGACCGGCCGGTCCAATGACACATCAGGAGCTCTCTTTACAGGTGGGAATCAGTATCTACCTTCTAGCGCTGTGTGTTGTAGTTCTTCCCTGCTGAGCTCCCGGGATAGTCCTCACAACTGTTTCTTTCTGTCTCTACTGTTCTTTCTCCGTCCTCCAGGTGATATGGTAGGACGCACCCGTATGACGGGGTAGGCCTGGAGTTCTTCCGGGACTCTAGAGTCGCCCCTCTCCCACAGCTGCCTCCGTTGTCTGCTTAGGTGTTAAGTGAGACAGCCAACCTGTAGTTAGCTGCCCTGCCGTGGTTTGCAATGTACGTAAAGTCTCTTACTTGCTCGGCGTTCCGGCCACCGACTGTTTGCGCCTCAGAAGGATGTTGCCTCGGTCTAACAGCAAGACCCCTTCTGGTATTTCTCCTTTTCTGTATTCCCGTTGTTTACTGGTTAGTTCTGCTCTGAGGAGTCTGCCAGGATCCCATCCCTGACAGGTCCTCTCACTAGCTCTTCCCAGCTACTTCTCCCTGTCTTCCTGTCCAACCCCCAGTTTTACCAGAGTTGTGAGGAGTGGCCTACTAGATAGGACCACCCCCCCTGGTGGCCGGAGTGTGAAGTGTGGTGTGAGTGTACCTGATCAGAGAAACTCCTTAGTGCAATCAGACGTACCATAGCTCCCCGTAGTGGCGGAGCCACAGTACTGCAACAACCAGGACTCTGGGGTGCTGCATATACATATGATTAACAGCTGTGAGAATGTCTGACATGACAAGCAGTATTATCGTAGTTACTGTAGTGTTTGGGCTATAAGACGCACCCGACCATAAGACGCACCTAGGTTTTAGATGAGGAAAATAGAAAAAGAATTGAAGCAAAAAATGTGGTCATGTTATGGGGGAGAGCAGCTGCTGACACTGCAATAGGGGTTAATATCCCCCATCCTGGTATATATATGCCCCCATGCTGATATATATGTACCCATTGAGGTATACATGGCTCCCCATCCCCATCCTGGTACACATGGCCACCATCCCCATCCTGGTATACATGGCCCCCATACCCATCCTGGTACACATGGCCACCATCCCCATCCTGGTACACATGGCCACCCTACCCATCCTGGTACACATGGCCACCATCCCCATCCTGGTATACATGGCCCCCATCCCCATCCTGGTATACATGGCCCCCATACCCATCCTGGTACACATGGCCACCAACCCCATCCTGGTACACATGGCCACCATCCCCATCCTGGTACACATGGCCACCATACCCATCCTGGTACACATGGCCACCATCCCCATCCTGGTATACATGGCCCCCATACCCATCCTGGTACACATGGCCACCATCCTCATCCTGCTATACTTGGCCACCATCCCCATCATGGTGCACATGGCCACCATCCTCATCCTGCTATACGTGGCCACCATCCCCATCCTGGTACACATGGCCACCATCCTCATCCTGGTGCACATGGCCACCATCCCTATCCTGGTACACATGGCCACCATCCCCATCGTGGTACACATGGTCATCATACCCATCCTGGTACACATGGCCACCATCCCCATCCTGGTACACATGGCCACCATCCTCATCCTGCTATATGTGGCCACCATCCCCATCATGGTACACATGGCCACCATGCTCATCCTGCTATACTTGGCCACCATCCCCATCATGGTACACATGACCACCATCCTCATCCTGCTATACGTGGCCACCATCCCCATCCTGGTAAACATGGCCACCATCCCCATCCTGGTACACATGGCCGCCATCCCCATCCTGGTACACATGGCCACCATCCCCATCCTGGTACACATGGCCACCATCACCATCCTGGTACACATGGCCACCATCCCCATCCTGATACACATGGCCCCCATACCCATCCTGGTACACATAGCCACCATCCCCATCCTGGTACACATGGCCACCATCCTCATCCTGCTATATGTGGCCACCATCCCCATCATGGTACACATGGCCACCATGCCCATCCTGCTATACGTGGCCACCATCCCCATCATGGTACACATGGCCACCATCCCCATCATGGTACACATGGCCACCATCCTCATCCTGCTATACGTGGCCACCATCCCCATCCTGGTAAACATGGCCACCATCCCCATCCTGGTACACATGGCCGCCATCCCCATCCTGGTACACATGGCCACCATCCCCATCCTGGTACACATGGCCACCATCCCCATCCTGGTACACATGGCCCCCATACCCATCCTGGTACACATGGCCACCATCCCATCCTGGTACACATGGCCACCATCCCCATCCTGGTACACATGGCCACCATTTCCATCCTGGTGCACATGGCCACCATCCCCATCCTGGTACACATGGCCACCATCCCCATCCTGGTACACATGGCCCCCATCCTCATCCTGGTACACATGGCCACCATCCCCATCCTGGTACACATGGCCACCATTTCCATCCTGGTGCACATGGCCACCATCCCCATCCTGGTACACATGGCCACCATCCCCATCCTGGTACACATGGCCCCCATCCTCATCCTGGTACACATGGCCCCCACCCTGGTACACATGGCCACCATCCCCATCCTGGTACACATGGCCACCATCCTCATCCTGGTACACATGGCTACCATCCTCATCCTGGTACACATGGCCACCATTCCCATCCTGGTACACATGACCCCATCCCCATCCTGGTACACATGGCCCCCATCCCCATCCTGGTACACATGGCCCCCACCCTAGTACACATGGCTCCCATACCCATCCTGGTACACATGGCCACCATCCTCATCCTGCTATACGTGGCCACCATCCCCATCCTGGTACACATGGCTTCCATCCCCATCTTGCTATACGTGGCCACCATCCCCATCCTGGTACACATGGCCACCATCCCCATCCTGCTATACGTGGCCACCATCCCCATCCTGGTACACATGGCCGCCATCCCCATCCTGGTACACATGGCCACCATCCCCATCCTGGTACACATGGCCATCATCCCCATCCTGGTACACATGGCCACCATCCCCATCCTGGTACACATGGCCACCATCCCCATCCTGGTACACATGGCCACCATCCCCATCCTGCTATACGTGGCCACCATCCCCATCCTGGTACACATGGCCGTCATCCCCATCCTGGTACACATGGCCACCATCCCCATCCTGGTACACATGGCCACCATCTCCATCCTGGTACACATGCCATCATCCCCATCCTGGTACACATGGCAATCATACCCATCCTGGTACACATGGCCACCATCCTCATCCTGGTACACATGGCCACCATCCCCATCCTGGTACACATGGCCACCATCCCCATCCTGGTACACATGGCCGTCATCCCCATCCTGGTACACATGGCCACCATCCCCATCCTGGTACACATGGCCACCATCCTCATCCTGGTACACATGGCCACCATACCCATCCTGGTACACATGGCCGCCATCCTCATCCTGGTACACATGGCCACCATCCCCATCCTGGTACACATGGCCACCATCCTCATCCTGGTACACATGGCCACCATCCCCATCGTGGTATACATGGCCACCATCCCCATCCTGGTATACATGGCCACCATCCCCATCGTGGTACACATGGCCACCATCCTCATCCTGGTACACATGACCATCATACCCATCCTGGTACACATGGCCCCCATCCTGGTACACATGGCCACCATCCCCATCCTGCTATATATGGCTGTGGCGCCCCTGAGGGTCCAGTCGCCACAGAGGTACACTGCTCCAGGCTAGTTGGGAGGGTCACCAGCTCTGGCAGGGAGTGGAGGACAGTTGGAAGTGAGGAGTTGTCATGGAAATGAGAGAGAGGAGTTAGTCAGTCATTTAGTCAGTTGGTGGGGAGGAGTTGATGGGAGCAGACGTGAAGAAAGGAGCTCCTGAGAGAGAGAAGGGGTCCTAGGGGCCTGGGAAGTAAGGAATACACCCTTGGCACCCAAATTCACGCCGACATAGTTGGGTGGAAGGAGCAGGTCGCAGGGGGACCGGCCCCAGACTAGTGGAGGAACTGCAAGTCTCAGTTAGCAAAACGGAGGGGGTGGTATCTGTATGCGCCACAGCCAAATCCACACATATTCACTGAAAAGGCAGCCATATAGGGTCTCGGGGACCTGACAGGACCCGAGGCTGATGGCTTGGGATACTGTGTGTAAGGTGCAGGGCAGGAGGGCGAAGCCAGTGCAGAGAGTCGGCCAGGGAAGGTACACAAGAAGGGAGTGTTGGAACAGTGCACCCAAATTACCTGAGAGCTGGCTGTGCCACTGACCCAGAGGACACAGCACCCGGCTGGAGACTGTAAGCAACCGACTGTGAGTAAAATGTGAAAACTGCACCCTGTTGTGTGCTCAGAATTATTACTGCGGCACCTGCCCTGCACTACAACAGTTCATCATTGACTTTAACTCTTTAACTGCCCTGGGCCTAGCTCTACCCGTGGAGAGCTGCATCACTTTTGCTGCGTCACCATCGGTCCCAGTGGATCTGAATCGCAGTGTCAGCCATTTTCCTATTGCCGAACACCACGGGTGGCGTCACGAACTAATACCCTATAAACTTTTTTCCTTCATTTCACTTTTCTTGGATGCCCTGGGCCACGGATCGGGTCACTGCTGCCATGACAACCCTTGAAGAACTGTCGAACCTGGCCCGAGTACCCCACAGCCCTAGCGGGCGCTCCAATTTGGCATCACAAACAGGATTGACCGACCCGGTAAACCCGGGTCTCGTGCGCCTATCGTGGGCCGGGTTACCGAATGGCATGAAAACCGTACCTGCACACTATAAAGACTTGAATGAGAAAGGACTTATCCATCAGCGAGAGAGATCCGCCTTCTGGTATGGCCGGTGGGAAAAGAGGAAGGATCCGCCCATGAAAGAGAGAGCGGAAGGAGCATGCGGGAAAGTGCGCTGCAGGAGAGGCTAGAAGGAACTCGGGGTGCGCCATGGCAAGTGGTGGATGGAGAGCTCTGGAGCGTGGGATGGAAGTGGTGGACTCCCCCAGCCGACAGGAGGACTCACACCAGCTGCCCGCAGTGGACCCGGAGTTTCTGGGAGTCGAGGTGGAAGAACTAAGTTGCCAGCTCCTAAAGACGTAGCTCACTGCGGTAACAAAGTGGAAAGAAGCCCTGCTAAAAAGGTGTCTGTATGGAGGGTGGCCTCGTGATCCGCAATAGAGGAGGAGGAGACCAGCACTGGAGAGGCAAGGAAACCAGGTACTGGCGTTGTCCTGGTGGCTGAAGAAACCTTAGTTGGGCCTTTAAAATCCCCGCCAGCTCTAAAACCTGGACAGGTGTTTAAAACCAGCCTGGGACCGGATGGCAGACATCGGGGATAGATTGGCGGTTCTGCTGCGGCCTAAGCCTATGCCCCGGGAGGTGCATGAGGAAAGAGTAGTTTTTCCGCTGGCAATACCCGGGGATGGATTTGATGGGGTTCTCAGGAGCTGCCCAGGAGGGAGAAAACCGGATAGATACCCTCAGTTGGGAGGACAATTGCTGCAGCAGCAGGTGCCCAGAAGGGATGCAGAGGAGCCGGAGAGCAGGGCACAGTGGAAAGCAATGGAGGAGCAGAACATGAAGGCCAAGGCCCAGACCCGCAGGGCTATACCCGCCGACCGGGGTCCACTGAGGCAGGGCACAGTAGTCTCCTTCGATTTAAAAAGGGCTGGGGGTTCATCAAGGAGCCAGGGATGACCTAAGAACGATTTGTAACCCGCTGGGACATGGAGTCACACCTGCTGGAGGGCCACTCTTATCGTGACTTGCAACCGGGGGACCTAGTGACCTACACCCGTCATGTGGGTGAAAGGGGGTGGTACACCCTCAATGTAAAGAAATGCACATGGGGACGTGTTGTTCGTGTACCAACGGGTGCTGTGCCAAAAAGGCAACCGGCAGCTTCAATCCCGAACACTGCACCAGTTCCTGCCACTCTAGCAAATGTGGCAGTGCGAACACGGGCCACTCAGACCCCAGCTGCTGGCCTGATTCCATTTGAGTCACCCGTGATGCCTGACAAAGAACTTTGCCAGTCAGAAGGTTGCAGGCACCAAGTACTCCCTTGGAAAAGGAAGTAGAAAGTGAACTACTACTGAGTGATTAAAGTTAAACTGAGTGTTTGTGCCGTTTAAAGACAATGTGGTCATGGATGGTGAATGGCCAGAACTTTTATTGTAAAAAGTTAGCACTTAATGGGCTCCTTGTTGGTTTTACAGAAAACCTTTACAGTGCTGTTATGACCTGGTGGTTAAGGAGCAACTATGATATGACCTGGTGGTTAAAGAGCAACATGGGAAAAGCTCTGAGGAGGTGGTATCTTTACTGACCGCAGTTCCTAATCCTAACACCAACACTAGAAATAGCCGTGGAGTGTTCCTGTCTCTCCCTAGACACCTCGTCACAGCCTGAGAACTAACTACCCCTAAAGATGGAAACAGAAAGCTATCTTGCCTCAGAGAAATTCCCAAAAGGAAAGATAGCCCCCCACAAATATTGACTGTGAGTGGAGAGGGAAATAACATACACAGAAATGAAAACAGATTTTAGCAAAGGAGGCCAATACTAGTCTAAATAGACAGAATAGGAAAGGATACTGTGCGGTCAGTATTAAAAACTAAAAATCCACGCAGAGTTTACAAAAATGATCTCCACACCGACTCACGGTGTGGAGGGCAAATCTGCTTCCCCAGAGCTTCCAGCTAGCCTGAATATATCATAATGACAAGCTGGACAAAAGAAAACATAACATGAGCTGAGCAATAAAGTCCAAAGCAAATGGACAACAAAGAACTAGCAAAAACTTATCTTTTGCTGAAATGGACAGGCCATCAGAGAAATCCAAGGAGAGATCTGAATCCCAAACCAGAAACATTGACAGCTGGCATGAACTGAAGACCAGAGCCAGGCTAAATAGCAAAGCCAGGAGAGACGATCAGTGAAAGCAGCTGCTACAGCTAAACTCAAGGAGCAGCAGTTCCACTCAAAACCACCAGAGGGAGCCCAAGGGCAGAACTCACAAAAGTACCATTCACAACCACAGGAGGGAGCCCAAGGACGGAATTCACAACAGTACCCCCCCTTGAGGAGGGGTCACCGAACCCTCACCAGAGCCCCCAGGCCGATCAGGACGAGCCAAGTGAAAAGCACGAACCAAATCGGCAGCATGGACATCGGAGGCAACAACCCAAGAATTATCCTCCTGGCCATATCCCTTCCACTTGACCAGATACTGAAGCTTCCGCCTCGGAAAACGAGAATCCAAAATCTTTTCCACCACATATTCCAACTCCCCCTCAACCAACACCGGAGCAGGAGGATCAACGGAGGGAACCATGGGCACCACATATCTCCGCAACAAAGATCTATGAAAAACGTTATGAATGGAAAAAGAAGCTGGAAGGGCCAAACGAAAAGACATCGGATTGATAATTTCAGAAATCTTATAAGGACCAATAAAGCGAGGCTTGAACTTAGGGGAAGAAACCTTCATAGGAACATGACGAGAAGACAACCAGACCAAATCCCCAACACGAAGCCGGGGACCAACACACCGACGACGGTTAGCAAAATGTTGAGCCTTTTCCTGAGACAACGTTAAATTGTCCACCACATGAGTCCAAATCTGCTGTAACCTGTCCACCACAGAATCCACACCAGGACAGTCAGAAGGCTCAACCTGCCCTGAAGAAAAACAGGGATGAAAACGAAAGTTACAAAAGAAAGGCGAAACCAAGGTAGCCGAACTAGCCCGATTATTAAGGGCAAACTCGGCCAACGGCAAGAAGGTCACCCAATCATCCTGATCAGCAGACACAAAGCATCTCAAATAGGTTTCCAAGGTCTGATTGGTTCGCTCCGTTTGGCCATTTGTCTGAGGATGAAACGCTGAAGAAAAAGACAAATCAATGCCCATTCTAGCACAAAAGGACCGCCAAAACCTAGAAACAAACTGGGAACCTCTGTCAGACACAATATTCTCCGGAATGCCATGCAAACGAACCACATGCTGAAAAAATGATGGAACCAAATCAGAGGAGGAAGGCAACTTAGGCAAAGGTACCAAATGGACCATCTTAGAAAACCGGTCACAAACCACCCAGATGACAGACATCTTCTGGGAAACAGGAAGATCAGAAATAAAATCCATGGAAATATGCGTCCAGGGCCTCTCAGGGACCGGCAAAGGCAAAAGCAACCCACTAGCACGGGAACAGTAAGGCTTGGCCTGGGCACAAGTCCCACAGGACTGCACAAAAGAACGCACATCCCGCGACAAGGAAGGCCACCAAAAGGACCTAGCAACCAACTCTCTGGTACCAAAAATCCCAGGATGACCAGCCAATACTGAACAATGAACCTCAGAAATTACCTTACTAGTCCATCTATCAGGAACAAACAGTTTCCCCACTGGACAGCAGTCAGGTTTATCAGCCTGAAACTCCCGAAGCACCCGCCGTAAATCAGGAGAGATGGCAGAAAGAATCACCCCCTCCTTGAGAATACCAGTAGGCTCAAGGACTCCCGGAGAATCAGGCAAAAAACTGCTAGAAAGGGCATCAGCCTTCACATTCTTAGATCCCGGAAGATACGAGACCACAAAATCAAAACGGGAGAAAAACAGAGACCATCGAGCCTGTCTAGGACTCAACCGCTTGGCAGACTCAAGGTAAATCAGATTCTTATGATCGGTCAAGACCACAACGCGATGCTTGGCTCCCTCAAGCCAATGTCGCCACTCCTCAAATGCCCACTTCATAGCCAACAACTCCCGATTGCCGACATCATAATTACGCTCAGCAGGCGAAAACTTTCTGGAGAAGAAAGCACACGGTTTCATCAAAGAGCCATCAGAACTTCTCTGAGACAAAACGGCCCCTGCCCCAATCTCAGAAGCGTCAACCTCAACCTGAAAAGGGAGAGAAACATCTGGCTGACGCAACACAGGGGCAGAAGTAAAACGACGTTTAAGCTCCTGAAAGGCCTCAACAGCCGCAGAGGACCAATTCATCACATCAGCGCCTTTCTTCGTCAAATCGGTCAGAGGCTTAACCACACTGGAAAATTAGCAATGAAGCGGCGATAAAAATGAGCAAAGTCCAAAAATTTCTGAAGGCTCTTCACAGATGTGGGTTGAGTCCAATCATGAATGGCCTGGACCTTAACAGGGTCCATCTCAATAGCCGAAGGAGAAAAAATGAAACCCAAAAACAAAACCTTCTGAACTCCAAAGAGGCACTTAGACCCCTTCACAAACAATGAATTAGCACGAAGGATCTGAAATACCATCCTGACCTGCTTCACATGAGACTCCCAATCATCGGAAAAAAACAAAATATCATCCAAATATACAATCATAAATTTATCCAGATAATTCCGGAAGATATCATGCATAAAGGACTGAAACACAGATGGAGCATTAGAGAGCCCGAATGGCATCACAAGGTATTCAAAATGGCCTTCGGGCGTATTAAATGCTGTTTTCCATTCATCACCCTGTTTAATACGAACAAGATTATACGCCCCTCGAAGGTCAATCTTGGTAAACCAACTAACCCCCTTAATCCGAGCAAACAAATCAGAAAGCAAAGGTAAAGGGTACTGGAATTTGACCGTGATCTTATTGAGAAGGCGATAATCTATACAGGGTCTCAAGGAGCCATCCTTCTTGGCAACAAAGAAGAATCCCGCTCCCAAAGGTGACGAAGACGGGCGAATATGCCCCTGCTCCAAAGACTCCTTTACATAACTACGCATAGCGGCATGCTCTGGCACAGACAGATTGAAAAGTCGACCCTTAGGGAACTTATAGCCAGGAATCAAGTTAATAGCACAATCGCAGTCCCTATGAGGAGGAAGGGAACTGGACTTGGGCTCATCAAATATATCCTAGAAATCTGACAAAAACTCAGGAACTTCAGAAGAGGGGGAAGAGGAAATTGACATCAAAGGAACATCACTATGTATCCCTTGACAACCCCAACTAGTCACAGACATAGATTTCCAATCCAGCACTGGATTATGTACCTGTAACCATGGAAAACCCAGCACAACAACATCGTGCAAATTATGCAACACCAAAAAACGAATATTTTCCTGATGTGCTGGAGCCATGTACATGGTCAACTGTGTCCAGTACTGAGGTTTATTCTTGGCCAATGGCGTAGCATCAATCCCCCTCAAGGGAATAGGGCTCCGCAAAGGCTCCAAGGAAAAACCACAGCGTTTGGCAAATTCCAAGTCCATTAAGTTCAGGGCAGCGCCTGAATCCACAAATGCCATAACAGAAAAGGACGACAATGAGCAAATCAGGGTAACAGACAAGAGAAATTTAGGCTGTGTCGGGGTCGTAAAACGACAATTACCCTTCCTTCACCAGTCATTCCAAATTAATATGTGTGCAGGGCATCTGGTACCGGATAAGAATAAATCAGACAGGTAGCTGGTTCAAACTTAGTTAATGCCCCGTGCATCCACACATGTCTGCAGCGGTCACACCAACTGGCTTTATTCTAAAATACACAATACTATATTGAGTGTTAGGGGAAGGCGTGCATTAGGCGGGGTTTAAGCTAGCATTCAGTCTTTCTGATTTGTTCTGACATCTTCTGGTGGATCCTCCCTTTCTTCACATTCCTGAGTTTCGATTCTGAAGAAATGAATCATCCCTTCGGTCACTAACCTGAAACGAAACTGAACACTGGCAACCATTTTTAAATACAATTACATTTGCATTAGCTAGCAGATAGGAAAAACTTATTGTTTCTCAGTATAAGAGTATAGCAGTACAAAAAGAGTATAAAGATATATAAAAGTATAAAAGGTATATAAGAAAATACATTTTCACCTTGACAATCCCCCCTAAACACTAAGTTTTTCCCTTAAAGAAAGATCCTTCGAGACTGTCCATGTGATGGGAAAAGGGGAGGTGGATTTCTTCATCCAGACACCTCAGAAACTCTCCCCTAGCGAGAGGCCTCCAGGCAGCTGAACCCTTCACTAACCTCACATGGAGTTCTCCCACTGTCCCTAAACTAAATCTCTTAGCATCATCTGAGAATGGGGGATTCTGTCTACTCTCTTGAGGGGGAATGTACTTCGGGATCTCCCCTGGATCAGTACCATTGTACTCTGGTGGGTCTTCTTCTTGATTGAGGACGGTGCCAGTCGGAGTTGCTTTGGCAATAACCTTTTTGTACAAAGAATAACACAACAGAAAATTATCGATCCACTTACAAGGAGGGCAATTAGTACTAAACAAACTTATTGAAGGAATCTCTTGATCCCACCTAACCAACTGGAGAAGAAAGATGTGTCTGCTCCAGCATACATGACACGTCGTCTTATTGTCCTAATTTGTTCAACTTCTTTAGAAACCTTCAGGTCTTTCGGATCTACATTTTGCCATTCAGGTCTGGCTGTCTATATTTCGTCTCGTAAGTCTTTGGTCATACCGTCAATGAATGTATTTACCAATACTCTAACATCAAGTGGGTTTATGGGACTGTTTTCCATGTCTTCCCATTTCAGCTGTAACCGTCCAAAGTATAGCTCTACACTCTCTCCTTTGTCACATCTGTAGAAAATCTTAATTTGCGTCCTAGCACGTCACCTGTTTTTGTGCTCACTAACTACCTAGGCCTGCCCAGGTGCACTTATACATCTATCATATTATCATTATTTGTTTGTAAAATGAGAAAGGTTGGTTCTCAGGGTCAGCCAATTGCTTTTGCGTAGCTAGCTAGTCAGAGGGCCTCCAGGGATAATACTCCTTTATCTGTCTTACCCTACCTGATGTGGTTGGTTCTCTGGTGGTGGGGGCGACATGACATGCTGGTCTACAGCTCCTTCCCAAAAGGATTACTGTCAGCCTACTTCCAAAAGTTAATGTCCCCACTATCCACCAACCACAATCCTGTGTCAGCTTCTTATATCACTGCATGTGATCTTGTCTGGACAGGATTCAGTGTAATTCTCTTAGGTCGGGTTGCAGCACGGGTCATACAAGTGTTAGGGCCCAAATCCTCAACTATATCCTGAAAGGCATCACAGGTATAATTGACAAATCTTTGTTCACTGTAATATATATATTTGATCCATTCAACATTTTTATTAATCTGCACCTGTGGGATTATAGAAGCAATGCCGGCATAAATCTGGTTCTGGGCTTTAAACTGGTCAGGCACCCCCCTTGGCACTCCAATGGCATTGATATATACTAGTGGATCTTTTTCATAACTCATGTGGAGCTGATCAAAACTTCTCCTCTTTCTGGTAGGTTCATCAGGTATCTTTGGTGTACATATATTGTGTATGTTTAATTAGCAAATCAGTATCTAGAGAACTGTTCTCTTTGCAGAAACTTGTCTTGAAGATCCCTACTGGTGTACCTGTGGTGTCGTGGGAATTATAGCAGGTGTAATTGTCAGCTAATACGGTTACTTCTCCTGGGACCTTTAGTTTAGGTTCCTTATGAATCAGTGGGACGTAATCTGGGCAATCAGTGGGCTTCAAACCTTTCAACAAATTCATGACACAGGCAGTGGTGTTGTCATCAGGGAAAAGCAATGCATGTGTGTAGAGATGTGTATTCGCAGCAGCACAAGCAATACATCCTACAGAGATATTCTGGACTCTTACATTGTATCTCACCCATTCTAACCATAGGTTTTTCCTTGGGGCTGTTTGTGTTTCTATGGAGAAAACCTCTCGCCAACTGAGAGCTGGAATGGGGATCACTTCATTGACTACATTTTGCAAACGCTCACCTGGGCCTGTTTTAGGTATACTGGTAACAGGGGCCTTGGTTGGTCTAGAGCTAATATCCTGGAGCTGTATATGGCCTAAATACGCATGGGGTCCAGCACTAAATACATAATTATAATTCCTTCCCAATACGAATGTCTGCAGATCAGCAGATTGGGCGTTCTCCAGATTCAGGAGGAGGGGGTGACAACTTTTACCCCATTTACAGCCCCTAAGTGGTTGCAGAAGGGCTGTTAGATGCATTCTCTCACGAAGACTCCTACCCGTCCCATCCTTAGGGAACATGGCTTCGCTAGGTTTATATCCCCAATCTTTCCCTGTACTCCAGGCAGCATCTGTCCAATAATGACAATTATTATTGTATTGTCTGGTAACACACATATAAAACTGGATAGTTCCCTCTACTATCCGTTCAGTCTCAAGGCACTTGACTACATCACAGAAATCAAATCGCCAGATATTCACCGGGGCTGTCCGGTTTCCCCAGAGAATAGTGGGACTAGAATTCTTATATTTACAATAGGGGCCGAAGAGGTAGGGGCGAGGATAGCCCCCATTTCCAGGATCAAAAACAACAGCAACATTTCCCTTCAGTCACTACTGTGACTAAACACTGGTTCGGTCTCTTTTACAATATGAGTCGTGGATCCAGGTGCTCTTTCCTTCAAGTTTTACTGCAGTGGGGGTGACCAGGATCACCGTGTGAAGTCCTTCAAATCTCGTCTGGAGACAATCTCTGCGCACAAACTTTTTCACATACACCAGGTCTCCTGGTACAAAGGGATGGTGTCCAGGAACCTTGTCTGGGTCTGGAAGAGAACTGAAGACAGTTAAATGCACTTTGGCAAGGTGTCCATGTAAGGCCTGCACATAGCTAGTCAAGTCCTGGTACTTGGGCTACAACTGTTGTGGAAAGAAACATTCAAGATTGGGGCTCCTGCCAAATAGAATCTCATACGGTGACAGTCCTGTCTTCCTGTTTGGGGTATATCTTACTGAAAACAAAGCTAGAGGAAGGCATTCTGTCCATGGTTTACCAGTCTCTGTCATTGCCTTCTGGATTTTAAACTTAAGACTTCCGTTTAGTCTCTCCACTTTTCCACTGCTCTGCGGATGGTATGGACTATGCAATGCTTGACTTACCCCCAGTGCTGCCATTACCTCTGACATGATCTCTCCAGTAAAATGGGAACTCCGATCGCTTTCAATGACTTCAGGAACTCCATACCTGCATATGATCTCAGCCATCAGTTTCTTCACCGTTGTCTTAGCCGTAGCTTTGGCAACTGGGTAGGCTTCTGGCCAACCTGAAAATAAATCAATGCAGACCAACACATACTCATACGTCCCTACCCTGGGTAACTGAATATAATCATTCTGCAGTCTCTGGAATTGGTTAAAGGGGCCGGGGAGTGTGTTTGGATGGGGTTTTCACTGTCCTACCCTGATTATGTGTGGCACATATCATGCAGCTCTGTACCTGCCTTTCTGCGCAGGTGGAAAACTCGGGGGCAATCCATTGTTTCTGTAGGGTGTCACACATGGCCGTCTTCGAGTGGTGCACATTCCCGTGCAGAACCTGTGCCATCATTGGGTACAGTACCTGTGGTAGGCAGACCTTTTCACCCCTCCCCCATAGTCCGGTAACGGTATCAGAGCAAGCCCCTATCTTTTGCCACCTATCTTTCTCCTCCTTACTTGCCTGTTTTAGTAACCGGGCTAAGATGTCTTTCAACACAAATGGAGATGGTGGGGTGTCTAGGTGATGTACTTGAGAGGCTACAGGAGTGCTTGCTGCTTTCTTCGCAGCCTGGTCTGCCAGTGCGTTACCCTTTGTCCGTCCATCAGTGCCTTTGTATGTGCCTTTACCTTTATGATGCCTGCTTGGGTGGGAAGCTGTAGTGCATTCATAAGTTGCTGGACTGCCTCAGCATGTTTAAAGGGGTGGCCATTTGCTGTCAGGAAAGCCCTGGCTCTCCAGATAGGCCCATAACCGTGTGTAATGCCAAAAGCATACCTGGAATCAGTGTAGATGTTTACAGTCTTACCTTCTGCTAGTTTGCACGCTTCTATGAGCGCCTTGAGCTCTGCTTCTTGTGCAGACATATGAGCTGGCATTGACTCTGCCTTGATTATCTCATGTTCTGAGACCACAGCATATCTGGTACAGTAGCATCCTCGGTCATCTTGGTGACGGGATCCATCTACAAAAAGCTCAAAATCAGCATTAGAATAGGCACACTAGAGACCAGCCGTTTCCTGAGACATCAATTCTAGACAGTCATGGGGTTTGGAAACCTAATCTTGTTCCTCTGGATCCATTTTAGAAAGAAAAAGAAAGAAAAAGAGTGTCCTTTTTTATGTCACCTATATGTCACCTACTCCTCCCCCCTTTGGATCCAGGGGAACTAGGAGAAAAGTAGCGGGGTTCAGGACAGTGCACCTTTTCAAAGTCACATTAGTAGGCATGAGAATAGCACACCGAAGTCGCAGCTGTCCAGCCATGGACATGTGGCTAGATTGTACTTGGTTAGGGATACTATGTACATCGTGTGGGGTGTGGACCATCAGTGGGTAATCCAAAACAATCTCTGAAGACTTGTGTAGCAATAGCTGGACAGACAACACGGGCCGAACACAGAAGGGGCTTCCTCTTGCCACCGTATCCAGGCGGCCACTGTAATAAGCAACAGGTCTCTATTTGTCTCCATGAAGCTGAGTCAGCACACCTGTAGCATGTCCTGCATAGGTGAGCTCTGTCTGCAAGGCAGTCTGCAATACTGTACGGCAATGCTCGGGTGTCTTGTAATCAGTATCTAGGGCCTGCAGTGTGTAGCACTATATCACAGGGCAAATTCCCTCCCTGGGTAGTCATAGCATCTCCTGGATGCAAGGGGCCATGAGCGGCAAGGTAGACCTGACACTCTTGGGCTATGGATGGGCTTCCCTTTTTAGCTATCTGTTGGGCCAAACCACCTCTATGTGACAGGGTAGAGTTAGCTGGGTTCACTATGGCTCCTATCTGGTGGGTAATTATGTCCCCATACCCTACTGAGAAAAGAACCTGGGAGCCCTGAGGTGTGATGTAGCAACGTGAATGACAGGGAAACAAACTTCAGACTCCTGGAAAATCTAGCTGAAAATTGACATAAGGCAGCTGGGAGGGAGTTAGATTCCTATACAGGGTTAAAGGCGTATTGCAGTGTGAAGCTGGACTCACATGTACAAGGGAGGGGGGCAGAAACTGGAGTCTGTTACATGGAGATAAGAAACACTGATCTCGCAGCTGCAGCGATGGGGGCCAGTGAGCGAGCAAGAATCACTACGGCTAGTGATTTAACCCCTGCCTTTCTTGCTGGGCTAAATTCTTTTGAAAAAACTCTTTACTATTTTCAATATATCATCCGGAGTGGAAATCTCAATATCGGGTCTACTACAAAAAAAAAGGTATAAATGGGCTTTTTGTTACAGTGAGAATCCCAGATCTTCAAACACTACCATAAGACGCCCATAGAACTTCTCGGCAATCCAGTATATATTGGTGCCTTTTACCAATCTTTCAATTACTTACAAGTTTTCATCTAAGACTAGGCAGGTCTATTTCACTTTCAATTTCATACAGTACTTATTGCTGTAAACATAAATCTCTCAGTGTGTATTGTACCAAGGACAGAGAAAACTTAGAATGCAATACATGGCCCCCCCCTCCCCCGTAGCCCACAGCGCCGAGGGGAAAAATTGCAAGCAAATAGCGCAGGGGCTCACTCAGCCCCTCCCATCTAGTAACGCGGAGATAAGAAAAAAATCACTGCATTCCACAGCGCACAAGGGAGAATACAAAAGCCCAGATCTCTGCCCCCCTTTCTTCTCCGGCACATAGCGTAGATAAGGAGAAAGAAGAAAAACTGACAAAGAAATCTCGCAGCGGTCTGCCTCGCCCCTCCCCTACAGTACACAGCACTGATACAAAGCTCCGTATCCTCTACAAAGTCACAAATTACAGCAGTTTTCAGACCTAATTTCTACAAAACTTTCCTATAATCCTCCGTGGTCTGGGCGGAGCCCCAAGGACGGTCCGTACGCACACATGCGGCAGGTCTCCGCCCAGGTTGGATTCTGCACAACACAAACAGGAGACACCTACGCTTTTGGAGAGCTCGTCCCGCCATTACAGGGCGGTGGCTGGGACTGCATTTTCATCATCAGTGGCACGGCGGCCATTTTACAATCTGTAAGATCACAGTTCAAAGGCATTTTATAACCAAATACGGGTGCTATATTGTCTGATCCTTCCTCTCCATCAACCTATTCTCATCCTTTGTTCTTTAAGCTTCGCGCAACTCGCAGATAAGCTTCTTGACTGTCTCTTGCCCTCCCGTGACCATTGTCTTGACTTCCACGGCATCCTCATCTAACTTGTGGGGCACGGACTTCTACTTTAAGATACGCAGCTTGGCTCCCAGGATACTATGGCCTCCTGCAGTAAAACCACTGGCAGCGATCTTCAACACTGTGTTCCACAGTACGGAGCCTCACGTTCGACGTACTAGGAAAAGAGCCTCGCGCTCAATGTTTCCTGTCTAGTGTTGAGCATTCCGATACTGCAAGTATCGGGTATCGGCCGATACTTGCTGTATCGGAATTCCGATACCGAGATCCGATATTTTTGTGATATCGGGTATCGGTATCAAAACAACATTAATGTAAAAATGTGTAAAAGAGAGAATTAAAATAAAAAATATTGCTATACTCACCTCTCCGACGCAGCCTGCACCTTACCGAGGGAAGCGCCAGCGTTCTTTGTTTAAAATTCGCGCTTTTCTTTCCTTTACGTGAGTCCCGGCTTGTGATTGGTTGCGTGCCGCCCATGTGACCGGGACGCAACCAATCACAGCAAGCCGTGACGTAATTTCAGGTCCTTCAGGATTTTAAAATTACGTTCCGGCGTTGTGATTGGTTGCGTCGCAGTCACATGGGCGACGCAACCAATCACAGCAAGCCGTGACGTAATTTCAGGTCCTTAAGGATTTTAAAATTACGTCCCGGCTTTGTGATTGGTTGCGTCGCAGTCACATGGGAGACGCAACCAATCACAAGCCGTGACGTCACGGGAGGCTGGACACGCGCGCATTTTAAAATGGGCGCGTGTCCAGCCTCCCGTGACGTCCCGGCTTGTGATTGGTTGCGCCGCGATCAACCAATCACAAGCCGGGAGGCTGGACACGCGCGCATTTTAAAATTTTAAAATGCGCGCGTGTCCAGCCTCCCGGCTTGTGATTGGTTGACCGCGGCGCAACCAATCACAAGCCGGGACGTCACGGGAGGCTGGACACGCGCCCATTTTAAAAAGCGCGCGTGTCCAGCCTCCCGTGACGTCACGGCTTGTGATTGGTTAATGGCGGCCATGTTGCCGGGACGCGGACCAATCACAGCAAGCCGTGACGTAATTTCGTCACGGCTTGCTGTGATTGGTCCGCGTCCCGGCAACATGGCCGCCCTGACCAATCACAAGCCGGGACTTCACGTAACCAAGTAAAAGCGCGAATTTTAAACAAACAACGCTGCCGGTTCCCTCGCTGAGGTCCAGGCTGCGTCGGAGAGGTGAGTATAGCGATATTTTTTATTTTAATTCTTTCTTTTACACATTTATATGGATCCCTGTTGTGAATTTGGATTCTGGGCTCCCCCGGTGGCTACTGGTGGAATTGAACTGGTGTCTTCATCTTCTCTGTTCACCTGTTCCCATCAAGATGTGGGAGTCGCTATATAACCTTGCTGCTCTGTTAGTTGCTTGCCGGTCAACAATGTTATCAGAAGCCTCTCTGTGCTTGTTCCTGCTCCTAGACAACTACTAGATAAGTTGGACTCTTGTCCATGTTTGTTTTTGCATTTTGTTCCAGTTCACAGCTGTAGTTTCGTTACTGTGTCTGGAAAGCTCTTGTGAACGGGAATTGCCACTCTGGTGTTATGAGTTAATGCCAGAGTTTTAAAGTAATTTCTGGATGGTGTTTTTTGATAGGGTTTTCAGCTGACCATGAAAGTGTCCTTTCTGTCTTCTGCTATGTAGTAAGTGGACCTCAAATTTGCTAAACCTATTTTCATACTACGTTTGTTATTTCATCTCAACTCACCGCCAATACATGTGGGGGGCCTCTGTCTCCTTTCGGGGTATTTCTCTAGAGGTGAGCTAGGACTAATATTTTCCTCTGCTAGCTTTATTTAGTCCTCCGGCTGGGCTGGGCATCTAGAATCAACGTAGGCATGCTACCCGGCCACTGCTAGTTGTGTGTTAGGATTAGTTCATGGTCAGCTCAGTTCCCATCTTCCAAGAGCTAGTTCCTATATATGCTTATGCTATGTTCTCTTGCCATTGAGATCATGACAGCTTGACCGGCCAACAAAGTGTTAATTGTTTGGGCTGAAGCAGGAGAAAAAGAAGTGTTGAAGGGAAATTTTTTTTTTTTTTTCCCCTCAGAGTTTTGCTGCCTAGCCCTTAATTGCTGTCTAGCTGCTTCTTACCTCCTCTTAACCCTTGAATGGCTCTGTGTCCACCTGTTTGTAATGGATCTTCAGAGTGTAACTGCAGGTTTGAATAATCTCGCCACGAAGGTACAAAATTTGCAAGATTTTGTTTGTCATGCACCTGTATCTGAGCCGAGAATTCCTTTGCCGGAATTTTTCTCGGGGAATAGATCCGGGTTTCAGAATTTTCGAAATAATTGCAAATTATTTTTGTCTCTGAAATCTCGCTCTGCCGGAGACCCTGCACAGCAGGTCAGGATTGTGATTTCCTTGCTCCGGGGCGACCCTCAAGACTGGGCTTTTTCATTGACACCAGGAGATCCTGCGTTGCTCAATGTGGATGCGTTTTTTCTGGCCTTGGGGTTGCTTTATGACGAACCTCATTTGGAGCTTCAGGCAGAAAAAACTTTGATGTCCCTATCTCAGGGGCAAGATGAAGCGGAAATTTACTGCCAAAGATTCCGTAAATGGTCTGTGCTTACTCAGTGGAATGAGTGCGCCCTGGCGGCGACTTTCAGAGAGGGTCTCTCTGATGCCATTAAGGATGTTATGGTGGGGTTCCCTGTGCCTGCGGGTCTGAATGAGTCCATGACAATGGCTATTCAGATCGATAGGCGTTTGCGGGAGCGCAAACCAGTGCACCATCTGGCGGTGTCCACTGAGAAGTCGACAGAGAGTATGCAGTGTGATAGAATTCTGTCCCGAAGCGAGCGGCAGAATTTTAGACGGAAAAATGGGTTGTGTTTCTATTGTGGTGATTCTACTCATGTTATATCAGCATGCTCTAAGCGCACTAAAAAGCTTGGTAAATCTGTTTCCATTTGCACCTTACCGTCTAAATTTATTCTATCTGTGACCCTGATTTGCTCTTTGTCATCTATTACCACGGACGCCTATGTCGACTCTGGCGCCGCTTTGAGTCTTATGGATTGGTCCTTTGCCAAACGCTGTGGGTATGATTTAGAGCCTTTGGAGACTCCTATTCCTCTGAAGGGGATTGACTCCACCCCATTGGCTAATAATAAACCACAATACTGGACACAAGTAACTATGCGTATTAATCCGGATCACCAGGAGATTATTCGCTTTCTGGTGCTGTATAATCTACATGATGATTTGGTGCTAGGATTGCCTTGGCTGCAATCTCACAACCCAGTCCTCGACTGGAGAGCTATGTCTGTGTTGAGCTGGGGATGTAAGGGGGCTCATGGGGATGTACCTGTGGTTTCCATTTCATCATCTATTCCCTCTGAAATTCCTGAGTTCCTGTCTGACTATCGTGACGTCTTTGAAGAATCCAAGCTTGGTTCGTTACCTCCGCACCGAGAGTGCGATTGTGCCATAGATTTAATCCCGGGTAGTAAATACCCAAAGGGTCGTTTATTTAATCTGTCTGTGCCTGAACATGCTGCTATGCGAGAATATATAAAGGAGTCCTTGGAAAAGGGACATATTCGTCCATCGTCATCTCCCTTAGGAGCCGGTTTTTTCTTTGTGTCAAAAAAAGACGGCTCTTTGAGACCATGTATTGATTATCGGCTTTTGAATAAAATCACTGTTAAATATCAATACCCATTGCCGTTGCTGACTGATTTGTTTGCTCGCATAAAGGGGGCCAAGTGGTTCTCTAAGATTGACCTTCGTGGGGCGTATAATTTGGTGCGAATCAGGCAGGGGGATGAGTGGAAAACCGCATTTAATACGCCCGAGGGCCACTTTGAGTATTTAGTGATGCCTTTTGGTCTTTCTAATGCTCCGTCAGTTTTCCAGTCCTTTATGCATGATATTTTTCGCGATTATTTGGATAAATTTATGATTGTGTATCTGGATGATATTCTGATTTTTTCGGATGACTGGGACTCTCATGTCCAGCAAGTCAGGAGGGTTTTTCAGGTTTTGCGGTCTAATTCTTTGTGTGTGAAGGGTTCTAAGTGTGTTTTTGGGGTACAGAGGATTTCCTTTTTGGGATATATTTTTTCCCCCTCTTCCATTGAAATGGATCCTGTCAAGGTTCAAGCTATTTGTGATTGGACGCAGCCCTCTTCTCTTAAGAGTCTTCAGAAATTTTTGGGCTTTGCTAACTTTTATCGTCGATTTATTGCTGGTTTTTCGGATATTGCTAAGCCATTGACCGATTTGACTAAGAAGGGTGCTGATGTTGCTGATTGGTCCCCTGATGCTGTGGAGGCCTTTCGGGAGCTTAAGCGCCGTTTTTCCTCTGCCCCTGTGTTGCGTCAGCCTGATGTTGCTCTACCTTTTCAGGTTGAGGTCGACGCTTCTGAGATCGGAGCTGGGGCAGTGTTGTCGCAGAAAAGTTCTGACTGCTCCGTGATGAGGCCTTGTGCCTTCTTTTCCCGTAAATTTTCGCCCGCTGAGCGGAATTATGATGTTGGGAATCGGGAGCTTTTGGCCATGAAGTGGGCTTTTGAGGAGTGGCGCCATTGGCTTGAGGGGGCCAGACATCAGGTGGTGGTATTGACTGACCACAAAAATTTGATTTATCTTGAGACCGCCAGGCGCCTGAATCCTAGACAGGCGCGCTGGTCATTATTTTTCTCTCGGTTTAATTTTGTGGTGTCATACCTACCGGGTTCTAAGAATGTTAAGGCGGATGCCCTTTCTAGGAGTTTTGAGCCTGACTCGCCTGGTAACTCTGAGCCCACAGGTATCCTTAAGGATGGAGTGGTATTGTCAGCCGTTTCTCCAGACCTGCGGCGGGCCTTGCAGGAGTTTCAGGCGGAGAGACCTGATCGTTGCCCACCTGATAAACTGTTTGTTCCTGATGATTGGACCAGTAGAGTCATCTCTGAGGTTCATTCTTCTGCGTTGGCAGGTCATCCTGGCATTTTTGGTACCAGGGATTTGGTGGCAAGGTCCTTCTGGTGGCCTTCCCTGTCACGAGATGTGCGAGGCTTTGTGCAGTCTTGTGACGTTTGTGCTCGGGCCAAGCCTTGTTGTTCTCGGGCTAGTGGATTATTGTTGCCCTTGCCTATTCCTAAGAGGCCTTGGACGCACATCTCGATGGATTTTATTTCAGATCTGCCTGTTTCTCAGAAGATGTCTGTCATCTGGGTGGTGTGTGACCGTTTTTCTAAGATGGTCCATTTGGTTCCTCTGCCCAAGTTACCTTCTTCTTCCGAGTTGGTTCCTCTGTTTTTTCAAAATGTTGTTCGTTTGCATGGTATTCCTGAGAATATCGTTTCTGACAGAGGGACCCAATTCGTGTCTAGATTTTGGCGGGCATTCTGTGCTAGGATGGGCATAGATTTATCTTTTTCGTCCGCTTTCCATCCTCAGACGAATGGCCAGACCGAGCGGATTAATCAGACCCTGGAGACATATCTGAGGTGTTTTGTGTCTGCTGACCAGGATGATTGGGTTGCTTTTTTGCCATTGGCGGAGTTCGCTCTCAATAATCGGGCCAGCTCTGCCACTTTGGTGTCCCCGTTTTTCTGTAATTTGGGGTTTCATCCTCGATTTTCCTCTGGTCAGGTGGAATCTTCGGATTGTCCTGGAGTGGATGCTGTGGTGGAGAGATTGCATCAGATCTGGGGGCAGGTGGTGGACAATTTGAGGTTGTCCCAGGAGAGGACTCAGCTTTTTGCCAACCGCCACCGTCGTGTTGGTCCTCGGCTTTCTGTTGGGGATTTGGTGTGGTTGTCTTCTCGTTTTGTCCCTATGAGGGTCTCTTCTCCTAAGTTTAAGCCTCGGTTTATCGGCCCGTATAAGATATTAGAGATTCTTAACCCTGTTTCCTTCCGTTTGGACCTCCCTGCATCCTTTTCTATTCATAACGTTTTTCATCGGTCATTATTGCGCAGGTATGAGGTACCGGTTGTGCCTTCCGTTGAGCCTCCTGCTCCGGTGTTGGTTGAGGGTGAGTTGGAGTACGTTGTGGAGAAAATCTTGGACTCTCGTGTTTCCAGACGGAGACTCCAGTATCTGGTCAAGTGGAAGGGATACGGCCAGGAGGATAATTCTTGGGTGAATGCATCTGATGTTCATGCCTCCGATCTGGTTCGTGCCTTTCATAGGGCCCATCCTGATCGCCCTGGTGGTTCTGGTGAGGGTTCGGTGCCCCCTCCTTGAGGGGGGGGTACTGTTGTGAATTTGGATTCTGGGCTCCCCCGGTGGCTACTGGTGGAATTGAACTGGTGTCTTCATCTTCTCTGTTCACCTGTTCCCATCAAGATGTGGGAGTCGCTATATAACCTTGCTGCTCTGTTAGTTGCTTGCCGGTCAACAATGTTATCAGAAGCCTCTCTGTGCTTGTTCCTGCTCCTAGACAACTACTAGATAAGTTGGACTCTTGTCCATGTTTGTTTTTGCATTTTGTTCCAGTTCACAGCTGTAGTTTCGTTACTGTGTCTGGAAAGCTCTTGTGAACGGGAATTGCCACTCTGGTGTTATGAGTTAATGCCAGAGTTTTAAAGTAATTTCTGGATGGTGTTTTTTGATAGGGTTTTCAGCTGACCATGAAAGTGTCCTTTCTGTCTTCTGCTATGTAGTAAGTGGACCTCAAATTTGCTAAACCTATTTTCATACTACGTTTGTTATTTCATCTCAACTCACCGCCAATACATGTGGGGGGCCTCTGTCTCCTTTCGGGGTATTTCTCTAGAGGTGAGCTAGGACTAATATTTTCCTCTGCTAGCTTTATTTAGTCCTCCGGCTGGGCTGGGCATCTAGAATCAACGTAGGCATGCTACCCGGCCACTGCTAGTTGTGCGTTAGGTTTAGTTCATGGTCAGCTCAGTTCCCATCTTCCAAGAGCTAGTTCCTATATATGCTTATGCTATGTTCTCTTGCCATTGAGATCATGACAGATCCCAGGGCCTGAAGGAGAGTTTCCTCTCCTTCAGACCCTGGGAACCATCAGGAATACCGTCCGATACTTGAGTCCCATTGACTTGTATTGGTATCGGGTATCGGTATCGGATTGGATCCGATACTTTGCCGGTATCGGCCGATACTTTCCGATACCGATACTTTCAAGTATCGGACGGTATCGCTCAACACTATTCCTGTCCCTAAACCAGAACACAGTGATTACAGACTATCCTGCCACGATATCCCAAACAGTCGGGAGGCAGCCTCCTAATGAGACCCCTCCACAAAAATTCTGGTGGTCCCGTATGGAGCGTCTTAATTACCTGTTTCTGGTGGTCCCGTTCCGGGACGTCTTAATTACCTATTTCTGGTGGCTCCATATGGGGCGTCTTAATTACCTATTTGTACTCAAAATTCTGGTGGTCCCTGACTTGGGACGTCTTAATTACCGGTTAGTACAATATCACAGAGGCTGCGTCTCCTATCCCTTTCTCTAAGCCGCCCCACAATCTACAACTAGCTCAATTTTTCACTCCACTTCACTACTAGACAATAGTCACGGGTAGGATGGTTGAATGGAGTACAATGACCGGTAAAGGAGGTGTGGTGTACAGAGGTCGCACAGGATGCGACGTCTCTCAGTTGCTGGTTCAGAGCGTGGCACAGGATCACGTTTGATCTCACCACTCGATCATTCACCTCCCGGACCCAAAGAGACCACAGACAAACCAATAACGGCTGAGACACTAGCAAGTGTGACATATACAGTGTACATGATCGCCACTTACCGCGTATGGAGGGTGATCAGTCCTCGAGGTCAGCCACTACAGGTATCATCCACAGACATCCAGGCATGGGTCCAGGGGGCCTCGGATCGCTGGCCACGCCCCCCGTTGGTCGCGCCAAATTGTCGGGGTCGTAAAACGACAATTACCCTTCCTTCACCAGTCATTCCAAATTAATATGTGTGCAGGGCATCTGGTACCGGATAAGAATAAATCAGACAGGTAGCTGGTTCAAACTTAGTTAATGCCCCGTGCATCCACACATGTCTGCAGCGGTCACACCAACTGGCTTTATTCTAAAATACACAATACTATATTGAGTGTTAGGGGAAGGCGTGCATTAGGCGGGGTTTAAGCTAGCATTCAGTCTTTCTGATTTGTTCTGACATCTTCTGGTGGATCCTCCCTTTCTTCACATTCCTGAGTTTCGATTCTGAAGAAATGAATCATCCCTTCGGTCACTAACCTGAAACGAAACTGAACACTGGCAACCATTTTTAAATACAATTACATTTGCATTAGCTAGCAGATAGGAAAAACTTATTGTTTCTCTGTATAAGAGTATAGCAGTACAAAAAGAGTATAAAGATATATAAAAGTATAAAAGGTATATAAGAAAATACATTTTCACCTTGACAGCTGTACAGTACTAATGGTAACAGACCTAGCGACCCTCTTAGTATGCTTAGGACAATCAGAAATAGCATGAATAGGGTCACCACAGTAAAAACACAGCCCATTCTGATGTCTGAATTCCTGCCGTTCCGCTCTAGTCAAAATCCTATCACATTGCATAGGCTCAGGACTCTGCCCAGAGGACACCGCCATATGGTGCACCACCTTGTGCTTGCGCAGACGCTGATCAATCTGAATGGCCAAAGACATTGATTCGTTCAAACCAGCAGGCGTGGGGAACCCCACCATAACATCTTTAAGGGCTTCAGAAAGACCCTTTCTGAAAATTGCTGCCAGGGCATACTCATTCCATTTTGTGAGCACAGACAACTTTCTAAATTTCTGGCAGTATACTTCTGCCGCTTCCTGACCCTGACACAGAGCCAGCAAGGTTTTTTCTGCCTGATCCACAGAATTAGGTTCGTCATACAGCAATCCGAGCGCTTAAAAAAATACATCTATATTGAGCAATGCAGGATTTCCTGGCTCAAGGGAGAATGCCCAGTCCTGCGGGTCTCCATGCAGCAGAGAAATGACAATCTTCACCTGCTGAATGGGGTCACCAGAGGAACGGGGTCTCACAGCAAAAAACAATCTGCAGTTATTTTTAAAGTTCAAAAATTTAGATCTATCCCCAGAAAACAAATCAGGAATAGGAATTCTAGGCTCTAAAACCGGAGTGTGAACAACATAATCTTGGATACTCTGTACCCTTGCAGCGAGATAATCCACACGTGAGGACAGACCCTGAACCTCCATGTCAGCACCGGAATCCTGAACCACCCAGAGATTAAGGGGAAAAAAAAGACAAAACAGGCTGCAAAGGAAAAAAAAAAATGGCTCAGAACTTTTTTTTTCCATCTTTTGAGATGCATTCAACACATTGCGGGCCAGCTGTACTGTTATGACCTGGTGGTTAAGGAGCAACACTGTAATGACCTGGTGGTTAAAGAGCAACATGGGACAAGCTCTGAGGAGGTGGTATCTTTACTGACCGCAGTTCCTAATCCTAACACCAACACTAGAAATAGCCATGGAGTGTTCCTGTCTCTCCCTAGACACCTCGTCACAGCCTGAGAACTAACTACCCCTAAAGATGGAAACAGAAAGCTATCTTGCCTCAGAGAAATTCTCAAAAGGAAAGATAGCCCCCCACAAATATTGACTGTGAGTGGAGAGGGAAATAACATACACAGAAATGAAAACAGATTTTAGCAAAGGAGGCCAATACTAATCTTAATAGACAGAATAGGAAAGGATACTGTGCGGCCAGTATTAAAAACTAAAAATCCACGCAGAGTTTACAAAAATGATCTCCACACCGACTCACGGTGTGGAGGGCAAATCTGCTTCCCCAGAGCTTCCAGCTAGCCTGAATATATCATAATGACAAGCTGGACAAAAGGAAACATAACATGAGCTGAGCAATAAAGTCCAAAGCAAATGGACAACAAAGAACTAGCAAAAACTTATCTTTTGCTGAAATGGACAGGCCATCAGAGAAATCCAAGGAGAGATCTGAATCCCAAACCAGAAACATTGACAGCTGGCATGAACTGAAGACCAGAGCCAGGTTAAATAGCAAAGCCAGGAGAGATGATCAGTGAAAGCAGCTGCTACAGCTAAACTCAAGGAGCAGCAGTTCCACTCGAAACCACCAGAGGGAGCCCAAGGGCAGAACTCACAAAAGTACCATTCACAACCACAGGAGGGAGCCCAAGGACGGAATTCACAACAGAGTGCGAATGGGACACTCTATATTTAACAGAAGACCAGAGAACAAAAACAGTCTGGCGTGGCCGAAAAGTGGTCCAACAAGTTGACCAGTTATGCCCTGTAGCCACGTCGAGGACCTATGTTGGGGGTTTGAGACGGGTTCCCCCATATTGCACTAAGGACAGTGAGGAGAATACCCGGCTCGGGATCTCATTGTAATTTACTGAACGTGATTGAGAAAGTTTTATAGAAAGTAATGCTCTGTTTTAGTTTATTGCTATTTATATGCAACATTCAAGTAGTTCACGACGAAGAACAAGAACCCGAACAAAATATCCAGTACTTTTAAATAAAGAAAATATTTCTTTAAGGATACATAAACCATAAGGAGGGGTGAGATGTTAACATTCAAGTGCAGAATACCTCCCTTAAAGGGAAGAAATAGTTACCTGTTTAACTGTTTTACCTGTTTGAATGCATACCAGAAAAATTATTTGCATGTTTTTTTTACATTTGTGTAACTCTGCTCCAGCCCACGGACGTGGGCTGGAGGGGAAATGTTTGTGACGCCACCTGTGGTATTCGGTCAGGGTGACTGGCGCTGCTTAGGGGTCCGCTGGGGTGATGTTATGGCAGCTAGATGGTATACCTTCCCACAGGTGAAGTGTATCCCCAGGGCTTCCCAGAGTGTAGATGATGGATGGTGAGAGGCACAGGGAATAACGAGGACACAAGGTTGCAGTCTCTTTACCTTTACTGAAGGCTTCAGCATCCACAGTCCAGAGCACCAGATCATAGGGCAGGCAGAGTCCGGCCAGTTTGGAGGCAAATCCAGAGTCCGCTTGTCCAGGTAGAAATCGGTAGCCTTCCTCTAGCGCCTGGGTATTGTAGTACCTTATTGCTGAGACTCTCATAAGGTCCTCACAACTGTTGCAGATGTTCTAGATGTTATGTCTCTCTCTGTCCCCCAGATGGATAGGACAACCTGTATGACCGGTGGCCTGAGGCTTTTTACAGGGACTCTAGCAAGCCCCAGCCTCTCATGGGTGCCATCTTGCCTCCTGGGTATGGGGCGAATCAGTAACGTGAAATTAGCTGTCCTGCTGGTCTCTGGAGCAAGGCATAAAGGACTGTTGCTCCCTCGGTGTTCCGGCTACCGGATCCTGCGCCTCAGAAGGAGGCAACCTGTGCAGGGCAGAACTCCTTCTGGTTTCCACTCCTTTTGCTATGACTTAGTTTCTCACACTCTACAATACAGTTCTCTGTTCGTGTCCTTTCTTAGGAACTGTCGCACGTGGGGCAGGCGCAGCTCTGTGACCTTCTGTCTAGGCATCTGACAGGATCCCACCCCTGTCAGGGACCAACTACCTGAGTCGAAGCTCAGCCAGCAACTGCCTCACTTCCTCTCCAGGCCACCAGTTTTACCTAAGTGTGAAGAGTGCCCTAATAAATAGGAGCATAGCTCCCCCTGGTGGACTGGAGTATGAAATGTGTTGTATGTTTGTGGCACCTGGTAAAGAGATCTCCTTTATTGCCTCCAAGCGTAACATCACTCCCCCCTAGAGGAGAATGATATTACTGCAATGACCAGGACCCTGGGGCGCTGCACAATCACCATCATTACATCCCTGTGTATTGGCATCGGTCATTATAACATTGCACCAAAACATGAAAGTAAGAAAGTAGGAGTCTGCAGACGGGAAGTTTTCTCCTTATTACCTTTAGGGCTCTTTGATTTTTGCAATGATAAAGCATCAGGAATGGGACACAGAATTACTTTCTATGCCGCAGCTGTAGTTATGGCTCCTTCTTCTCTGTGATATTATTATTGATCTTGATGATAATTACCTTTTATTAATCAGATCTCTGAAGTTGACATCCATCATGATGAGCCATTGGGTGGGCCGTGTCACCATCCTCTTTGTCTTCGCCATGACGGTCACATTTCAGGTACGTCTTGTGTTTCTATGAACAGAACTTGAAGGACTTTGTGTAAATGTTTCCTGCTCATTGAGCTGCCTCATCGGTACAGTGACAGTGATGAGCTGACAGATGAGGAACATAAGACCCCTCCATGTCTTCGAGTCATACTACCAATGTATCACCTTCACTAGAAGCAGAAACAGGGCTATCGGCATCTTTGTCACCGTTGCATTAGCAGAAGGACTTGGACATTGGGAAGAGACCAACCTCCCAAATAATGACGTATCGAGTAGAGACTGGAATATAGTCTTTAGCTTCTCACCCTGACTCTTTCACTAGCCCACAACTACTTTACTCCATGGCACAAGTGAACTCACATTATGGTCTTCAGAAAGTTGAAACCAGACTGGATGGAGATGATAGTAGACATGGAGGACTATAAACACCCTCAGTCTACTTTGTCCCCAGTCCTTCCAGTAAGTTCCAGATAAAAGGCAGAAAACAAATACCGTATTGCAACATTCAGCCTTATGAACAACTTATTGTTTATCTCAACTTTATAAACTTCCTTTAGAAACAACAGAAACTATAATTTCCCGTTGTTGTAGTCACACTGGTCTTTGTGTCTGCAGTTCTCGAGGTCCCACAGCTTCCTCTTTCCTTCTTATTCCTGGAACCTATAACTTGGGTGATTTAATCTCTGTCCTAATCTGATGGCCATATAATATATTCTGTATCTCAGGATGAATACGTCACAGAGGATGCCAGTGTGTCTGCTTAGTGTAAGTCCTAATTTTGGTCACATCTCGCTTTCTCTCAGATGGTATGGACCTTGAGCTTCTTCTCTCCATTGGCTATCACATTTACAAACATGGAAGAAGCAGATAGTCTTGGGGGACACTTTCCGGCAGATCTTCCTCTATCTTCATTTTTAATGATGGTGGTCCATTGAGGTGGACCTGGAGCTCTTTGTCCTGGTTAATAACAAGGCACACCATCACTCTGGTCAGTAAAACCCAACACTTGTCTCTTATTAATGAAGAGCTCCTCCTCCTCCTTCCCTGAAAGTTTTTATCCTGTCAATATATAGCTACATCATCATATTATACAGCACTGTGCACTTACAATTACACATTTTGCCTTTCTACCCAGAGAATTCTTCTCTTTTCTCTGCTCTATGCAGAAACAGGAAGTCTCTTGTCCGTATATTTATCATTGCTCTCTTGAACTCCTGACCCAGCTGCTCCCTCCACCCCCTGCTATAGACTTTTGCATTGTCTTATGGCTCATGCAATGAAAATTGACCTCCTGTTCCTACATAGAGCTTAGAAGGATTCAGCTCGTCAATTATTAATCACGAGGTGTCATAGACCTAATGGAAAAAAAGAAGAATTAACTGGTTAGAAAGGAAATGAGCTGTCATGTGCCCATAACAGCCATGGGTGGAATTGTGATCCACCCGCGGCTGTTACCATGTTAAATGTCGCTGTCATTCCCTGAGAGCAGCATTTAACTGGAACTTGCTGAAAGTGCGTCATAAGACCCGCCTATGGGCGTCCCTGTTACATGATCGCGAGGAGCAAATGGGTTGGTATGACAATCGGGGGTTTGCAGAAGACCCCAGTGCCTGTTAGCGCAGATCTCCTATGGATGCTGGAGATGGTGATTTCTGCTACACAGAGGAGGGCCGAAGCCCAGATCAGATGATCGCAGCTTCTAGTCTCCCATTGAAGCAAGTAAAAAGTAGAAATACATAGTAACATAGTAATTAAGGTTGAAGGAAGACTTTAAGTCCATCTAGTCCAGCCCATAGCCTAACCTAACATGCCCTAACATGTTGATCCAGGGGAAGGCAAAAAAACCCATGTGGTAAGAGTAAGCTCCATCATGGGGAAAAAAATTCCTTCCCGACTGCACATACGGCAATCAGACTAGTTCCCTGGATCAACGCCTTATCAAGGAATCTAGTGCATATACCCTGTAACATTATACTTTTCCAGAAAGGTATCCAGTCCCCTCTTAAATTTAATTAATGAATCACTCATTACAACATCATACGGCAGAGAGTTCCATAGTCTCACTGCTCTTACAGTAAAGAATCCGCGTCTGTTATTATGCTTAAACCTTCTTTCCTCCAGACGTAGAGGATGCCCCCTTGTCCCTGTCTCAGGTCTATGATTAAAAAGATCATCAGAAAGGTCTTTGTACTGTCCCCTCATATATTTATACATTAACATAAGATCACCCCTTAGTCTTAGTGACTTGTATAGAGGTAAAATGATGTTCTCCTCGTGAGCATCTATGCCTCTTTTAATGCATCCTATTATTTTATTTGCCTTTGTAGCAGCTGCCTGACACTGGCCACTGAATATGAGTTTGTCATCCACCCATACTCCCAGGTCTTTTTCATTGACGGTTTTGCCCAGAGTTTTAGAATTAAGCACATAGTTATACATCTTATTACTTCTACCCAAGTGCATGACCTTACATTTATCCCCATTAAAGCTCATAAAGGTTTTAAAAATATTAAAGGAATTTAAAAAATATAAAAGTTCAAATCACCCCCCATTCAAAATAAAACAATAATAATAAAATAAAAAATACATATATTTGGTATCACCGCGTTCAGAGTCGCCTGATCTGTCAAAACATAAACTAAATTCATCCGATCGGTAAACGGTGTAACAAGAAAAAAAAATAATTAAAACCCCCAAATTAGATTTTTTTTGTTGCTTCAGCATTGCAATAACAAGCAATCAGAACATCGTGTCCACCTCAAAATAGTATGAATAAAAACATCAGTTCGGGGCACAAAAAATAAGCCCTCACCGAGCCCCAGAACATGAAAAATGGAGACGCTACGGGTCTCGGAAAATAGCCCAATTTTTTTTTTTTTTTTTACAAACTTTGACTTTTTTTCACCACTTAAATAAAAAATAACCTAGAAATGTTTGGTGTCTTCGAACAGGTAATGACCTGGAGAATCATGATGGCAGCTCAGTTTTAGCATTTGATGAACATGGTAACAAAATTGTGGAATTGAACTTTTTTTGCAATTTCACTGCACATGACATTTTTATCCTACTTTACAGTGGACTGTGCAGTAAAACCAATGGTGTCGTTCAAAAGTACAACTAGTCCCGCAAAAAACAAACCCCCACATGGCCATATTGACAGAAAAATAAAAAGGTTATGGCTCCGGGAAGGAGGGGAGCGAAAAACGAAAATGAAAAAAACAGAAAATCCCAAGGTGGTGAAGGGGTTAAGAGGGTAAAAACTTTGATGGGGGGAGGAAGAGGAGGAGGAGGAGGAGAAGGAAGATTAGGAAGAGGAAGAATAGGAGGAGGAAGAGGAGGAGGAGAAAAGATCAGGAGGAGGAAGAGAAGGAGGAGGAGAAGAAGGAGGAGGAGGAGAAAGAAGAGTAGGAGGAGGAAGAGACTGAGGAGGATGAAGAGAAGGAGTAATTGTTTTAGAGAAGGATTTCAAGCTACTTTCTTCCTTTCTAGTTCTGTTCTGGTGCCGATGTTAATGATTTACCCCATGAGGAGATGAGATTGGGAATTCCTGCTTTTAAGGTTAAAATGGGAATCATGGAAGTTCCATCTAATGGCACTAATCTCCAATTAAACTACAATTCCCAACATGGCCTGACTGCCATAGTTTGCAGATCATTGCTCATTGGTCTGTGTTTAGGGATCCGCTCCCTCAGGTAGGCATTAGGCAGTGTTCACACAGACAGTGCGGAATTCCAAGGAATTCAAAACCAAAAAGAGCCTCTTCTGGGCACAAAAGTATCACAGCAGAAAAACAGCTCATTCAGCAGCACATATGTCAGTGCACGATTCCCTCCAGTCTCAGTATCTCCTTAAGCCTGAGCTCCAGCAGCTTCCAGCACCAAACAGACCTTCCGGCACAGACTGCTCAGCATTAATAGCTGACCCATGCAGTCTCTATTGACAGAGAGACCTGGCATGTCTCTCTCCCAGCTACAACTCACATTTTGGCTGGACACTCACCAGCAGCACACTGACTCTGCAGCAGACTGACACACCTAGTGAACTCAGGCAATGGTTCTTAGTAAAAATTAGGCAGTTGCATCTAATCAAGACCTGCAGTTCTAAGATTTAACCCTGTCCTGGCTGGATTTGCTACAGTGTATTCTTAGGATTCCAATTGAACTACAGAACTTTATTAGTTTGCTCCTCGGTCTTTAGCTACTTGATGTGGTTGTGGTCGTGGGTTGCTTCTGATCTGCACAAATTGATAGAGCCTCAGTCATTTTCTTTACTGATATTCATCTTTTTTTTCCAGAAAGATGTTGTGGTTGAAACCTGGGACCTGGCTGAACAAGCATTCGATGACCAATATTTGGGATGCAAAAGGGAAATGGAAAGAAAACTGGAAAAAAACAATGTCCTTGATGCTGAAATCAGCCAAAATAAAAAATTGAAAAGAGCCTGGGAAGAAGCCAATAAAATATGGATGCTCAAGAAGAACAAATTAAGGGCCAGACTTCCTCTTAGTTTTGAAGATAATCACGGGATCGCTCTGGTGACCTACACAAGTTTCATCAGAGAAGACTTCAACAATGCGGTGAAATTGGCAGGAAGGTCCTATAACAGTTACATGGAAGACTTTGGCTTCAAGTGGCTTCACTTTTATGTCACCTCTGCTCTTCAGCTCCTGTCTAAGAGTGAGCTGTACAAACAGAACACAATCTACAGTGGAATCGATGAGTATATCGAGCCGCCACCAAATGGAAGCGTCAATATCAAGTTTGGCCACTTCTTATATACATCGTTGGATAAGTATGAAGCAACAGTCATGGGCAATGAGTCATTATTTATCATCAGTGAATATCCTGGGGTCAGTATAGAAGACTTTTCTCTATTCCCCTCTGAACGAGAGGTCCTGGTCCCAGGGTATGAGGTGTTCACGCTCTCTCCAGCGACTCTTGGATCGGAGTTCGATTTTGAGCTTGAATCGACAAGGAGATTCTGCAGCAATTTTAACTGTGCCTTGATTAATGGTAGGTACTGCCTTCAGCACCGCAGCGTTGTCGCTGCATCGTGGGGTACTGCAGCACAGCTCCCATTAACTTCAATAGGTGCTGAGCTGCAGAGCCCAAGAACGGCCACTACACAGGAGCTGTGATACTTTTAGTGGCTGCCAGACCAGGACACAACTTCTGCGCTTTAGTGCTGCGTGTGGGACCCCAAAATCTGATATTGATCTCCTCTTCTCTGGCTTGGACTGGCCTGCAGTATAGCAGGAGGATCCTCTGGTAGGCCGCTGTGATAGAATGCCAATGAGTAGGGCTATTATACTTCATTCACAATTTGAATAAAAAGGTATAATATAATCATTCATGAAACAAGCTATCCAGATTAATATTACATAGAAGCAAAAGTAAATTTGTGTACTAGGGTCAGATTATTTTTGCATGTAGCTGAACAGTGGGCCCCAAGAATCAATGTTACTAGTGGACCTTTGCGGACCCAGTCCGACACTGCCTATATTTACTATTAGTCATCAATATGTAAGTCTTGGACAAAACCTTTAAGATTTCATAATCTGATGGCCAAGAAAAAGTGGTGAACGTCTAGGGTTCTGTACAGGTATGCTACTAATTAATTCGGCGCATCTTTTAATTGCCATGTGCTACCCCCAGAATGGCATGTCAGCCAAAGGCTTTTTGGCATAAATTTTGAATAATTTGTTGGGCATGCTTGGCCATGACCGTTCCCTCCCAAGCTTCGTCCACTCTCCTAAAAGTTGGAGCTGGCATGAAACCCCAAAGGTTGCAAAATTTGAGTTGCACAAAACTTTGGTGGTATTTCAAGCAGCTGTATGCCAAAATAATGTCAAATACCCCCAGTCATCAAACTAAAATATAAGTATGTAGTAATGCTAAACAACCAAACTCTGTCACTAGAAGCCAGGAGCTAGGAAGTTTAAGGAGTAAGCAGAACATTGATACATACCTTCTTTACCTGATTTTCTCTACTATTTTGACATCTTTGGGGTTCGTCCGGGATTACAGAACATCCGGTGATGACAATATCAAGTGTGACATCATCATCACAGGGTGATCTCCAGGAGATGGATCAGCCTGCTGCTGGAGGTAATACGGGAATTTCCAGCCTAGTGCTGGTGGTAATGCAGGAATTTCTTAGCCTAGTGCTGGCGGTAATGCAGGAATTTCCAGCCTAGTGCTGGCAGTAATGCAGGAATTTCCAGCCTAGTGCTGGCGGTAATGCAGGAATTTCCCAGCCTAATGCTGGCAGTAATGCAGAAATTTCCAGCCTAGTGCTGGCAGTAATGCAGGAATTTCCCAGCCTAGTGCTGGCAGTAATGCAGGAATTTCCAGCCTAATGCTGGCAGTAATGCAGGAATTTCCAGCCTGGTGCTGGCAGCAATGCAGGAATTTCCAGCCTAGAGCTGTCAGTAATGCAGGAATTTCCAGCCTAGTGCTGGCGGTAATGCAGAAATTTCCCAGCCTAGTGCTGGCGGTAATGCAGGTATTTCCAGCCTAGTGCTGGCAATAATGCAGGAATTTCCAGCCTTGTGCTGGCAGTAATGCAGGAATTTCCAGCCTAGTACTGACAGTAATGCAGGTATTTACAGCCTAGTGCTGGCGGTAATGCAGGAATTTCCAGCCTAGTGCTGGCGTTAATGCAGGAATTTCCCAGCCTGGTGCTGACAGTAATGCAGGAATTTCCAGCCTAGTGCTAACAGTAATTCAAGAATTTCCAGCCTAGTGCTGGCGGTAATGCAGGAATTTCCCAGCTTAGTGCTGACAGTAATGCAAGAATTTCCCAGCCTAGTGCTGACAGTAATGCAGGAATTTCCCAGCCTAGTGCTGGCAGTAATGCAAGAATTTCTGAGTCGCCCGCCTGGGCCGTGGGGTACTAAGGGATCCTCTGGGGTGATGTTATGGCAGCTTGATGGTATAACTTCCCACAGGTGAGGTGTATCCCCAGGGCTCCCGTGGTGTAGATGGAAGATGGTGAGGAGTGCAGTAAAGAACGAGGACACAAGGTTGCAGTCTCTTTACCTTGGTTTACTGAAGACTTTAGCATCCACAGTCCAGAGCACCAGATCACAGGGCAGGCAGGGTCTGGCCGGCTTGAAGGCAAGTTAGGAGTCCCCTTTACCAGGTGGAGATTAAAGCCTTCCTCTAGCGCCGTGGTGGTGTACTCCCGTACTGCTTAAAGCTTCACATAAGGTCCTCACAGATGTTATCTCTCTCTCTGTCCCCCGGATAGGATAGAACATGACCCGTATGACTGGTGGCTTGAAGCGGTTTATAGGGACTCTAGCACGCCCCAGCCTCGGAGGGGTGCCATCCTTCCTCCTGGGTATTAAGTCGGACGGTAGCGTGGAGTTCAGCTCTCCTGCCGGTCTCTGATGTAAGTTGTAGAGGTCCTTACAACCTCGGTGTTCTGGTTACCGGTCTCTGCGCCTCAGAAGGAGGCAGCCTGCTCGGGGCTGATCTCCCCCTGATATCTTCTTCTGTGCTTTGCTCTCCTGCACGTTCGTTGCAATCAATTCGGCCTTCTAAATGTCTCTTTCCAGGAACTGCTGCACTGCGGCTACACAGTTCCGTAAAATCCTCTGCTGCCCAGACTGATCCAGTCTGTTTCCTTGCAAGAACTGTCTCACTTTCCCTACAGACTACCAGTTATATATATAAGGGGAGTCACGTAGCAAGTAGGATCAAAAGCTCCCCCTGGTGGCCTGGAGTGTGAATGTGTTGCATGTTTGTAGTACCTGGTTGCAGTTATCCCTTCTTGCCTTCAAGCATAACATCACTCTCCCCGTAAGGAAAGCAATGCTACTGTGAAGACCCTGGGGCGCCACATTTCCAGCCTAGTGCTGGCAGTAATGCAGGAATTTCCCAGCCTAGTGCTGGCAGTAATGCAGGAATTTCCCAGCCTAGTGCTGGCAGTAATGCAGGAATTTCCCAGCCTAGTGCTGGCAGTAATGGAGGAATTTCCCAGCCTAGTGCTGGCGATAATGCAGGAATTTCCAGCCTAGTGCTGGCGATAATGCAGGAATTTCCAGCCTAGTGCTGGCAGTAAGTGAATCCTGGGCTGTGAGGAGCTCACACACAATCCGGCAATGGCAAACTAATTGTGCAATGCAGTAATGCTGGACAATAAAAGTTAATAATAACAAAGAGTCACTAAGAAATATTTAAAAACTGAAGTGCAGATATCTGTTCCACTGATCATCTGAGCAGTGTTTAACTTTTAGTGGAAAGTGCTGATTCATTTTGACATTTTACTTGTTTGAGTATCAAATACAGTGCCATGCAAAAGTTTGTACTCCTCTTATTCAAAATGACTGTTATGGATAGTTAAGCAAGTTGAAGATGAAATGATCTCTAAAAGACATAAAGTTACAGATGACACATTTCCATTGCATTTTAAAAATTACAAAAAGGAAAAAAAAAGATAAATATGTCACGATTCACACCGTGACTGTCAACAGTACGTCACGATCAGGGTGACTTTTGGCCAGCCCACGGCTATCACATGTGCAGGGGGCTTATCTTAGTTATCCCTCCACTGCTCCAATGTGATGAAAACACAAACAAGGCTATTGACCTCTCAATTTACCGCAGGGGCGTATTTTAACTATCCCACTGCTCTTCAATATACCATGAACTGCAGGGATTTATGTATATCCCGCTTTACAGTTCCCCTTGAAAACTTGCAGCTCTCTGGCGCCCCCTTACCCTCAGGTCAGATTAGGTACTGCACCTAGGGTAATTAGTCGCCAGAAAGGCTGCCTGCTATGTACTGGCTATTGGCACGCTGCAATGAGGGCAATATAAATACTCCCACTCAGGCAGGAACAATAATTATCAACGCCACCGTTGCTACAACGACACCCAAAAGCGCAGGACAAGGTATGCCACCACCAGCTTCGATTAACGGGTCCGAAGCTAACCCAAAACAGTAGTGTAATTCCCTTCAGAAGACTTAGGATACATTTTAGAGCAGGAGAGCGAAGCTAGTATTTTAAGTATTTTACTCCATAAAGATCAGTCAGTGTTTATAAAAGGCATATAAAGATGTTACAATATGAGACAAAGTATGTACAAAGCAACTATAAAATAACATGGATTAAAGAAGAAAGATAAAACTCACATAGCACAGATCATTGCAGGCAAAACCGTGCTGGTAGGCGGAGCCAAATATCGCAATTCATGGATAGTCTTTCTATCGTGAGATCCCAGGCAAGGATGAATGCTGGGTGAAGTGCAGAAACTTATAACTGCAGCCTTGTGACATCACTAAAGGGGTTGAGTTAACATCGCCAGGTTGTTTTTACCGAAACGCATGTTGGGGCGGAGGCGTGTCCCAGGAGGGTCCATCTACATTGCGGTGGGTATATGCTGACAATCACCATATCATTGTACTATTATTGTCATGCGATTGTCACTGTTACTATCACTGTTGCACTACATGATCGGTGACTGATATTTTACAGCTTTTCACTGTTCTGTTATGATGCAGTGTCTTTGTAGGTATCTCTGTTTGAGTATTGGGTACATGTGATTTCATGATGGTACCCCTTATTTTTGATCATTCAAACCAGAGTATTGAGAGTATTGAAGATCATTTCTGTGTCTAGGACTATATCTTTATTGATCGACCCCCTGTTTGCATGTCCCTTGCCATTGTTTCTCTTACAGCACTGTTTTAGACTCCGCATTGTGCATCATCTCTGTGCACCTGATGTCACTTTTTTTAACAATAAAGTTTTGATGTTTTATATCGTATCCCCTGAACTTGTGTCATCTGTTGCTTGGATATATGTGTAATATATGATGATAGGTCTTATTATAGTCTTACTCATGGGTACTAATTATTGACCACTATCTATGTACCATGTGGAAAAATGCTGTAAGTGGCTATTTATGTTCTCTCCATGTTTGCGTGGGTTTCCTCCGGGTTCTCCAGTTTCCTCCCACATTCCAAAGACATACTGATAGGCAATTTAGATTGTGAGCCCCAACGGGGACAGCGATAATAATGTGTGCAACCTGTAAAGCGCTGCGTAATATGTTAGCGCTATATAAAAATAAAGATTAAGAATAATTAATATTATTAATAATAATTATTATTATTATTATTTGCTATCCATGCTTTACTCTGCTTGTTTGTTCTGCTGGTTTTCTGACCTTTGGCTCGCTACAGACTAGGATTCCCTGTCAGCTATACTTTCGATTATTCTGTGTGTCTGACCCCTTGAGTGTGTGCTTGGTTTGCATTTGCGTGCTTTGCTATCCATGCTTTACTCTGCTTGTTTGTTCTGGTTTTCTGACCTTTGGCTCCCTTTTTGACTATCCCTCTGCCTCACCCCTTGGTTACCTCGTTATCTCCTGGTTTTGATCTTGGCACGTTTAACTACTCTCCAGTTTATATCATCTCCTCTTCACCCCGGTGTCTGGCGCCACCCTCGACCACCTCTTTCCTTGTCACGTGGTTCAGGTCCTGTTTGCTACCCGGTGAGTTCCCCACCGCTTTGCTCTCAGCTACCTTGCTGCGGCGCGCAGCTCCCCCCGCAGCAGTAATATCCAGGAGTTGTGACAAAAAGAACATCTCGCCAAACATCTTGCCAACCATTAAGCATGGGGCGGATCAATCATGCTTTGGGGTTGTATTGCAGCCAATGGCACATGGAACATTTCACAGATAAAAGGAAGAATGGATTCAATGAGATTTCAACAAATTCTTGATGCAAACATAACACCATCTGTAAAAAAAACTGAAGATGAAAAAAGAGGAAGAGGATAGCTTCAACAAATGGATAATGATTAGTGATGAGCGAATAGCATTGTGCTCGGGTCTTCCCGAACATGCTTGGGTGATCTCCGAGTATTTAGTAGTGCTCGGACATTTTGTTTTCCTCACCTCAGCTGCATGATTTATGGCTGCTAGCCAGGCTGAATACATGTGAGGAATGCCTGTTTGTTAGTGAATTCTCACATGTATTCAGGCTGTCCAGCAGCCGTAAATCATGCACCTGGGGCGACAAAAACTAAATGTCCAAGCACTAACAAATACTTGGAGATCATCCGAGCGTGCTCTGGAAACCCCGAGCACAATGCTATTCGCTCATCATCAATAATGATCCTAAACACGTCACAATCCACAATAGACGACCTGAAAAGGCACAAGCTGAAGGTTTTACAATGGCCCTCACAGTCCCCTGATCTGAACATCATTGAAAATCTATGGGTAGACATCAAAATAGCAGAGGAAGCAAGACGCCCCAGGAATCTCACAGAACTGGAGGAATTCTCCAAGGAAGAATGGAGGAAAATCCCTCAAACAAGAACTGAAAGACTCTTGTATGTCTACAAAAAGCGTTTACAAGCTGTGATACTTGCAAAAGGGGCGCTACTAGATGCTGATCATGAAGGGTGCACAAACGTTTGCAAAGGGACATTTTCTTTTTTGTTATTTTTAAAATGTAAAAGATGAAAAATAAATATATATATATCTTTACCTAAAATACAAAGGAAGTGTGTCATCTGTAACTTTAGGCCTTTTAGATCATTTCATCTGCAACTTGCTTAACTGTTCACAATAACAGTCATTTTGACCAGGGGTGTACAGACTTTTACATGTTGTTGTATGTATTCTGTATATCTCTTCATGTTATCTGTTGTTTTTTTCTCCAGGTGAGCGCTCCAAAATATCAGTCCAATCTGTCCACAAATGTATGAGCGCTGCAGGTAAGAGTCAACACAATTTAATGCAAGATAGATGAAAATAATTACATAAGGATTTTATATAGTACATTTGGCCCTTTTCCATCTTGTTTTGACCTTTTTTATATGTGAGGACACCTGTAACTAATAATTTGCATATATATTTATTTCTGCAGCTTCCGCCAGCAGGATGCACGGCCTCATCTACTTTGGTCTACTTATCTTTATCCTTCTAGTTCTGTTTATTCCACTGTAATACATTACTTGTTACATGATACTACCGTCATACACATGAACAAAGACCAACAATGTATCGTGCTTATACTCAACAATTAGAAAGTTTATCGACAGCAATGAAATCTGAACTGGAGAACATCAGACTACAAAGACGAGAATATACAAGAATATAACTAGTATAATACTGCCCCTATGTACAAGAATATAACTACTATAATACTGCCCCTATGTACAAGAATATAACTACTATAATACTGCCTCCATGTACAAGAATATAACTACTATAATACTGCCCCATGTACAAGAATATAACTACTATAATACTGCCCCATGTACAAGAATATAACTACTATAATACTGCCCCATGTACAAGAATATAACTACTATAATACTGCCCCTATGTACAAGAATATAACTACTATAATATTGCCCCTATGTACAAGAATATAACTACTATAATACTGCTCCTATGTACAAAATATAACTACTATAATACTGCCCCTATGTACAGGAATATAACTACTATAATACTGCTCCTATGTACAAGAATATAACTACTATAATACTGCCCCTATGTTCAAGAATATAACTACTATAATACTGCCCCTATGTACAAGAATATAACTACTATAATACTGCTCCTATGTACAAGAATATAACTACTATAATACTGCCCCCTATGTACAAGAATATAACTACTATAATACTGCTCCTATGTACAAGAATATAACTACTATAATACTGCCCCCTATATACAAGAATATAACTACTATAATACTGCCTCCTATGTACAAGAATATAACTACTATAATACTGCTCCTATGTACAAGAATATAACTACTATAATACTGCCCTATGTACAAGAATATAACTACTATAATACTGCCCCTATGTACAAGAATATAACTACTATAATACTGCTCCTATGTACAAGAATATAACTACTATAATACTGCCCCTATGTACAAGAATATAACTACTATAATACTGCTCCTATATACAGGAATATAACTCCTATAATTCTGCCCCTATGTACAAGAATATAACTACTATAATACTGCCCCAATGTACAAGAATATAACTACTATAATACTGCCCCTATGTACAAGAATATAACTACTATAATACTGCTCCTATGTACAAGAATATAACTACTATAATACTGCCCCTATGTACAAGAATATAACTACTATAATACTGCTCCTATGTACAAGAATATAACTACTATAATACTGCTCCTATGTACAAGAATATAACTACTATAATACTGCCCCTATGTACAAGAATATAACTACTATAATACTGCTCCTATATACAGGAATATAACTCCTATAATTCTGCCCCTATGTACAAGAATATAACTACTATAATACTGCCCCAATGTACAAGAATATAACTACTATAATACTGCCCCTATGTACAAGAATATAACTACTATAATACTGCTCCTATGTACAAGAATATAACTACTATAATACTGCCCCTATGTACAAGAATTTAAATTACTATAATACTGCTCCTATGTACAAGAATATCACTACTATAATACTGCTCCTATGTACAAGAATATAACTATTATAATACTGCCCCTATGTACAAGAATATAACTACTATAATACTGCTCCTATGTACAAGAATATAACTACTATAATACTGCTCCTATGTACAAGAATATAACTACTATAATACTGCCCCTATGTACAAGAATAGAACTACTATAATACTGCCCCTATATACAAGAATATAACTACTATAATACTGCCCCTATGTACAAGAATATAACTACTATAATACTGCTCCTATGTACAAGAATATAACTACTATAATACTGCCCCCTATGTACAAGAATATAAATTACTATAATACTGCTCCTATGTACAAGAATATCACTACTATAATACTGCTCCTATGTACAAGAATATAACTATTATAATACTGCCCCTATGTACAAGAATATAACTACTATAATACTGCTCCTATGTACAAGAATATAACTACTATAATACTGCTCCTATGTACAAGAATATAACTACTATAATACTGCCCCTATGTACAAGAATAGAACTACTATAATACTGCCCCTATATACAAGAATATAACTACTATAATACTGCCCCTATGTACAAGAATAGAACTACTATAATACTGCCCCCTATGTACAAGATTATAACTACTATAATACTGCCCCTATGTACAAGAATATAACTGTTATATTACTGCCACTATGAACACGAATACAACTAACATAATACTGCTCCTTGCGTATCACATACAACTCTTTTACGCCTAATCAGGCTAGGTATACGGTATATGGTGGATTTCTGTGGGGCTTTTGCTCCTTTGTTCTGTTTTATTTTCCAATTCAGTTTTATTGGAATGATGGGAAATCAGTTTAGACATATATTTATATTGTGTGAACAAGTGTAAATTTTGGCTCCAACATTACATTGTGGCCTGATAGAGCTAAGCGTCTGTGATTATGGATCTTTCTAATACAGAAAACAAAGAGCTCCGACCTCCCACCACACATTTAGATGATTTTGTTCCTTGTGGGAGGAGTTTATATGTTTGTTTTTTTAATTCTATTTTGCTCATCTCATAAAAATGTTTTTAAAAAAGATTCAAAAAATAAGATATATATTTGCAATGATTAATGCTTTACACCTCAGCTGCTTTCTAATTGTTGTATACATTATTTTTATATAATAAAGTTGTTTTTTTTTTACAATGAACACCGAAGTTCTTGAGGTTTGTGAGTCTTAGAGTTATTACTCATTGTGTTGAATGTGCTAAAGTTGGAAAACAGTAGGCGAAGGTGGTAGTGAGCACCCAGGGAGACTCTTCTGGACTCCTCTCATGCTCATCTCACACTGTTTGTTAATGTCGTGCTCTCTACATTGTATTAAATTTCTACTTAAATTAGACTTTTTTTTAAATCAAACATTTCCATTGGATATCAGGTGAAAGCTTGTTTCCAAATTTTGAAGACTTGAATTTGTATTCGGCAGAATTATTATTATTATTGACAGCAAGTAAACTATGTTGCACTCACTATTTAAGCAGAGAATCATGGAGGGAGGGCAGTTATTGCAACTTCATATAAATAGAATTTCTTGTAAATTGCTGATATTTTGAGAAATCCATAAAGAGACTAAAAAAAAAGACATCTGGATCAAAAAAGTGATATCTTATGACTAATCAATTTTATAATTATATAAAGCCACTCAGAATAAGAGAAGAAAAAGTAGGGGTTGGGTACACACCCATTGCGGTTCCACTTCCTGCATAATGATACTATGGTTCAAATGTAAACACATTAATATAATTGAAAAAGGGATTGTTCTGAAACTGTGATAAAGGGGATGCAGAAAGGTAAGGAAGAAACATTCAATATAAAACATTTTATCAATATCAAATTCTTTCTAGCCTGAGGTTCTTCCATATTATGTGATGTATCAAAAAATATGGCAATCAAACATATAATATCATAGGACCTGATACTAGAGTTAAAAATCAGTCCATAAAGGGTAAATGTTACCCAAAGTTTGGCCTATGTGTCTTTGTCCTATAGAGAAATATTACATGTTCTCATCATATATTTTAACCAAATGATAAAATTTCATGAAGCATTTACTTTATGCTGCAGTTACACGTTGTGCTCACTATGTGTCAGGCTTGTATATAAGTTCACAGTTCATGACCAACAGATACTGGGAAAGATGGTAACTGCTCCATAAGGTTAGAAAAACATTAATAACAATTATAAAAATAATATTTATTTATATAGCGCTTTGCAAATAAGAATGAGTTAGCTGAGAATTGGTCAGTGAGCTCCCTGTGAAAGAGAGTATGTAACTCTTTTATCTGTCTTTTTCTGAGCGCCTCTGATCTGATTTATGGCCACAGATCACAGCAAAGCTGAATGAGCCGGGAAATAAAAAATCTGTAAAAATCAAACTATGCCAAATATTTAATTAAGCCAAATTCCCCAAATTAATTTTAAGCCCAAATGTATTAATTACGTAAATATTATTATTATTATTGTCACCATCAGCTTCCATAGCTCGGTACATAATATAACATAATGCATTGTTATAGCCCCCGAGGGTCCGTGAGGGGGGCTCTTCTTCACAGAGAACCTGGGCCTGTACTGTGACAGTAATACCATCCATCCCTGCACCGGACCGGCCGGCATTAGTGATCAGTGACGGAGCCCCTGCTGCTCCTGGTGCTGCCCACAATACACTGCTCTCATCACTGCGCAGTGTGGGGGTCTCCAGCATCAGATGGAAGAACAGTTGCCCCTTCTATAGTCTGGGAGCTTTCAGGGTGACTGTATCTTTAATGATCCAGACCAATTCTTGCTCGCTGGGTCCCAGTTTTCTCCTATTCTCTGGAGGTCATGATGGATCTGCTCCTCAGCCGTCTGATCTTCTGGGTCCAGTGGAGTCTCCTTTGGTCTGAGATCACGTAGGTAGGAAAGATCCTGGAGAAAGTTCTGCCAGAGCCGACACTTCAGGGAACTGAAGCCAAGAGTCAACATAAATCTATAGATCTATCATATTCATATAGATACAATATATACAAACACTGACCATCATACACATAATCCGCTGTTAGCCGAGCTCTGGAGCCAATCTGTCAAGATTCAGATAGCAGAACCAGCAAGCACTTGATACTCTGCCCAAAAAATAGTGCCATACAGTGCAGACAAAGTGTCATAATACTGCTATAGAGCACATACATCCAGTGTGTATAGAATAGAGCCATACAGTGCAGACAAAGTGTCATAATACTGCCATAGAGCACATACATACAGTGTGTATAGAGTAGAGCCATACAGTGCAGACAAAGTGTCATAATACTGCCATAGAGCACATACATCCAGTGTGTATAGAATAGAGCCATACAGTGCAGGCAGTGTCATAATACTGCCACAGAGCACATACATCCAGTGTGTATAGAATAGAGCCATACAGTGCAGACAGTGTCATAATACTGCTATAGAGCACATACATCCAGTGTGTATAGAATAGAGCTATACAGTGCAGACAGTGTCATAATACTGCTATAGAGCACATACATCCAGTGTGTATAGAATAGAGCCATACAGTGCAGGCAGTGTCATAATACTGCCACAGAGCACATACATCCAGTGTGTATAGAATAGAGCCATACAGTGCAGACAGTGTCATAATACTGCTATAGAGCACATACATCCAGTGTGTATAGAATAGAGCTATACAGTGCAGACAGTGTCATAATACTGCTATAGAGCACATACATACAGTGTGTATAGAATAGAGCCATACAGTGCAGGCAGTGTCATAATACTGCCACAGAGCACATACATCCAGTGTGTATAGAATAAAGGCATACAGAGCAGACAAAGTGTCATAATACTGACAAAGAGAACATACATCCAATGTGTATATAATAGAGCCATACAGTGCAAAGTGTAATAATACTGCCATAGAGCACATACATCCAGTGTGTATAGAATAGAGCCATACAGTGCTGACAAAGTGTCATAATACTGCCATAGAGCACATACATGTAGTGTGTATAGAATAGAGCCATACAGTGCAGACAAAGTGTCATAATACTGCCATAGAGCACATACATCCAGTGTGTATAGAATAGAGCTATACAGTGCAGACAGTGTAATAATACTGCCATAGAGCACATACATCCAGTGTGTATAGAATAGAGCTATACAGTGCAGACAAGTTGTCGTAATACTGCCATAGAGCACATACATCCAGTGTGTATAGAAAAGTGCCATACAGCGCAGACAGTGTCATAATACTGCCATAGAGCACATACATCCAGTGTGTATAGAATAGAGCTATACATTGCAGACAAGGTGTCGTAATACTGCCATAGAGCACATACATCCAGTGTGTATAGAAAAGTGCCATACAGCGCAGACAGTGTCATAATACTGCCATAGAGCACATACATACAGTGTGTATAGAATAGAGCCATACAGTGCAGACAAAGTGTCATAATACTGCCATAGAGCACATACATACACTGTGTATAGAATAGTGCCATACAGTGCAGACAAAGTGTCATAATACTGCCCTTCACAACTTTCATGCCATCATCATATGCCAGGCAATGGCCATGGGACTGCAGGACACCGGCACTGACATGACTCTTGTGCAGCCTGAGATGGTGTCTCCACAGGATTTGGTACCCTGGAAACCCCTTGCTGTCTCCGGGATTGGAGGACTAGAACCAGTGCTGCACATCGCCAAGTTGTATTTGAACTGGGACTCAAGGCAGGGAGGGGCTAGGCAGATCTTGAATGTCAGAGGGCCAGCTTAGTCAGTCTGGACAGCGACTTGGTCAGAAGCAGAGTGGAAGCGACCACTGCCCGTGGTTACAGCAGCCATGGTCACTGTCACATGCAGTGGTAGCACCGTTGCCCCAAGGGACCTTCAAAGGTCCAATGGCTTTCCCCTTTGCAACCAAGTGGTTGCCAGGTCAGACAGACGCCATGAGACAGGTCCCGGGGAACTGACAGAAGACGTGGCAGTCTCGTCAATTCTGGTCCCATCCAGTCAGGGGTTTCAGGTGGCATTGGAAACTGACGACAGGCTGAAAGCTCTCAAGGAGCAGGCGGCTTAGCCTCCCTCGGACTCAGACCTAGAGCAGGTGGCCTGGGACCAAAGATGGCTGTACCTATTAACGGTCCAGTAGGGTTCACTGGAGGCATGGTCTAGAGACCGACAGTTAGTGGTACCCTATCCATTCAGGGCAGAGTTGTTGCATATTGCACATGAGATTCCGATGGCCGGACACCTAGGGATCACTAAGATAAAGGCCAAGGTAGCCCAGTATTTCTACTGGCCAAGGTTGGGCGCTGATTTGGCTGCCTATTGCCGTTCATTCGACACCTGTCAGAAGGTGGGGAAGGTGGAGCTGAGCCCCAAAGCCCCGCTTTTAACTCAGCCGATTATTGAAGAGCCTTTCAGGTGGATCAAAGTTGATCTGATTGGAAAAATGGCCACTCCCAGCAACTTCGGGAAATGCTTCATACTGACGGTAGTAGATTATGCTACCCGGTACGCGTAGTTGGTAGCCTTGTCACCCATTCAGGTTGACAAGGTTGCCACCTCCTTACTGGAAATTTTTTCCTTAGTGGGTGTCCCCCCAGGAAATGCTCAACGACCGAGAGTCCCAGTTCATGTGGCAGCTGATGGAGTCCCTCTGTAAGCAAATACATGTGCAACATCTGGTGGCCAGCCCATACGACCCACAGACTAATGGCCTGGGCGAGCGGTTCAATGGCACTCTGATGCAGATGTTTAAGATGTTGGTTGACTCGCATGGGTGCGACTGGGAGCAATACCTCCCACACCTGCTATTTGCTTACTGAGAAGTTCAACAGGCCTCAATGAGGTTCTCCCCCTTTGAGCTCCTGCTTGTGAGAGGAGCTACCAGTTGGGTTAAAAGGTATGAGTTCTGGTCTCCGTACCCCAGGACCAGCCTTAGGCGCCCTGGGAGGGCCCATACCTCGTGCACCAGCAGCTCAACACTGCAACATACTTGGTGACCCTGGACCACGCCTGGGAAAGGAGGAAGGCCTTCTACATGGACATGATGAAGGCATATCATGAGCAGGAGGCCTGCGCTCTCCCCGTATGATCTATACATTGCTCATGTAATAGATTTATACAGTGCAGATATAGTAGATCTATACAGTGTACATGTAATACACCTATGTAGATTGTATATATAGTAGATTTATAACGATAAGTTTCTTACCAGAATTGCACACTGGGAAATCTCTCTTCTCGTCTGAAAGACAAAATTCACAATTCACAATGAGTGGGAAATATTCACGTGTTCTCCATAAGAGTTCTGGATCCATGGTCTCCTGCAGCACGCTCATTATTGTCACCAAGGGCGGCCTTATTATTTATTTATTTTACTAATTTTTACAGCACCATTAATTCCATAACACTTTACAGACATCATCCCTGTCCCCATCGAGGCTCACAATCTTTTCCCTATCAGTCTTTGGAGTGTGGGAGGAAACCAGGGAACCCGGAGGAAACCCACGCAAACACGGGGAGAACATACAAACTCCTGACAGATGTTATCCGTGGTGGGATTTGAAACCAGGACCCCAATTCTGCAAAGCAACAGTGCTAACCACTGTACAGTGCTAACAACTGAGCCACCGGACTTCCCCTTGACCTGTCATTGAAGGTGGACTAAATGATAATTATGACCAAATGCTATGAAATTTGTGTATTTTTTTCCAATTCTTGCGGTATTTTTGTGATTGTCACGATATGGTATGAAATATCATATAAGTAGTTTCTCTTGCTAGCAAGCTGTGGGCTAAAAAAAGCCCCCCCCCTTCCCTTTCACTCAGCCAAGAGCTGCCTTGCCAATGTACATGGGGGAAGAGCGTTTTATTGCCTAAAGGAATTTTTACGACCAGGTTAGAATCTTCCTCCAGCAAGAACTGGATTCTAAGGGTACTGTCTCACAGTGGCACTTTTGTCGCTACGACGGTACGATCCGTGACGTTCCAGCGATATCCATACGATATCGCTGTGTCTGACACGCAGCAGCGATCAGGGACCCTGCTGAGAATCGTACGTCGTAGCAGATCGTTTGGAACTTTCTTTCATCGCTGGATCTCCCGCTGTCATCGTTGGATCGGTGTGTGTGTGTTGTGATTTTGCTTTTTGCTCCCTCTAGTGGTCATTAGTGATTTGACTCTGGAGCGTCTGTCTTTTCCTATATCCTCACCTGGGCCGTTAGTTCAGGGGCGTTGCTATATAAGCTCCCTGGACCTTCAGTTCAATGCCTGGCATCGTTGAAATCAGAGCTAATCTGTTGTGCTCTTGTCCTCTGATCCTGGTTCCTGTTTTTCAAGCTAAGTCTGCTTCTTTGCTTTTTGCTTTTGTTTTGTTTGGTATTTTTGTCCAGCTTGTTCCTATCTGTATCCTGACCTTTGCTGGAAGCTCTAGGGGGCTGGTGTTCTCCCCCCGGACCGTTAGACGGTTCGGGGGTTCTTGAATCTCCAGCGTGGATTTTTATAGGGTTTTTGTTGACCAGATAAGTTATCTTGCTATATTCTGCTATTAGTAAGCTGGCCTCTCTTTGCTGAACCTGGTTCATTTCTGTGTTTGTCATTTCCTCTTACCTCACCGTTATTATTTGTGGGGGGCTTGTATCTTGCTTTGGGGTCCCTTTCTCTGGAGGCAAGAGAGGTCTTTGTTTTCTTCTCCTAGGGGTAGTTAGATTCTCCGGCTGGCGCGAGTCATCTAGCGATCACCGTAGGCATGATCCCCGGCTACTTCTAGTGTTGGCGTTAGGAGTAGCTATTTGGTCAACCCAGTTACCACAGCCCTATGAGCTGGATTTTTGTATCTTGCAGACTTACACGTTCCTCTGAGACCCTGTCCACTGGGGTCATAACAGTATGCCAGGCCAGTATTAAATGTTTAATGCATTGCAGAAGTGGGATTATAAGAAAGAAAATTTTGAGGTTTTTTTTTTCCCTCTCTCATTTTTTTTTTTTTTTTTCTTTTCCCCTTTACCTCAGAGTGGCTTAAGCTTGCTGCAGACATGAATGTCCAGACCTTGATTACAAGTGTGGACCAGCTTGCCGCTCGTGTGCAGGGTATACAAGATTATGTTACCAGAAATCCTAGGTCTGAACCCAAGATTCCGATTCCTGAACTGTTTTCAGGAGACCGATTTAAGTTTAGGAATTTCAGGAATAATTGTAAATTATTTTTGTCCCTGAAACCTTGTTCGTCTGGAGACTCTGCTCAACAAGTAAAAATTGTTATTTCATTCTTACGGGGTGACCCTCAGGATTGGGCTTTTTCGTTGGCGCCAGGAGATCCGGCATTGGCTGATATTGATGCGTTTTTTCTGGCGCTCGGTTTACTTTATGAGGAACCCAATCTTGAGATTCAGGCAGAGAAAGCCTTGCTGGCTATGTCTCAGGGCCAGGACGAGGCTGAGGTGTATTGCCAAAAATTTCGGAAATGGTCCGTGCTGACACATTGGAACGAGTGTGCACTGGCCGCTAATTTTAGAAATGGCCTTTCTGAGGCCATTAAGAATGTTATGGTGGGTTTTCCCATTCCCACAGGTCTGAATGATACCATGTCCCTGGCTATTCAAATTGACCGGCGGTTGCGGGAGCGCAAAACCGCAAATTCCCTCATGTTGTTGTCTGAACAGACACCTGATGTGATGCAATGTGATAGAAAAACCGCAAATTCCCTCATGGTGTTGTCTGAACGGACACCTGATTTGATGCAATGTGATAGAATCCTGACTAGAAATGAGAGGAAAATTCATAGACGCCGGAATGGCTTGTGCTACTACTGTGGTGATTCTACACATGTCATCTCAGCATGCTCTAAACGTATATCTAAGGTTGTTAGTCCTGTCACCGTTGGTAATTTGCATCCTAAGTTTATTCTGTCTGTAACTTTGATTTGCTCACTGTCATCTTATCCTGTCATGGCGTTTGTAGATTCAGGTGCTGCCCTGAGTCTTATGGATCTCTCATTTGCTAAGCGCTGTGGTTTTATTCTTGAACCATTAGAAAATCCTATCCCTCTTAGGGGTATTGATGCTACGCCATTGGCAGAAAATAAGCCGCAGTATTGGACACAGGTTACCATGTGCATGACTCCTGAACACCGCGAGGTGATACGTTTTCTCGTTCTACATAAAATGCATGATTTGGTTGTTTTGGGGCTGCCATGGTTACAGACCCATAATCCAGTCCTTGACTGGAAGGCTATGTCAGTGTCTAGTTGGGGCTGTCGTGGTATTCATGAGGATTCCCTGCCTGTGTCTATTGCTTCTTCTACGCCTTCGGAAGTTCCGGAGTACTTGTCTGATTATCAGGATGTCTTTAGCGAGTCCAGGTCCAGTGCATTGCCTCCTCATAGGGAATGTGACTGTGCAATAGATTTGATTCCAGGCAGTAAATTTCCTAAGGGAAGACTGTTTAATCTGTCGATACCTGAACATACCGCTATGCGTTCATATATCAAGGAGTCTCTGGAGAAAGGACACATCCGTCCGTCTTCTTCCCCTCTTGGTGCGGGATTCTTTTTTGTGGCTAAAAAGGACGGATCTTTGAGACCTTGTATTGATTATCGACTTTTAAATAAGATCACTGTCAAATTTCAGTATCCTTTACCGCTGTTGTCTGACTTGTTTGCCCGGATTAAGGGTGCCAAGTGGTTCACCAAGATAGACCTTCGTGGTGCGTACAACCTTGTGCGCATTAAGCAAGGGGATGAATGGAAAACCGCATTCAATACGCCCGAAGGTCATTTTGAGTACTTGGTGATGCCTTTTGGGCTCTCTAATGCCCCTTCAGTTTTTCAGTCCTTTATGCATGACATTTTCCGGAACTATCTGGATAAATTTCTGATCGTTTATCTGGATGATATTCTGGTTTTTTCTGATAATTGGGACTCGCATGTGGAGCAGGTCAGGTTGGTCTTTAAAATTTTGCGTGAAAATTCTTTGTTTGTCAAGGGCTCAAAGTGTCTTTTTGGTGTACAGAAGGTTCCCTTTTTGGGGTTCATTTTTTCCCCTTCTGCTGTGGAGATGGACCCAGTCAAGGTCCGAGCTATTCTTGATTGGACTCAGCCCTCGTCAGTTAAGAGTCTTCAGAAGTTCTTGGGTTTCGCTAACTTCTACCGTCGTTTTATCGCTAACTTTTCTAGCATTGTGAAACCTTTGACGGATATGACCAAGAAGGGCTCCGATGTGGTTAATTGGGCTCCTGCTGCCGTGGAGGCTTTCCAGGAGTTGAAACGTCGGTTTACTTCGGCGCCTGTTTTGTGCCAGCCTGATGTCTCGCTTCCCTTTCAAGTTGAGGTGGATGCTTCAGAGATTGGAGCAGGGGCCGTTTTGTCGCAGAGAGGCCCTGGTTGCTCTGTTATGAGACCTTGCGCCTTTTTCTCTAGGAAGTTTTCGCCTGCGGAGCGAAATTATGATGTGGGCAATCGGGAGTTGTTGGCCATGAAATGGGCATTTGAGGAGTGGCGTCATTGGCTCGAGGGTGCTAAGCATCGTGTGGTGGTCTTGACTGATCACAAAAATCTGATGTATCTCGAGTCTGCTAAACGCCTGAATCCTAGACAGGCCCGCTGGTCATTGTTTTTCTCCCGATTTGACTTTGTTGTCTCGTATTTACCAGGTTCAAAGAATGTGAAGGCCGATGCTCTTTCCAGGAGCTTTGTGCCTGATGCTCCTGGAGTCGCTGAACCTGTTGGTATTCTTAAGGATGGTATTATCTTGTCAGCTATTTCTCCTGATCTGCGACGTGTGTTGCAGAGATTTCAGGCTGATAGGCCTGATTCTTGTCCACCTGACAGACTGTTTGTGCCTGATAAGTGGACCAGCAGAGTCATTTCCGAGGTTCATTCCTCGGTGTTGGCAGGTCACCCAGGAATTTTTGGCACCAGAGATCTGGTGGCCAGATCCTTTTGGTGGCCTTCCTTGTCTAGGGATGTGCGGTCATTTGTACAGTCCTGTGGGACTTGTGCTCGAGCTAAGCCTTGCTGTTCTCGTGCCAGCGGGTTGCTCTTGCCCTTGCCTGTCCCTAAGAGACCTTGGACACATATCTCCATGGATTTCATTTCTGATCTTCCGGTGTCTCAGGGCATGTCTGTTATCTGGGTGATATGTGATCGCTTCTCCAAGATGGTCCATTTGGTTCCTTTGCCTAAACTGCCTTCCTCTTCCGATCTGGTTCCTGTGTTTTTCCAGAACGTGGTTCGTTTGCACGGCATCCCTGAGAATATTGTGTCAGACAGAGGATCCCAGTTCGTTTCCAGATTCTGGCGATCCTTTTGTAGTAGGATGGGCATTGACTTGTCGTTTTCGTCTGCTTTCCATCCTCAGACTAATGGACAGACGGAGCGAACTAATCAGACTTTGGAGGCTTATTTGAGGTGTTTTGTCTCTGCTGATCAGGACGATTGGGTGACCTTCTTGCCGTTAGCTGAGTTTGCCCTTAATAATCGGGCTAGTTCCGCCACCTTGGTTTCGCCGTTTTTCTGCAACTCTGGTTTCCACCCTCGTTTTTCTTCGGGTCATGTGGAACCTTCTGACTGCCCTGGGGTGGATTCTGTGGTGGATAGGTTGCAGCGGATCTGGAATCTTGTGGTGGACCACTTGAAGTTGTCACAGGAGAGGGCTCAGCGCTTTGCCAACCGCCGCCGCGGTGTGGGTCCCCGACTACGTGTTGGGGATTTGGTATGGCTTTCTTCCCGCTTTGTTCCTATGAAGGTTTCCTCTCCCAAATTTAAACCTCGTTTTATTGGTCCTTACAAGATATTGGAAATTCTTAATCCTGTATCCTTTCGCCTGGATCTACCTGTGTCGTTTGCTATCCACAACGTGTTTCATAGGTCCTTGTTGCGGCGGTACGTTGCGCCTGTGGTTCCTTCTGCTGAGCCTCCTGCTCCGGTGTTGGTTGAGGGCGAGTTGGAGTACGTGGTCGAGAAGATCTTGGATTCTCGTCTCTCCAGGCGGAGGCTTCAGTACCTGGTCAAGTGGAAGGGCTATGGTCAGGAAGATAATTCCTGGGTGGTCGCCTCTGATGTTCATGCGGCCGATTTAGTTCGTGCCTTTCACGCCGCTCATCCTGATCGCCCTGGTGGTCGTGGTGAGGGTTCGGTGACCCCTCACTAAGGGGGGGGTACTGTTGTGATTTTGCTTTTTGCTCCCTCTAGTGGTCATTAGTGATTTGACTCTGGAGCGTCTGTCTTTTCCTATATCCTCACCTGGGCCGTTAGTTCAGGGGCGTTGCTATATAAGCTCCCTGGACCTTCAGTTCAATGCCTGGCATCGTTGAAATCAGAGCTAATCTGTTGTGCTCTTGTCCTCTGATCCTGGTTCCTGTTTTTCAAGCTAAGTCTGCTTCTTTGCTTTTTGCTTTTGTTTTGTTTGGTATTTTTGTCCAGCTTGTTCCTATCTGTATCCTGACCTTTGCTGGAAGCTCTAGGGGGCTGGTGTTCTCCCCCCGGACCGTTAGACGGTTCGGGGGTTCTTGAATCTCCAGCGTGGATTTTTATAGGGTTTTTGTTGACCAGATAAGTTATCTTGCTATATTCTGCTATTAGTAAGCTGGCCTCTCTTTGCTGAACCTGGTTCATTTCTGTGTTTGTCATTTCCTCTTACCTCACCGTTATTATTTGTGGGGGGCTTGTATCTTGCTTTGGGGTCCCTTTCTCTGGAGGCAAGAGAGGTCTTTGTTTTCTTCTCCTAGGGGTAGTTAGATTCTCCGGCTGGCGCGAGTCATCTAGCGATCACCGTAGGCATGATCCCCGGCTACTTCTAGTGTTGGCGTTAGGAGTAGCTATTTGGTCAACCCAGTTACCACAGCCCTATGAGCTGGATTTTTGTATCTTGCAGACTTACACGTTCCTCTGAGACCCTGTCCACTGGGGTCATAACAGTGTGACACCGATCCAACGATGCGTGCGCTTGTAACCAGGTTAAACATCGGGTTACTAAGCGCAGGGCCACGCTTAGTAACTCGATGTTTACCCTGGTTACCATCGTAAAAGTAAAAAAAAACAAACAGTACATACTCACATTCCGGTGTCCGTCAGGTCCCTTGCCGTCTGCTTCCCGCACTGACTGACTGCCGGCCGTAAAGTAAGAGCGGCCCTGCGCTTAGTAACCCGATGTTTACCCTGGTTACCCGGGGCCTTCGGCATCGTTGGTCGCTGGAGAGCGGTCTGTGTGACAGCTCTCCAGCGACCACACAACGACTTTCCAACGATCATGGCCAGGTCGTATCGCTGGTCGTGATCGTTGAAAGTTGCAGAGTGTGACAGTACCCTTAGTCTCTAGAACACATGGAAGTTCTTTGTTTTGTTTTTGTAAGATATTACACTAACCGTTTAAGTTAAGAACACGAAAATATATATTCTTACTTCCCCTCGGTGGATCGACCCATCCCTCGAAACACGGGCTTCTAACTCCATCTAGTAAAGAAGTAGGGATTTCTCTGTAAATATGTATCCCAGATAGGACATATTTGATCTCATTAGAATGCCCACGTTAATCCGAGATGAATGCTGGGTTTGTTACGACTATGACATGTGTTGTAGCGAAGTTATAGAAAGTAGATAAATTTAAGGTTGAAGTACTCAGAATGTAGAGAGAGGAGGGTCTGGATAAGCCAGCCTTTCTGTGATGTCACTAGCTGCAGGTTTTAAGTTTGTGGCAGGCTCCCCAGCAGGATTTCTTGTCTTTTCCTGGAGAGCCCTGAGCACGTCCAATGAGCTGGGACGTATGGTTGCCTGCAATGCAATGAACTGAGAATATGTGAGTGTTATCTTTTCTCCTTTAATCCCCTTTATGTTATAATTACCTTGTACATATTTGCAATTGTCTCTTTTGTAACATCCTTGTAAAATAACTTTTTATAAACACTGCCTAAAAATCATTTATGGGGTATAATATTTAATACTAGTTCGTTCTTCCTGCCCTAAACCGTACCCTGTCTCTGAAGGGAATTACGCTACTGTTTTGGGTTAGCTTCGGACCCGTGTAATCGAAGCTGGTGGCGGCACGACCGTGTGCAGGCCTTTGGGTGTTGTAGCGATTGCGGCTTGATAATTATTGTTCCTGCCTGAGCAGGAGTAGTTTATCGTGTCGCTGCAGCGTGCCCAATAGCCAGTACATAGCAGGCAGCCTTTCTGGCGACTAATTACCCTAGGTGCAGTACCTAATCTGACCTGAGAGAAAGGGGGGTGCCAGAGAGCTGCGAGGTTTAAGGGGAACTGTAAGCAGGATATACACAAATCCCTGCAGTTCATGGTATATTGAAGAGCAGTGGGATACCTAAAATAAGCCCCTGCTGTAAACTAAGAGGTCCCTAGCCTTGTGTGTGTTTTTTCATCACATTGTGGCAGTGGAGGGATAACTAAGATAAGCCCCCTGCACATGTGATAGCCGTCTGTTGGTCTAAAGTCACCCCAATCCGTGACATACTGGTGACAGTGGTCAGGAATCCCTGTGGATTTCATGACCAATTGGTTGCAGCGGCTAAGGGATCCTGACAATTGGTGGCAGCGGTGGGATCGTGACAGTGATCATAACACTTACAGCACTGTGGCTGTTGACAATGACTGTGAAATCGGAGTGGGAGTCAAGTTCTGTAGAAAGTGTGAGTTATAGTCATAAGAAATGTAAAGACTCCAACTAGGTTTTGCTCGGCTAACAGGAGATTAGTAGAAGCTTCAGTTGGAACCATGTAAGAGACAGTGGAAAGTTCTCAGATACAAGGGAAGTTACTCTCTTGGAAAGATGTAGAAGCCATGTGATTAGTCAACAGCTTCAAGATACTGTACAGTGGATAACTACAGAACCTTCTCTCTACGATGGACACACATGGATACGTCTCTATTAGTGATGAGTGAGTGTACTCGTTGCTCGGGTTTTCCCGGGCACGCTTGGGTGACCTCCGAGTATTTGTTATTGCTCGGAGATATAGTTTTCATCGCCTCAGTTGCATGATTTACGGCTTCCAGATACGCTGAATACATGCGAGGAATGCCTGTTTGTTAGGGAATTCCCACATGTATTCAGCTCGGAGGTCACCCAAGCGTGCTTGGGAAAACCCGAGCAACGAGTACACTCGTTTATCACTAGTCTCTATCTATAGACATAGACACTTACCTCCTAAGTATGTGCAGTTGAAGTGACTGCACATTTCACACGTAGTGTTCAAAGTATAAACATTCCCACTTTTCTCCACAAATCGGAATTTCTCAGCCACCGGGATCAGAACTTCCTGTTCCTTGGGGAAGAAGGAGATTCGGTGGATGTCCACTCCAAAGCAGGTTGTTATCTCAAAGAACAATCCCCCAGAATATTCTTTGGCTACTTCTATATTCCGAGAGGAAGAAGTGAATCTCCCGAACCTCAGGTCCACATCCTCCGACACCTGCAGAGAGATATCTGTGCCCCTGTAGACTTTATAAGTCTTGGTCAGTCTTTTTGAGTTCTTCCTCAGCACCTGCAAGGCTCGGGTCAAGTAGAAGTGTAAAGCCTTATAATGGAAGTCCTCCATGTAGTGCTGTCTAGACCGTCCAGCCCCAGTCACATTCGCATTGAGTTCTTTATAGATTGGGCTTCCCTTCGGCCAGTCTGTGGTGTAGACGATGATCGCTATCCCAAACTCATCCATAAAGCCACTAGGCAGTCGCACTGAGTTCTTTAACTTATTCCACTGCCCCGTTGCCCGCTCCCATGCTAAACCAAAGGCCAAGTTGAAGGACTGTTCCCAAGTTAAAATTTTGGGCATGAGATCTTTCTCGTATTGATCAGAGCATCCAATGTACTGGTCATCAAATGAGTTTGGGCTGAAGTCCAGAATCTGATGCTTACACTTCATCTACAAGGAACAGGAAGAAGATGACGTGTGAAGACATATTCACTAAAGAGAAAGACTGTAGAGAATGTAGTTCACAGCACAGAGGATGCCATATTATGGAAAATAGAGGACATGGTAAAGGAGAATAGAATGCAAAGCATGAAGAGTGGAGGTCACCGCATGGACAGCAGAGGCCATATTCTGGAAAATAGAAGGCATGAAGTGAGAATAAAGGCCAAAGTTTGGAGACTGCAGGAGAAAAGGCCATGAATGAAGAATGAACAGTACGGAGAGCAGAGGTCACAGTATGGAGACTGTAGGTCCTAGTATGGAGTGTGGAGGTCACGATACATAGAGTAGAGGCAATAGCATGGAGAGAGAAAAGGCCATGTATTAAGAGTGAAGGTCACAGTATGGAGACTGTAGGTCCTAGTATGGAGTGTGGAGGTCATCATGATACAGAAAGTAGCGGTCATAGCATGGAGAGAGAAAAGGCCATGGTATGAAGAGTGGAGGTTATAGCATGGATAATGAGGTCATTGTATGGAGAGTGGAGGTCATAACATGGAGAGTGGAGTATATAGCATGGAAATGAGGTCATTGTATGGAGAGTGGAGTATATAAAATGGAGAGTGGAGATCGTAGTATGGAGAGTGGAGATCGTAGTATGGAGAGTGGAGAACATAGTATGGAGAGTGGAGTATATAGCATGGAGCGTAGAGGTCATAGTATGGAGAGTGAAGGTCATAACATGGAGAATGGAAGTCATAGTATGGAGAGTTGAGGCCATATAATTGAGACTGAATGTCATAGCACGGAGAGCGTAGGTCATGATATGGAGAGTGGAGTATATACAGTAGCATGGAAATGAGGTCATTGTATGGAGAGTGGAGATCGTAGTATGGAGAGTGGAGTATATAGCATGGAGAGTGGAGATCATAGTATGGAGAGTGGAGATCGTAGTATGGAGAGTGGAGAACGTAGTATGGAGAGTGGAGAACGTAGTATGGAGAGTGGAGATCGTAGTATGGAGAGTGGAGAACGTAGTATGGAGAGTGGAGAACGTAGTATGGAAGGTGGAGAACGTAGTATGGAGAGTGGAGATCGTAGTATGGAGAGTGGAGATCGTAGTATGGAGAGTGGAGAACGTAGTATGGAGAGTGGAGACCATAGTATGGAAAGTGGAGAATGTAGTATGGAGAGTGGAGAATGTGGTATGGAGAGTGGAGACCGTAGTATGGAGAGTGGAGGTCGTAGTATGGAGAGTGGAGAACGTAGTATGGAGAGTGGAGACCATAGTATGGAGAGTGGAGATCGTAGTATGGAGAGTGGAGAATGTAGTATGGAGAGTGGAGATCGTAGTATGGAGAGTGGAGGTCGTAGTATGGAGAGTGGAGATCGTAGTATGGAGAGTGGAGGTCGTAGTATGGAGAGTGTAGAACGTAGTATGGAGAGTGGAGATCGTAGTATGGAGAGTGGAGAACGTAGTATGGAGAGTGGAGAACGTAGTATGGAGAGTGGAGATCGTAGTATGGAGAGTGGAGACCGTAGTATGGAGAGTGGAGAACGTAGTATGGAAAGTGAAGAACGTAGTATGGAGAGTGGAGTATATAGTATGGAGAGTGGAGATCGTAGTATGGAGAGTGGAGATCGTAGTATGGATAGTGGAGAACGTAGTATGGAGAGTGGAGAACGTAGTATGGAGAGTGGAGATCGTAGTATGGATAGTGGAGAACGTAGTATGGAGAGTGGAGAACGTAGTATGGAGAGTGGAATATATAGTATGGAGAGTGGAGATTGTAGTATGGAGAGTGGAGAACGTAGTATGGAGAGTGGAGAACATAGTATGGAGAGTGGAGAATGTAGTATGGAGAGTGGAGTATATAGCATGGAGAGTGGAGAACGTAGTATGGAGAGTGGAGATCGTAGTATGGAGAGTGGAGATCGTAGTATGGAGAGTGGAGTATATAGCATGGAGAGTGGAGAACATAGTATGGAGAGTGGAGATCGTAGTATGGAGAGTGGAGACCGTAGTATCGAGAGTGGAGAACGTAGTATGGAGAGTGGAGACCATAGTATCGAGAGTGGAGACCGTAGTATGGAGAGTGGAGTATATAGTATGGAGAGTGGAGACCGTAGTATCGAGAGTGGAGACCGTAGTATGGAGAGTGGAGAACGTAGTATGGAGAGTGGAGAACGTAGTATGGAGAGTGGAGATCATAGCATGGAAAGTGGAGACCGTAGTATGGAGAGTGGAGAATGTAGTATGGAGAGTGGAGACCGTAGTATGCAGAGTGGAGAACGTAGTATGGAGAGTGGAGTATATAGCATGGAGAGTGGAGACCGTAGTATGGAGAGTGGAGAACGTAGTATGGAGAGTGGGGATCGTATTATGGAGAGTGGAGATCGTAGTATGGAGAGTGGAGATCGTAGTATGGAGAGTGGAGAACGTAGTATGGAGAGTGGAGAACGTAGTATGGAGAGTGGAGGCCGTAGTATGGAGAGTGGAGAACATAGTATGGAGAGTGGAGAACGTAGTATGGAGAGTGGAGAATGTAGTATGGAGAGTGGAGACCGTAGTATGGAGAGTGGAGGTCGTAGTATGGAGATCGTAGTATGGAGAGTGGAGACCGTAGTATGGAGAGTGGAGAACGTAGTATGGAGAGTGGAGATTGTAGTATGGAGCGTGGAGTATATAGTATGGAGAGTGGAGTATATAGCATGGAGAGTGGAGACCGTAGTATGAAGAGTGGAGAACGTAGTATGGAGAGTGGAGACCGTAGTATGGAGAGTGGAGATCGTAGTATGGAGAGTGGAGAACATAGTATGGAGAGTGGAGAACGTGGTATGGAGAGTGGAGACCGTAGTATGGAGAGTGGAGACCGTAGTATGGAGAGTGGAGAACGTAGTATGGAGAGTGGAGTATATAGCATGGAGAGTGGAGATCGTAGTATGGAGAGTGGAGAACGTAGTATGGAGAGTGGAGACCGTAGTATGGAGAGTGGAGACCGTAGTATGGAGAGTGGAGAACGTAGTATGGAGAGTGGAGACCGTAGTATGGAGAGTGGAGAACGTAGTATGGAGAGTGGAGAACGTAGTATGGAGAGTGGAGAACGTAGTATGGAGAGTGGAGGCCGTAGTATGGAGAGTGGAGAACGTAGTATGGAGAGTGGAGAACGTAGTATGGAGAGTGGAGAATGTAGTATGGAGAGTGGAGATCGTAGTATGGAGAGTGGAGGTCGTAGTATGGAGATCGTAGTATGGAGAGTGGAGACCGTAGTATGGAGAGTGGAGAACGTAGTATGGAGAGTGGAGAATGTAGTATGGAGAGTGGAGATTGTAGTATGGAGCGTGGAGTATATAGTATGGAGAGTGGAGTATATAGCATGGAGAGTGGAGACCGTAGTATGGAGAGTGGAGAACGTAGTATGGAGAGTGGAGACCGTAGTATGGAGAGTGGAGAACATAGTATGGAGAGTGGAGAACGTGGTATGGAGAGTGGAGACCGTAGTATGGAGAGTGGAGACCGTAGTATGGAGAGTGGAGAACGTAGTATGGAGAGTGGAGTATATAGCATGGAGAGTGGAGATCGTAGTATGGAGAGTGGAGACCATAGTATGGAAAGTGGAGAATGTAGTATGGAGAGTGGAGAATGTGGTATGGAGAGTGGAGAACGTAGTATGGAGAGTGGAGACCATAGTATGGAAAGTGGAGAATGTAGTATGGAGAGTGGAGAATGTGGTATGGAGAGTGGAGAACGTAGTATGGAGAGTGGAGACCGTAGTATGGAGAGTGGAGACCGTAGTATGGAGAGTGGAGACCGTAGTATGGAGAGTGGAGATCGTATTATGGAGAGTGGAGACCGTAGTATGGAGAGTGCAGACCGTAGTATGGAGAGTGGAGATCGTATTATGGAGAGTGGAGATCGTAGTATGGAGAGTGGAGAACGTAGTATGGAGAGTGGAGAACGTAGTATGGAGAGTGGAGACCGTAGTATGGAGGGTGGAGACCGTAGTATGGAGAGTGGAGAACGTAGTATGGAGAGTGGAGTATATAGCATGGAGCGTAGAGGTCATAGTATGGAGAGTGAAGGTCATAACATGGAGAGTGGAAGTCATAGTATGGAGAGTTGAGGCCATATAATTGAGACTGAATGTCATAGCACGGAGAGCGTAGGTCATGATATGGAGAGTGGAGTATATACAGTAGCATGGAAATGAGGTCATTGTATGGAGAGTGGAGATCGTAGTATGGAGAGTGGAGTATATAGCATGGAGAGTGGAGATCATAGTATGGAGAGTGGAGATCGTAGTATGGAGAGTGGAGAACGTAGTATGGAGAGTGGAGAACGTAGTATGGAGAGTGGAGATCGTAGTATGGAGAGTGGAGAACGTAGTATGGAGAGTGGAGAACGTAGTATGGAGAGTGGAGACCATAGTATGGAAAGTGGAGAATGTAGTATGGAGAGTGGAGAATGTGGTATGGAGAGTGGAGACCGTAGTATGGAGAGTGGAGGTCGTAGTATGGAGAGTGGAGAACGTAGTATGGAGAGTGGAGACCATAGTATGGAGAGTGGAGATCGTAGTATGGAGAGTGGAGAATGTAGTATGGAGAGTGGAGATCGTAGTATGGAGAGTGGAGGTCGTAGTATGGAGAGTGGAGATCGTAGTATGGAGAGTGGAGGTCGTAGTATGGAGAGTGGAGACCGTAGTATGGAGAGTGGAGAATGTAGTATGGAGAGTGGAGACCGTAGTATGGAGAGTGGAGATCGTAGTATGGAGAGTGGAGAACGTAGTATGGAGAGTGGAGAACGTAGTATGGAGAGTGGAGACCGTAGTATGGAGAGTGGAGATCGTAGTATGGAGAGTGGAGAATGTAGTATGAAGAGTGGAGAACGTAGTATGGAGAGTGGAGATCGTAGTATTGAGAGTGGAGACCGTAGTATGGAGAGTGGAGAACGTAGTATGGAAAGTGAAGAACGTAGTATAGAGAGTGGAGTATATAGCATGGAGAGTGGAGAACGTAGTATGGAGAGTGGAGATCGTAGTATGGAGAGTGGAGATCGAAGTATGGAGAGTGAAGTATATAGTATGGAGAGTGGAGTATATAGTATGGAGAGTGGAGATCGTAGTATGGAGAGTGGAGATCGTAGTATGGATAGTGGAGAACGTAGTATGGAGAGTGGAGAACGTAGTATGGAGAGTGGAGAACGTAGTATGGAGAGTGGAATATATAGTATGGAGAGTGGAGATTGTAGTATGGAGAGTGGAGAACGTAGTATGGAGAGTGGAGAACATAGTATGGAGAGTGGAGAATGTAGTATGGAGAGTGGAGTATATAGCATGGAGAGTGGAGAACGTAGTATGGAGAGTGGAGATCGTAGTATGGAGAGTGGAGATCGTAGTATGGAGAGTGGAGTATATAGCATGGAGAGTGGAGAACATAGTATGGAGAGTGGAGATCGTAGTATGGAGAGTGGAGACCGTAGTATCGAGAGTGGAGAACGTAGTATGGAGAGTGGAGACCGTAGTATCGAGAGTGGAGACCGTAGTATGGAGAGTGGAGAACGTAGTATGGAGAGTGGAGAACGTAGTATGGAGAGTGGAGATCATAGCATGGAAAGTGGAGACCGTAGTATGGAGAGTGGAGAACGTAGTATGGAGAGTGGAGAACGTAGTATGGAGAGTGGAGAACGTAGTATGGAGAGTGGAGACCGTAGTATGCAGAGTGGAGAACGTAGTATGGAGAGTGGAGTATATAGCATGGAGAGTGGAGACCGTAGTATGGAGAGTGGAGAACGTAGTATGGAGAGTGGGGATCGTATTATGGAGAGTGGAGAACGTAGTATGGAGAGTGGAGAGCGTAGTATGGAGAGTGGAGACCGTAGTATGGAGAGTGGAGATCGTAGTATGGAGAGTGGAGAACGTAGTATGGAGAGTGGAGAGCGTAGTATGGAGAGTGGAGACCGTAGTATGGAGAGTGGAGACCGTAGTATGGAGAGTGGAGAACGTAGTATGGAGAGTGGAGAACGTAGTATGGAGAGTGGAGAACGTAGTATGGAGAGTGGAGGCCGTAGTATGGAGAGTGGAGAACATAGTATGGAGAGTGGAGAACGTAGTATGGAGAGTGGAGAATGTAGTATGGAGAGTGGAGATCGTAGTATGGAGAGTGGAGGTCGTAGTATGGAGATCGTAGTATGGAGAGTGGAGACCGTAGTATGGAGAGTGGAGAACGTAGTATGGAGAGTGGAGAATGTAGTATGGAGAGTGGAGATTGTAGTATGGAGCGTGGAGTATATAGTATGGAGAGTGGAGTATATAGCATGGAGAGTGGAGACCGTAGTATGGAGAGTGGAGAACGTAGTATGGAGAGTGGAGATCGTAGTATGGAGAGTGGAGATCGTATTATGGAGAGTGGAGAACATAGTATGGAGAGTGGAGTATATAGCATGGAGAGTGGAGATCGTAGTATGGAGAGTGGAGAACGTAGTATGGAGAGTGGAGAACGTAGTATGGAGAGTGGAGTATATAGCATGGAGAGTGGAGATCGTAGTATGGAGAGTGGAGAACGTAGTATGGAGAGTGGAGACCGTAGTATGGAGAGTGGAGACCGTAGTATGGAGAGTGGAGACCGTAGTATGGAGAGTGGAGAACGTAGTATGGAGAGTGGAGTATATAGCATGGAGAGTGGAGATCGTAGTATGGAGAGTGGAGAACGTAGTATGGAGAGTGGAGACCGTAGTATGGAGAGTGGAGACCGTAGTATGGAGAGTGGAGACCGTAGTATGGAGAGTGGAGATCGTATTATGGAGAGTGGAGACCGTAGTATGGAGAGTGGAGAATGTAGTATGGAGAGTGGAGATCGTAGTATGAGAGTGGAGGTCGTAGTATGGAGAGTGGAGAATGTAGTATGGAGAGTGGAGATTGTAGTATGGAGAGTGGAGAACGAAGTATGGAGAGTGGAGTATGTAGTATGGAGAGTGGAGATTGTAGTATGGAGAGTGGAGTATATAGTATGGAGAGTGGAGTATATAGCATGGAGAGTGGAGACCGTAGTATGGAGATCGTAGTATGGAGAGTGGAGACCGTAGTATGGAGAGTGGAGAACGTAGTATGGAGAGTGGAGATCGTAGTATGGAGAGTGGAGAACGTAGTATGGAGAGTGGAGGTCGTAGTATGGAGAGTGGAGAATGTAGTATGGAGAGTGGAGAATGTAGTATGGAGAGTGGAGTATATAGTATGGAGAGTGGAGTATATAGCATGGAGAGTGGAGACCGTAGTATGGAGATCGTAGTATGGAGAGTGGAGACCGTAGTATGGAGAGTGGAGAACGTAGTATGGAGAGTGGAGACCGTAGTATGGAGAGTGGAGAACGTAGTATGGAGAGTGGAGATCGTAGTATGGAGAGTGGAGAACGTAGTATGGAGAGTGGAGATCGTAGTATGGAGAGTGGAGAATGTAGTATGGAGAGTGGAGAATGTAGTATGGAGAGTGGAGATTGTAGTATGGAGAGTGGAGATTGTAGTATGGAGAGTGGAGTATATAGCATGGAGACTGGAGACCGTAGTATGGAGATCGTAGTATGGAGAGTGGAGATCGTAGTATGGAGAGTGGAGAATGTAGTATGGAGAGTGGAGAATGTAGTATGGAGAGTGGAGGTCGTAGTATGGAGAGTGG